>NC_142340.1:9064500-9423000 GCF_054954075.1 Amborella trichopoda | reverse complement strand
ACATATTCTGCAAGTATTGGGGATGAAGTTGAAGATGGTTTATTTGATGGTATATAAGGATTTGAGTTTGCAGTCCATTTGGTTGGTTCATTTGTTTCTCTTATTCAATGCAGTTCCTTTCTGCAGACTTTCTGGAGTTAGCCTTGCAATTTGGAATGATCATGATGTTTGCATGTGCATTCCCTCTTGCATTTTCTTTTGCAGCCCTGGTAAGTCTTATCTATTTCTCAGCACTATAAATTCATGGATATCGGCTTGTCCTAGTTAGCTATCGAATTTGGATAGAGTAATTATAATTACAAAAATAATTGTAAAGACCATACATTAATATCAATTGGTAGTTGACCCAGTCATTGGCTCTTCTTGTAACATTTCTTCTTCTTCCTTTTTAATATATATAGCCCTGAGTTTTTTCTTGACTGGCAGAACAATATTACAGAGATCAGAACAGATGCATTGAAGTTGTTGGCCATGTTACGGAGGCCTGTCCCACGTGCCGCGTCAACAATTGGGGCATGGTTAAACATATTTCAAGTTAGTACTCTCCTGAACCTTCGGTGATTTAATCTGATTTATGGTTGCTTGCAAGTTAGTGGTCATTTGAGCTTGCTCTGTGCTGTGGTTTCTCCCAGCTTCAATAGATTTTGATTAGTTGAAACTTTGGCAAAGACTGTAATGGCTTCATGTTATAGACCATTTGGTGCTTGTTGAATTCTCTATCTAATTGTTGTTTTGCGGTTTTCAATATTATTATTTTATCATCTATTAGATGTTTTTATCAATGCTATGACCAGACTGGACCTGCTGCTTCTAACTGGGAACCGTTGAACCGGTGATCCCACTGGTTGGTCAAGTGTCCGAACCGGGTGGGCGTCGAACCGGTCAAAGTTGGTACGAGCTAGCCAAGTTAGACTGGTTAAACTGGTGTGAACCTGCTGGTTCATACAGGCTTGGACCAAAATATTTTGTTTATTTATATTTTCTACTTCTTAGTACAAAGTGGAAAATTTATGGGTTGTGTGGGATTGCAAATCCTTCTTTTTCATATCCACGTTTCGGTGGCCTAGGTCATATGGGTGTATTTTTAGAGATCATGTCCAGGATGTATATATCCTTAAAACCTCTCATATCCCGTATATGCTCATTCTAAAACAAACTTGGAAATGAGCAAATGCAAGCTTTTGTGAAAGCTAGCTTTTGCAGTAGGGTGTGGAGCTTTTCCCTTTTTTCTTTTCATTGTATATTTTTATTACTTTTATTACAATATTTACTAATATTATGATATCATATTAATACTAATTACGTTAAGGTGCTCACACTATGGAGCAATGATAAAATCATATTGTATTACTATATGATTACAATAATTATGATATTTTAATACAATTATAGTATATATCATATTGTATTATTATATAATTATTGTAATAATTTTTATTATAAAATTATAGTATTTTTGTATATTAATATTATTAGAGAAAATAACGTATGTATCCGTTATATTTAGCATTATTATAGAATTACCGTGAAGTTTTTGCTCGTACATGTATACCTGTTTTTCAACTTCATAACATTTTTTTTTAAAAAAAAGTCAAAACTGCCCCTTTGGGTTTTTGAAAAACCGAAATGTTTAAATTTTTTGGTTTTTAAAAAACCGAAAAATAAGCTTTTTCGGTTTTTGACAAACCGAAAAGTTACCCAATTCAGCTTTTAAAAAACGGGAAACTATCTTTCATTTTCCAATAATTTATTAGAAAATTTACTGGAAAGAAAGATTTTTGGTTTTGAAAAACTGAAATTGTCGTGTTTTCGGTTTTTCAAAAATTAAAAATTGGATATTTTCGGTTTTTTAGAAACTGAAAACTATCTTTCATTTTCCAGTAACTTATTGGAAAGACTCAGATTTTCGGTTTTTTCAAAAACCGAAAATGTTATATTTTCGGTTTTTCAAATATAAAAAATTGGATATATTCAGTGTTTTTAAAAAATCGAAAACTATATTTCATTTTCTAGTGACTTACTGGAAAATTTATTGGAAAGAGACATATTTTCGATTTTTGAAAATCCTAAATTGTCATTTTTGATTTTTCAAACAATCGAAAATTGGATATTTTCTTTTTTTCAAATACTAAAAACTGTCTTTCATTTTCCAGGAACTTACTGGAAACTTTACTAGAAAGAGAGAGATGTTCGATTTTTTAAAATCCGAAATTGTCGTATTTTCGATTTTTCAAAAATAAAAAATTGGATATTTCGAATTTTCAAAAACCGAAAACTCTCTTTCATTTTCCAGTAACTTATTGGAAAATTTACTAGAAAGAGAGATTTTTGGTTTTTGAAAAACCGAAAAATGTCTCTTTTTTGGTTTTTCAAAACCAAAAATTGGAATTGGGTTGGTTTTCGGTTGTTAAGGGATGTAACCCAATTTTGGTTGTTGAAAAACCGAATTGGGTTACTTTTCGGTGTTTCAAAAACTGTTAAAGCTTATTTTTTGTTTTTTAAAAAATCAAAATGGGCAGTTCTGTCTTTCTTTTTAAAAAAATGTTACGCATTTGAAAAAACAAGTATCAGGAAAACTTCGCTGTTATTCCGTAATAACGCTAAATATAATAAATATATACCTTATTTTCTTATTTATAATTATTATTGTTTTTTAAAATAGTTTTTATTTGAAAAGTGATCATTTTATATATTTTTATTATAATATTATGTTGTTATGTTATTATATTATAGCCGACCCTATTTAAATGAGAAAAAGGCTATGATGATGATGATGATGATGATCTTATTATATTAATATTAGGCGACCCCAAATTGTTGGGATAAGGTTCAGATGATGATGATCTTGAGATAGTAATATTGTATTATATTAATTATAAAATATTGTATATTTTAATTTATTAATATTATAATAAAATGTTGTATTATTATATAATTATAATATTTATTTGTATTATTATTATCATTGTAATAGTGTTCATTTAAATATTTGACTAAATAAATATGTATTAAAAATAACAGGGACTGTGTACAATGAGTCCATTTACCTTCGATACAACGGCACAATTACTTGCAGCCATCTGATATGAAATCTCATAGCTTGGGTGTGTCACAAAGTTTGAGAAAATTTCTTTTAAAGTTTGAGCTTCGTCAATAGAATAAATGCAGCCATCCAATTTCATATCCAATGGTCAAGATTAATTGTGACTACCTTGTGCAAAAGGTAAATGGTCTCATTGTGTACTTTTCCAAAATGGGTAGAATATATTTGTTGGTCATGTTACTCATAATTAATATTATTTAATAATTGCATATTTCATAAATGACTTGTTTGAATAAGCCATATGTTCGAAAACATTCTGGAGAGAGGGGAACGTAAATCAAATTTGACCATAAAATCTTATACAAAATAATATCTATACCGGCTAATTTGTTCCTCATATCATTGATAGCTTCTTTCTAATAAATTATTTTAAGTGGAGAAATACTAATATCATTGTCATCCAAGATTTATCCTAATTAATTGGTGCCAGTTACATGAATCTTATTCCTCTATTTTTCTCTATCAAGGGCCATATTCTCAGTAAGACCCAATGTCAACAAGGTGGATGCGGCCGCCTAGGTAGGCGCCCAGACACAAAGGCGGCCTGCATTGGGGGGAGGGGTAGATCCTAGTGGATTGTTCGACCCCCCACACCTCCCCCCCTTTTATTGTATATAAAATTGTATTTTCTATTTAATAAGTTTTGTATATAATACATTGTTTAGAAGTCAGAAGTACAGATCAAACATAAGCTTATGCAACTTTAGACTCTAAATGGAATAGTTAAAACTCAAAAGCAACATTAAAAGATAAAAGCATCTTGAGATGTCCATTAAATCTCGCAAGTCACAGGTCACAACAAATACTCATAAGTAATAAAAAAAGTCCCGTCCGACATTCAAAGGCCATAAACTACAAGAAGTAGTCTTCTTCACCCGACAAACATGATGAACCCAATTATAGTGTTGACTTTCACCATCACTAGCAACATGAGGTCGACGTTCGGCATCCAGTGCACTTGAATCTGATGATAATGCCAAGCCAACATCATCAGAGTCATCCTTCTCCTCCGCATAAATTTTTTTTGATTTCTTCACAAATCTTGTTTTTTTCAAAGTTTTTCTCACTCTAAACATCACTAAAAAATATTTTTGGGGCCAAGAATGGCCCCTAAAACCCCTTCGAAATGATGAATTTACCCGATGGCTGAGGGGCATATTCTGCCCTCGGTTTTGATTGGTCGAGGCGGCCCCTAGGAGCCTGCTTTTTATGCCACTTAGGCGGTGCCTAGATGCACCCGCCTAGTCCGTCCACCTAGTCCATGCCTAGGGAGTTTGAAAACATAGCTACCTAGGCGGCAAGGCGGCCAAATTTACGCTTATTGGTAAAGCCAAAAGTTGCCATATCTTTTCTCACGACTTGTATCCATATCTTTTTGAGCCTTCCTCAATCCTTTTAGAGCCTTCCACTTGAACCAAATCGCATCTCCTAACCAGTGTTGTATTAGTGCTGTACATAGTCAGCCCACTTACGCCTACTTTCCCTCATCTTATCGTCTATTGAATCCACACCTAAGTTCCCTAATGGAGAAATACTAATATATAATCATAAATTATGAAATAAACGGCTAAACTGGTTTAATAACAATTGCCAAAAGCTGTTTTGCATTTAAATGAGCCAAATAGGGGATTGTTATATGTTAGGTTCATGCATAAGCTACCCAAATCACATTGTTTCAAAAATTATATTTTACAAATACTAGAATTTGATATACCGATGTGCAATAAGTTTTTGCAAATATCAAGTCCCAAATGACCCATTAGAGAATTAGGATGCAGGTGATGGGCAAGGGGCAGTAAATCAAGAACAAATCTAACATAGCACGGCATCATCTGCAGTTTCCAACCTGCCACTTGCTGAAGGACCTTCAACCAAGTGACCAACATCTTCATGCCTTTGTATAGTTGAGGGGTTGAAGTCATTAATCCAGCGTGCCATGCTTAACTAAGTTCATCTACCTCTATCCATCAATTTAAAATGGTAACAATGCTCCCCCATAAGCTGTTTGTAGTTGGGATGGGATTGTACCCCTCTCCCACAGAAGTTATAAATGCAGCCATGGATTGGGAGCAGTTACATTCTTGCAGAATGGATTAGTAGCAGTTGTTATATACTCAATCTCTATTCTCGAGCAACCCCAAATTAATTGAGAGCATGGATTTCTTCGAAGTGGTGTCATCCTCCATCCATATCATAATATACAGCACGTGAAATACACAAAAATGCAGGCAACCATTAAGGTTGAGAGGGAGAAAAGATATAGGAAATGTTTGGTGATGAAGTGACCACTTACTATATTCTCATTCAGTTGGTCAAATCCCCCCTGAAAATGCATGTTGAATCTATCTTATCTTTCTAATGTGAGTAAGTTATCTCAGGGGGTGTGGCCTTGTGTGGTATTCAACCGAACTTGGTGAACAAGGTCCAAGACAGGTGTGATACAAAGTGCATGTGCAGAACCTTGAACTGCCAGACATATATTCACCGAAAGTTAGAGTCACTGGAAATCTGTCTTTTTCCTTGTTAGATGAGTTTCTCTTTTCTTCAGCAACATTTTTTTATTTTTCATATTAGGTACTTTTATTTTTTTAATTATGAATACATGTTTTAAAGGTTCTGTGGTACTTACTCTTGGTTCATAGTATTTCTTTGTTTTTCCAATTTTAAAGAATCCTGAAATTTTTTTTCCATGATCTGTGGATCTAACTTTGTAACCTCTGGATTGCCATTTTGATATTTGTTGGGACTTGACATTGCAATGTGAAGTCTGTTCTAATTCAGAACTTGTCATTGGCTTCTTCCAGTTCTTAATCATGATGTCCATTTGCACAAACTGTGCACTCCTGGTTTGCTTATATGATCAAGAAGGGACATGGAAAATAGAACCTGGTCTTGCAGCAATTCTCATAATGGAACACATATTGCTTCTGATCAAATTTGGTTTCTCTCGCGTGGTGCCCGAGGTATCTCTTTTTGCGTTTTATCAGCTCTCATTGCACCTTTGAATCTCTCTCTCTCTCCCCCCCTCACAATGGCGAGTGTACAGAGATACACGCACTCTTACAAACAAATGCGCTTATCTCGCTCTCTTTGGGAGGAGCTTCTCAATTTCTCGGATCTTATTAATTATAGAGCATCTCTCTCTCTCTCTCTCTCATCTCTCTTATCAGTGGGTGGCCAGGGTGGCCTAGCAAGTGTACTCAGTCCTGTTGTGTCTCTCTCAAAATTTTCAGGCCACTTGCATCTGTGTGCGTGTCTGGGGGGCATTTGGGAGTGGTAATAATTGATTTAACTTTAATGTTAAGAGAGAGATCAAAGGAACTAGGCGTTCTATGGGATATTCATATTTTGACTGGGTTTGCACTTTGCAGGAACCGGCGTGGGTAAAGGCTAACCGCGTGAAGCACGCTCAGGTGCAGGAAATGTGCTCCAAGCAATTGCTCAGAAATATTTGCAACAGTCCTGAGAAGAAGAGAGAATGATTGATTGATTTGACGGTCGTGATGGTCGGATGATCGGAAGTTACAATGTGTGGTTTCATTTTCTACTCAGCCAACAGCACAAAGAAAAGATTTGGGTCATGGGCTGAGTCTTGGTGAGAGAGCCAAAGTTTGGTCACAAAATAGGGAGTTTGACAATTCTGTTTCTAGGAAGAGGATCATGGATAGAATGTAGAGAGAGAGAGCCATGGGTAGAACTTTAAAAAAAAAATAATAATAAAAAACTTAGAAAAAATAAGAGAGCCATGGGTAGAAGATGGAGAGATTCAAAGACATTTTTTTTTTGTGGGCAGTTTTCAAGGTTTTCATTTTGAAGTTTTGCAGGCTGATCGTTTCCTTTATCATGAAGTCTTTTCATTTTTTGGTAGTTGCTAATGTTAACTGCTTACTGCTGACCACTCGAGCCACAGGTGATTCAGAATCTTCCTTCAAGTCAGGCCTTCAAAGAATTTAAAGCAATATTATGGATTGTTATGAGGGCTCAATCATTTCATCTCACCCTTTTTGGCCGGAAGTGGGAGGACGTACAGTTGGGCTGGTAAGATGAAGCTCTGTAACATGGGCATGGCTTGATTATGATTTATGCACTCTTGTACACATTAAAAATGTTGGATGTGATATTTTAGAAATTTAGACACTTAATAATTCTGTTTTTAGCAGTTTTATTTGAACTCTTATTATAGGGTTCATTATCAAAAATTGCATTTTTTTTAACAAATAATGCATGAATGCGTTGTGCTGAAAGGAAAATATTGGCCTTTCTAATAAGGGTGAGGTTTGTATAAGGTGTCAATCTTAAACAATGGTAAGATGCACCTCAAAATCTCGTTATAAGTTGTATTTTAGACGCTGAAACTCTTATAATCGATCTGAAATGTATTTTTCATCCCTATTATAAAATTGAAAGCTAGGACAATGGACGGTCTAGATAATGTGTGTAATTTTGGTGTAATTTTTTTTTAAGATGATCTCAAAATTTATTTTCATATCTAATTATAAAATTTTAAATTTTAAAAATGGTTAAAATCAAGATCTATTAACATATGAAAATCTCGAAAATGGATGGTTTAGATAATGTGTTGTAAGATGCATTATTTTTGGGACTCAATTTTTTTTTTTTTTTCATATTCATATATCTCGATGTCGAGATGATCAATTAGAAATTTTTTTAACATTAAACAACATTATCCGATAGATAATTCTACATTTTAAGGTTGCAGCCTTATATAAACTTTTTCCTTTAAGAAATTTGCGATTCAAGGAGTGTATGTTTCAAAATATTGAAATACATGAAACATGTTTTAAATTTCTTTGGTATTTGAGAAGAGTTGAAATAAGGACCTATTCGTTTTTCGAATGTGTATTTGAGGGATAGATTCTTATGGATTTGGTATTTGAAATACATCGTAAGTCACTTTTGGGTCGTTTAGATCCCAGGGTATTTAAAACTATATTTTATAATACCAGGGTATCTTTTTTATCTTTAATAAGAAAGACTGTTATAATGAGATTATTTACTTTTGATACAAAGTGGTCACAATTCTTTACAATCATTTGAAGTGAAATTTGATAGCTTAGATATTTCATTAAGTTCGAGAAAATTTTTTTTGAAGTTAGAACTTTAGACAATGGAATAATTGCAATCACCCAATGTCGCATCCAATGGTTAAGATTAATGCGATCATCTTGTATCAAAAGTAAGTGGTTTCATTCTATACTTTTTCAAATTTGACAACTCTTTTGGATACATAATCTTTTCTAAAACAAGTAAGAGGGCCAAAACATGGATACATAAAATCATGGAAAAAATAGGGTTATCTAAATCATGACTTTGTGTAAGTATGAAAGAGGAAATTCAATATAATATAACTGACGATAATATTATTTTGGCACACTATAGCTGACCATTGTATTAAATGCAATTAATTATTTCAAAATCTTGCCGCAAATTAAAGACGGAGACGGATACTACTTCAAATTTTAAGTTTTAGAAAGGCAAATTATCTTAGAATTTTGGATAGAGAAACTATAGCAAATTTTAGTGAGAGAAACTATTGAAAATTTTGAGAGAGAGAAACTATATCAAATATCAAGTTTTAGAGTGAAAAATATTAAATTTTTAAAGAGAAACTATATCAAATTTCAAAGAGAGATTACTTAGAAATATTTAGAGAGAGAAACTATCTCAAGAATTATCGAGAGAGAAGCTATCTCAAATTTCAAGTTCTATAGAGAAAACATATTTTAAAATTTTTGAAAGAAAAACTATATCAAAATTTAGAGAGAAAAACTACCTGAAATTCTTTAGAGAGAGAAACTATCTCAAAATTTTTTGAGAGAGTATCTCAAATTTTAAGGTTTAGATTGAGAAAGTATTTTGAAGTTTTAGAGAGAGAAACTATATCAAATTTTAGAGAGAGAAATTAACCAAAATTTTTAGAGAGAAACCTTCTCAAAATTTTTAGGGAGAGAAAATATATCAAATTTTAAGTTCTAGATAAAGAAGGTATCTTAAAATTTTATTGAGAGAGACTATATCAAATTTTAGAGATAGAAACTACTCAAAGAAATTTAGAAAGAGAAACTATCTCAAAATTTTTAGAGAGAGAAACTACCTTAAATTTCAGGTTTTAGAGAAAATGTATCTTAAAATTTTAGAGAGTGAAACTATATCAAATTTTAGAGAGAGAAGTTGCTTGAAAATTTATAGAGAGAAACTATCTCAAATTTTAAGTTTTAGAGAGAGTATTGTAAAATTTTAGAGAGTGAAACTGCATTAAATTTTAGAGAAAAAAATTACCAAAAAAAATATATAGAGAGAAAATCTCAAAGTTTTAGAGAGAGAAACTATCTTAAAAGAAAGCAAGTACTTGAAATTTTAGAGAGAGAAATTACCTAAAATATTTTAGAGAGAAACTATCTCAAATTTTTTAGAGAGAGATAAACTATATCAAATTTTAAATTTTGAAGAGAGAAATTTAGAGAGAGAATTTTCTTAAAATTTTTAGAGAGAGAAACTATATTATATTTCAAGTTTTAGGGAAAAAAAGTATCTTAAAATTTTAGAGGAAACTACTTGAAAAGTTTTAGAGATAGAAACTATCTCAAAATTTTTGGAGAGAGAACTTGTCAACTAACTGAAATTTTAAATATTTAGATAGAAAATGTCTCAAAATTTTTGGAGAGGGAAACTATATTAAATTTTAATTTTTTAGAAAGAGAAACCATCTCAAATTTTTTAGAGAGAAAAACTATCTCAAAATTTAAAATTTGATATGTTATCTCTCTCTGTCTTTGTATGTGCAATAGCAAACCAAGTTATACAAAAAATGATCACCTAGGCATCATTGAAAGCCATCCAAACAAGTCTTTTTTGAATAACCCTGTCTTAACATAATCAAGGTTTCGACATAACACGGTTTTGATTCAAAACATCGATTTGTTAACCCATGGTTCCAAACGAGGCCTTTGGATGAGATTCACATTTATGTTTCCTATTACATTCATGATTAGAGTTTAAATTTTGGGTAGTGATTTCATGCGTTGCGTAGGTTATATCATAGGACAATGCAACCATACTTCTAGAAAACAATGTTTGTAGTGTTTGTATGATCTAAACTTTTGCACACACTCTCTTCATCTCAATAATCAATTTCAAAAAAAAAAGTTCAATTTGAACCCTATATATGGTCAAAATGAGTCCCCTCCAATAATGAATCTAGACCATTCATTTGGTGAATTTCAAGATCTTAGCTGTTACAAAGTTAAAATCATTTTTTTTCTTTTTTTAATATTGTTTATTTAATGATAATAAAGCCATCTAAAAAAATTAGAAAAGAAATAATTCTTCTTAGTCCTAAATCTAAGCATCTTATCAAAATGGACGGCTGATGTTAATTGCTCTAAAGAGAACCATATCAAATTTCAAGTTTTTTTTTTTGAAAAACTATCTCACTTTTGATATATTGGGTCTATAATTCAAGAAAATGGAGAGATTAAAGAAGATGTCGCACATAGAATTAGAGTTGGGCAGGAGAAGTGGAGATGTGCAACTGGAGTTTTAAGTGATTGGTGCATATCAATGAAATTGAAAGGTAAGTTCTATAAAACAGTTGTAAGACTAACTTTACTTTATGGAGCGGAACGTTCAGCGGCTAAAAAACAACGTACTTATAAAATGAGTGTAGCTGAGACGATGATGTTGAAATAGATGAGTGGCAAAATAAGAGGGGACATAATTCGAAATGAATACATTTAGATGTGACACTAATAGGCAATAAGATGATAGAAAGTAACTAAGGTGGGTTGGACGTGTATGACATAGACATCAGGCGTTACGAAGTACGAGTTAGGTCAAGAGGAAGGCTAAAAAAAAGGTAATGAGTAGGTCATAAAGTACATGGTTGGAAATAGTTTAGAAAAGTCTAAGACTTTATGGCCTCATTGAAGGTATGACTTTTGATAGAGCAGAATGACAAACAAAGATTTTGTAGCCGATCTTAATTAGTTGAAAAAAGACTTTGACAATGATGAGAGAGAAATTATTTCAGAATTTTTAGTGAGAGAAGCCATCTCAAATTTTTTAAAGAAACTGTCTCAAATTTCAAAGTTTTAGATGGATAAACTATCTTAAAATTTATAGAGAGGGAAACTATCTCAAATTCAAAGTTCTATATAAAAATATTATTTCAAATTTTTTAGAGGGAGAAACTATCTCAAATTTTTAGATATATGATTTTTTAGAGAGAGAAAAATTATATCAAAATTGTTAGAGAGAGAAATTAAATAAAATTTTAAGTTTCTATCTCAAATTTTTTTAGAGAGAGGCTATCTTAATTTTTTTTAGGGAGAGTGGCTATCTCAAAATTTTTGGAGAGATAATCTACATCAAATTTCAAATTTTTAAAGAGAAAATATCTCAAATTTTAAATTTTACATAAATTTTAAAGTTTACATATGAGGGGACTTTAGTTTAAAAAAAAAAGTACTTTCCTACTTGCTAGGTGGATGCAAATACGAATAATATTAAGAGTAGTTGGTGTGGTTTGAAAAATACTCGAGGGGTATGCTCTAGAAACCCTATCCTTAACATTTTAGGCATTATTTATCACGCTTACTTCACTTTTTTTCTTTTGAAAATTCTCAAAACAAAAGATTTCCTACACGAGAGTAAAGCCAAAGATTTCCTACTCCACGGGAGTAAAACCAAAAAATTACCTAGTCCACGGGAGTATGCATCCAGATAATGTTTTTTGGGTAGATTAGTGGGGAATACAGGCCCTGACTTATTTTTTTAGAAATAATTAGTAGTTTTCAAATGGGTCAATAGGTATGAAAAACTTAAACCGGTAACTGAGAAAAACTTAAACCGGTAACTGAGCTCAAGTGGTGCTACCACCACGACCTCTCGACCTCAACCTCATTCCCACATCCACATACTTCTTTCAGCAAAACTTGCACTATATTTTAGCTCTAAAATTCAGGGATGTGATCACTAGAATCCGGTAACTAACCTCAAAGAAAATAAAAAATAAACATTATCTTTCTCTATATGCCTACAAAAATTGGCATCCTAATATCCCTTTTTGTAGCAAAAGATGTAGATCTTCAATAACTCAAAATCCAATTTTTTTTTTACCTCGAAAATAATCATCTAGATGGATCCCAATAGTTTAAATTAGAAAAAAAACCTCCCATGTCAGTGTTTCGCAGGAGTCAACATACAATATGCTCTGGAGGGAGCATAGTATATGCGTTCATTTTCAAAATCTTGGGTGGGCTGATTTTGTTTCACCTTGATGAAGGGCCTAAAGTTAAAGATTTTGGCAGCCGCTTTGGCCCAGCATACTGCAACAAGCAAAACGAATATATGATTAAAGCTGGTTTGGAGTGCAATGTTTCATCTTTGGAAAACATTATTATAGTTGCATGTCTATGCATATCTACCAAAATCCACGTTTTACAGGCCTCAAGAAATGTGCTTAATATGTTTTGGGTGCAGTTTTGCATACGGATGCATATGTAGGTGTAGAGGTAAGGTGCAGTTTCAAATAATTTTGATTTCAAATGTTCTTAGGATTATCTCAAAATCTATTTTTATATTTAAATAAAATTTTAATTTTTAAAAATGGTTAAAATCAAGTAGATCTATAAACATTTGAAAATATTGAAAATGGACGGTGTAGATAATATGTTTTTAAATGCAATATTTTGAGACTTAAAATCTTTTTATTTTTCATAGTCATATATCTCGATATCAAGATGATCAATCAAAGGGATTTTCAACATTAAAACTACTTTTTCTGATGGATTTTTGAGGGCATATGTAGTTTCTACGTTATAAAGTAGCATCCTTATATAAACTTTTTTCATATGTTTTTGGTGTTCTTGTGAAGATCATGACAATGATCAAGGGGCCGTTTGGGTACTTGAAAATACATTTTTTAGAGATACAGTTTTTAGAAGATCAACCATATTTTCCATTTGGATCCCATAATGGGAGCATAATGGGAGCGGGAGATGGAAATGATATCTCTATTTCAGCCCAAAGTTCAGACATGTATGTTCCATCAAAACAAATTGACATTGTTATTTTTATTCAGTTTTAAGAAATAGGAATCTCTTCCAATGGATCCCGAAGGCACTCATCAAATCCTCCCTGTCTCTCTCTCGTGTGAAAGAATTGTAGTCTATTCTATTTCAAAAGGTGAAATAAAATAGAGGATTGCATAACGTTGATGAGATGACTAATGTGGTAACCATTTCTACTTAGAAACCTTTGTTGACAGAAGTGGAGAGAATAAGTGCTTATGTGGTTTTGTAGAATATGACGGTTTTTATACTCTTTTGGTTTGGAGAATATATTTTTATCAGAGGGAAATTTTTGAATCATCTTACCAATGTATTTATCTCTAGAAGCTGAACGTAAGGGATTTAATTTTGGTAGAAAATTGGATTTCCACATAGGAATAGAATTGATTTCAAAATTTTGCAAAGTTCGACACAATGATTGATAAAGAAAACGCATCTATAGTAAGTGCGATCATAAACAAAGGTTGCAAAATAACATGATCCACCTCTAGAAAGGCAGGTGCAAGCCCCTTTACATTACTATGCATTGTGAAAGAAAAGCATATGTTGTATATCATGTTATTATGGAAGGTGTATATTGTAATTAGTATATATGGGAAGGGTGGTACCATATCTTGTATTTTATGATAATTTTGTGCATAGTATGGGTGCTTGTGATTTAGTTTCTATTATTGTCATTTATAATTTGTCTATAAAAGACAAGTCTGTCTATATATATATATATTTAATAGACACTGAGTCTCTTCAGAGAAACCTGATACTCTTCACATGGTTTCAGAGCCAGATTCGTTTTAGCTGTGTTCATTCTTCGTACTTGAAGTATTGTCACGATTTTCAAGACGAGTATGTTGCTCACCCCTTCGGTGCAACTTCTGTCGAGTCGTTTTTCGACCCTCTGTTGAGTTGTGTTTCGGCTTTCAGATCTGTCTTTTGTTCGAGTCGTTTGCGACTATCTGATATGTTTTTCTTTTTGGGATTCTTTTTCAGTAATTTATCTAATCCACTGTCTCCATGGGATTGTCTACAATTTTTGGGTCTCGTGTTTTTTATCTTGGTGCTGCTTCTGGCATGGTGTATGCTATTGAGTTTTCTCCAAGAAGTGGTAGGGGCTTGCTCAACATGGCACAGAAGCGTCCCAGTGTTATACCAATCATTGAAGATGCAGACATCCATGGAAATATAGGATGTTAGTTGGCATGGTGGATGTTATATTTTCCGATGTAGCCCACCCAGATCAGTATAGGTTTGAACACTTCTTTCTTTCTAAAGAGCGGTGGCCATTTTGTGATGTTAATAAAGGCGAACTGCATGGGCTCTACAGTCCCTGCCGAGTAAAGACATTGTCCAAAACATAGAAAAAAAAGAAATCGTGTTCTGCCCTTATGAAGAACAACATTGTTGCCTAATTGCCTTTGAAAAATCAGCCATTTACCTGGTCTCAATCAGATCTATAAGTAAACCCCTCCGAAAAATCATGAAATTTGAAACACCCTAAAAACCGTGCGATCTGAATCACTCTAAAATCTCACCCTACCACTCTGATATGATATTATCATTGACCCTCTGAAACCTTTTTGAAAAACCAGTCTAAAAAAGAAATAAAAAATCATGCATTATTTTGATTTTATCTTTGCTCTCTCTCTTCTTGTTTTTAAGATCATGTTAGTCTATTACTCGCGGTTACGATTGTTCAGTAGTGTTTCATTTTCATTTTTTTTCTACAAATCGGAATGATCTTAAATTTGAAAAATTTATTCATCAAAAAAAGGGGAATCTTTAAAAATTATACAAAAATATGTTACATGAAAAAAATACCCCTGAAAGGTTTTGAGGGTATTTTGGTCAATTTATTTTTACGAATAATATTTTTATATTTTTATTAGATGTACTTCAGTAAGATGTACATGTCCTCCAAATTTCAGGTCATACCAATTTGTAGAAAAAAAATGAAAAATAAAACACTACCGAATAATTGTGATCGCACGATGAAATTTGGACAGTGATGAGGGTAGGCGAAATCACTATTTATTTTTGCCTATAGGCGTTGGAAATACTTTTCCACACACACACACGACACACACACACACACACACACACACACACACACATATATATATAGGAATAGATGAGATTAGCCTACTAGCTCATATGAACATATAAGCTCAACGTCCCAGATTGAATCTGGTCCGATCTGACTATCACGGATGTCCGATAGTGTTTGAATTTTTGTTTTTTTTTATAAATATAAATTACTTGAAAATTTAGGCGTGTGTTCATAAAAAATAGGTGAATCTTCAAAAAATATCAAAAAATATTTTACATGAAATAAATTGATCAAAATACCCCCGAAAAGTTTCAAGAGGTATTTTGGTCTTTTTTTTTTTGTGAATAATTATTTTTATATTTTTATTAGGTGTGTCTTGATGAGAAAAGTACACACCTAAAATTTCAAGTGATTTGGATTTGTAAAAATAAAATTCAAGTACTATTGGACATCCATGATCGTCGGATCGGCCCAGATTCAATTTGGGATGTTGGGCGCATATGTTTATCTGAGCTAGTGGGCTAATCCCATCTTTTCCCATATATAAGAAACGTTGGGATTAGCCCACTAGGTCATATGAACTATATATATATATATATATATATATATATATATATATATATATATATATATATATATATATATATAGGTGTATTTATCAAAACAATCATTATTTTTTTATTAAAAAATTATTTAAATACATAACTTTGCCATTAAATAGAGGCAATTTTGAAATTTTCATAAAAGTATAATGGCATTTTGGAAGTTAGTGTCCTAAAACTTTATTTGTAAAGTACCCTTTTAGTTAAAGTTTCAATTTTATGCTTTATGGAGATGACAAAAATACCCTTCGTCTTGTAGTAATATTTTACAAAATTGCCCCACAAAAGTAAGCTTTTTTAAAGAATAGACTACAAAATTAATAAATCCACCTTTCACAACTCTCTCTATCTTGAACCTTTGTAATTTGAAAGGTAGTGAAGTTTAGAATATATATATATATATATATAACCTCTGAAAATTTGTTGTATGATTGAGTTTGTTGCCCGGTTACTCGATCGTGTTTGTTCTGGTCTGTGAGTTGCTAAATCTGTCTCGAATATCCAACGAGTTCTGTTGGCTTTTCCAAGTGCCATTCTGTACTCTCAGCTGTCTCTACTGCTTTGTCTAGGAATTTTTTTTTCTCTTTGATTGATCCAGCCTACTTTGATATAGTCCTCAGTTCCTAAGGCCATATGTTCCTAAGGCTTATTGATCCGCCATTGTTTTTTGTGTTTGTTGATCAAGTAATCTGAGAATGGCAACTAGTCATGCTATGCAACTAAAGATTCAATTGCTTATTTCGGCAATTAGTGTTCAAACTCCAATTGCTCTCTCTCATAGTATCTTCAGTTTAAGGGTGGTACCATATCTTGTATTTTATGGTAATTCTATTATTTTCATTTGTAATTTGTTTATAAAAGATAAATTTGTATATTCATATTTTTAATGGATACTGAGTCTTTTTAGAGAAACTCGAGATTCTTCACACAAGATTAAATATAGAAAACAAATAAAACTGGATCAAGTGAATGACAAAACATGTGCTTTTGTAAGTTTGCAAGTTTCACGATGTTTAATATTAGTAAGATCCTTATTTACAACAACACCAAGAACAACACAAGAAAATAAAAAATGTAACCGAGAAGGACTATGCATTGATACCATAAAGTCGTGGCATCAATGGACACAACGCAAACAGAAGGACTAGGCATACAATATAGATCTCCGACTTTATGCCTAGTCCAAATCAGCTTCCCTAAATGCGGATGTTGTGTTTACCAATCATAAGAAAAAAAGACAAGATTATAATTTGAGTGAGCAATCTGACCAAAAGATGAAGATTAATAGTAAGAGAGGTGACATGATATATACATTAGAAAACTTTAATTTACTAGAAAGCTCATAGGTAAAAAAATAAAACCAAATTTTGAAACTTTCATACTGGCTTCTCATTAGTTGTCATATGATGAGAAACTCTTGAATTGATCAATCAAGGGGTGGAAACATAATTAGTTGAAAAGGATGCGGTGGGTTTAGAGATCAATCAAGACCCTAAGAGCATATACTACAATTGCTCCAATTATAAGTGTCACTGCAGATAAGGCAATACTACTAAAAACTTCTGATTTTTCCATTGGAACATATGAGAGAGCTATCCATGATTCACCTTATGGGACTGGATCAGGCTTTGGTTGGATAGGAAACGAATTAAAAAAATATCTGGGTTTTGGGGTTACAAACTTACAATGGTTTTCCTTTTGGTCGGTAATTAAAGAACAATCTTTCCCATTTTGATTTGTAATTAAATACTCTCTCTCTCTCCCTCAATATTTTGTCTTTGTAATTAGACTTTTTTTTTTTGGAAAATGTCAACTAAAAAAAAAAAAACATTCGGAACTCATACCCGAGTTCTTACTTCATTGGCTTATTTATTTTCAATTTTGGATCAATTTCTTAATAGTCAATCAGATTACAGAAAAATATATAAAGAGTCCATTTACTTTTAATACATAGAGATCACAATCCCTCTAATCCTTCATATTTTAATTTTAGTAATTGTAATTATGTCATTGTCTAAACTCAAAGTTAAAAAAGAACAAAAAATTTCTGGAATTTGTGACACACTTCGAGCCATTCAATTTGACATCTAATGGATATGATTGATTATCACCTCCTTATAACAAAAATAAATAGTCTCAAAATATACAAAATCCCATATAAAAGAGAAACTATCCACATAAATAAATAATATAAATTGCTTTTTTTTTTCTTACAATGAAGGTAATTTCAACAGCTGACAACTTATCAAGGATCTCATCGAAAATGTCAAGCTCAACCCCATCTCCATGGCCTGATGACTCTTTGCTTCCATATATTGATTTGTCCAACAGCTCTTACTAGAATGTTTATTTCCAAACAACATCTCTCTCTCTCTCTCTCTCTCTCTCTCACACACACACACTGTAGAGAGAGAAATAAAATACTGTGCTTTGGAGCTCTCCCAAGATTATATATATCTCCTTGAGAGATGAAGTTTGCCCACTAGGAGGAAATGGATCTCTCTACCCTCTCTCTCTCTCTCCTGGGAAGCCATTGCAAAGGGAAGGCTAACTCTATGATTTCTAGAAAGAGAAAGTTGTCCACTATACACACATTTCTCTCTCTTCATGCTGAAAACCTCATGTAGAGAAATATCATCTCAGTCTTCTCTTCCTAGAGAGAGAAAATCAGCCACCATTCTGGCATAAACGGCCACCGCATGCGCCCACTTCTTGATATCCTCCTTCAATCTCTCTGCATCTGAATTCTCCAAACCTCCCTTCTCGATCCGTATCCCCAGCCCGGAGCGGCATCGTTCGAATTCCGGCATATTCGTGCACGGCATGATCACCCTTCTTGCAGACACAACTTCCTCTTCTACGTCCTCCAGGTTTATGCTTTTGTTGTGCTTTCTCTCTCTTCTTTTTTTAGGGTAGAATGCTCTCTCTGCTCATCTCCATTTCTCTCTATATATGTGTGAACCTAAGCGTGTCCATGATACTGACAGGTGTTTGCAAACTCGGCCGGTCCAACTCGGAATTCGCCGGTCATGTCCGAACTAAGTTTGAGCCGATTTGGGTTTGGCTGGTTTTGATAGTCGAATAGGGTATTTTTTCAAAAAAATTCAAAAAACATATATAAAATCCCAAAAAATAAGTGATTTGCTTGTAATGTGTACTTGAATTTTTTTTTTCTCATTTTGGAAAAGATTGGAATAAATATTTATTTTTATATTGTTTTAAAAAAGTTTAAAAATACCCTTCGGCACACAAATCGATTTTTTAAAATCTATTTTTTTCACTATTGTTCAATTCTATTATTTTCACTATTGTTTTACGCTTTTTGCATGTGCTTTGTTTGACCATACCTTAAATATACTTCTCATAATTTTTTAACTATTTTTATTTTTTTTTATAACATTTTTTGAACCGACTAAGACATCCTTAGTTAGGTGAGTTAAACCGGCCGGATTACCATGTAATCGGAGTTGAACCGAGGCCAGTTTTCGAGGCCGATTCATTTTTAGAACACTGACCTTGACCATGATGAGGCGTGTACCAAGTTACTTGTTCGGGCGAGTACCAAGCTACTTGTTGAGGGTGCCCCTCTTGCTTCACCAAAATGGCTGAGACCTACCATTCTTATCCAAATACTGATTATTCAGGCTTGTACCAAGCTACTTTTTGAGGGTGCCTCTTTGTCTTACCAAAATGGTTAAGACCTACCATTCTTTTCCAAAATAGTGAATGCAACGTGCCTCTGTTCAACAATAACATTTTTGACATTGACCCTGGTTTATGAAAGAAAAAAAAAAAAAAAAAAAACTTCCATGCATCATATGCAAAATTCTAGGCCTGTTAGTATGGTTTGAAATTTTGGCTATCTGGTGGTTGAAAATTTGGCAATCTGGATCAAATAATCTGGTGGATCAAATTTGCCTGATCTGGATAAAAAATCGTCAGACCAAAAAAACCGTGCACACAACGCATCTGCTGCTGCTGCTGCTGTGTGGATGCCTTTCTATAAAGACTTAGGCAATTCTAAATCCCTGATGTGGGATATTTTTTCCTTTTTTGCTTACCATGAAAATTCAACCATGTGTTCCATTTCCTTGATCTAGTTGTGCAGATATACAAATGCAGCGTAAGAGTAGAGAAGGAGCGGTCAAATGGCATGTTGGTTAGTTTTTGTTGGTAACTTTCAAAAGGTTTGGAGATTGAACCCCATGTTCATTTTTTAAGAAAAGAGCCTGGTTAGTGGTTGACAATTTATAAGAAAAGAGCCTGGGCTTGGTTAGTGCTTGACAATTTACAACGCTATCTCCTAGGCTCAATTCCTACTAAGGATAGGGGTTCTCTCATTACTGACTCATAAAAAAGAAACACATAGGATAGGGGCTCTCTCAATTTATAAGAAAGGTGCCTGGGCTTAATTGGTTAGTGCTTTATAATTTATAACGCTGTCCTAGGCTCAATTCTTACTAAGGATAGGGGCTCTCTCCTGATTGACTCACCAAAAAAAAAACACATAGGATAGGGCCTCTCTCCCGACTGACTCACCCAAAAAAAAAACACAAGAGTAGAGCTTGCAGGAGTACCTTTCCCTTTTCGCCTGGGGTTTCCTTTTCCTCTTCGCCTGGGCTTAATTGGTTAGTGCTGGACAATTTATAATACTATGTCCTAAGCTCAATTCTTCCTAAGGATAGGGGCCGGGGCCCTCTCCTGACTTACTTACCTACAAAAAAAACACAAGAGTAGAGCTTGCAGGAGTACCTTTTCGCTAAACTGCTTGTTGTGCATGTATATAGTCAAATCATAAATACGTGCACTAACATCGACGTCTGTCTCCCCCAACTTTGGCGTCTCTCTACTAACAAGCACTTTGGTAAAAAGGTATATAATACACTACTTTTAATTTATTTTAGAAACTAAAAGAACACTATTTTTAGATATGCGAAAAGTTTATATAGCGTCGAGGCTCTAAACAATCAAATAAGAGCCTCCCTCAAAAGTTTCACTAGAAGAGTTTGTTTTTTATGCCCAAATATCCTCAAATTGATCATCTCAACAAGATGCATGAACATGAGGAAAAAATGGATTTCAAATTTTGGAAGTAGTGTATTTCTTAATGCATTTTTGGACCTTCAATTTTCAAGATTTTCAAGTTTTTATAGATTTGTCGATCTATACTATTTTTGAAGTTTTAAACTTTGTAAATAAAAATAAAATATATTTTAAGGCTATCACAAAGATTTCAGGATTGAAACCACATTTCTCAACACTATTTGAAGGTAGGCTCTAATTTGATTCTTTAGAGCCTAGGCTCTATACAATCTGCACCCTTTAGATATTTATCGTTATTTTTTGAAAAACATTTGGGACAAAAGTTGTCGATTCGGTTGATCAACCGATATGACATGTTTTTGGGTTGGACGATCCGGATCACCGATCCACTTTTTAAAAACCTTGGTTTGTATGGTTGTCCTGGGGAGTACTAGTGGGAGTATAATCCGAATTAGTACCATTTTAAACTGAAGTACAAGATGTCAATCGTAACAGTTAAAGTACGACATTTAAACCTTGGTAAAAGATGTATTTTTTTTTTTTTTTTGAATAACGGTAAAAGATGTAGTTCTAGTATCAGAAATACTTAGATACTCAAAAGTTTATTTGTACCTATAGTTATAAAAATTAAAACTTCCAAAAGTAGGGTACTCTAGCATATTTGTGAATACTTTAAAATCTTGATAATGAACCGTCTATACAGTGTACTTCAATATGCACTATTTTTAAAACTTAAAAGCCTTTTTTGTTCTACCTTCAAGCATCTCAAAGTCGAGAATCTGTTAGGGGGCTTTCTAGTGCCTACAAAAATAATTTTTTCAGTGGGTTTTCAAGATAGATCTCACTTTCATAGTATAAACTCTACGCCTTATATAAACTTTTTCTTTCTATCATATGAAAAAATTTATTGGATTCCTTCTTTTAGGCCCTTTTATGGCGTTTTTTATATGAAACCGGTTCAGAATGGGATGGAGACAAACAACATTATGGTAATGTTCCGACACTAGCTGGGATGAAGAAGCAGTAGATTTACATTTGGTGTGCCATACGGACAGGATGTTAAAATGTGCAAGAGGATCAAAAAAAGAAAGTGACAATAAAAAAGAAACACAACTTTGTTTGATCAAGCCTTCGGCCTAACGATGCCCATTTTCCTAATGAGAGAGATTGTGGCTTCAAACTTGTTTGTTGCACACATATATTCCTAAGGGGCCTTTTGGATACCTGAAAATATAATGTTTGTGAAATATATTACTGGCGTAATACATTACCTGTAGATGGATTGTTATTATTTGGATAATATTTAGTTGCAACGTGAGAAATATATTGTTATTGTTTGGCTATGTTTGGAAGAAATATAGGAAATGCATTACCAACATTTTACCAGCACGTACCTATAAAGATTATTTATTTATTTTTTGTTCCAAAATTTCACCAAAATGCAGAATTATCATTTTTTCCTTTTTTGTTACAAAATTCCACTAAAATATGGAATTAAAATCATCATCATACCATTTTAAAAATATTTTTAACCATAACATCATCACCATTCCAAAACAATTTTTTAATAATAACTTGTACCATTTTACAGTCATCATGACACCATTTCCTACTTATTTTATATGCCTTTGGTACTTACATGGAATTACATGTCTTCTGACATGACATTGGTTTCAACATGATGTCTCATTGGAACAAAATGATTGGAATAACATGATTTTATTATGATAAACCTAATTTTTAATTATTTTTTATAGAAATCTTTCAAATGTCTCTCTATATAATTTCAAATAAACAATAAATTTATGATACTAAATTCAAAATCTCTATGGTACGAGTTAAAAAAGAGGAAGAAGTTTGATTAGTATACTAGAAGGTTTTATAATTGCAGTATAAAATTTTGAGGTATTAGAGGAGACTAAAGAGGTATGTTATTTCAATTAAGATTTTAGTAATCTATTGTGAAGATTATGTTGTGTGAAATTTTTTATTATGATTGTGTTGTGTAATTTATCATTGATTATTGATTTTTATTTTTATATGACAGCTAATAACTTCAGATGAGGGGATGAGCTTAAAAAGGGAGGGATTAGTTATGCTAATTATTATGAAGAGAGAGGGCTTACATGAGAAGATTTTTGTTTTTTTTAAGTATAACCTGGTTAGGACCTATGCGAGAGAAAGAAAATGGAGCATTGTGGGTGATTGAATGAAAAATAGAGAGAATTGAGAAGTGATGGAGTCCAGTATTCCAAAGGTAAGTATCAATAGTTCTGAAATGTCTGGTAATCGAGCTCGTCGGATCGTGGTAAGTTCCTTTGTCCTCCTCTTGAGGATTCTTTTAGATTGAATGATTGGGCTAAACGAGGATGGAATCTCTCATATCTGCCCGAGGTTTTCTTTTTAGGTAGTAGGAGGGTGGCTTTTGTTTTACGTTCTGATCGTGATGTGGTGAGGGCATGGAAGGAGAGGGTTTATAGAGTTCGTGGATCTCTGATGACTTTGATGGTTTGGAGTCCTGCGATGCATCTGTCCTTTGTGAAAAAGGAACTGTTATGGGTTCGTTTTTGGGGTATGCCCCTTCACGTGTGTGATGTATCAGTGCTTAAAGATATTGCTAATGTGTTTGGAGAATTTTGTGCTGTTGATCGTAACATTCTAGAGGGCCCTTATGCCTCGTTTGCTAGAGTACAAATTCTTCATTTTGTTGGGATTCCTTGTCGAGACAAGTTAGACTATATGTGGGCCAGGATTGGTTTTTGATTGATGTGGTTGTGGAATGTTCAGATACGAAGGTGAACAATAGCTTTGAGTTGACTATTGGTTCTGAAATGATTAAAAGTTCTAAAAATCCAAAAGATAATGGGGTACCAATAGGTAATGTGAGGTCTATGGGAGCAGGGGAGGTATGAACGGAGGTGCGTCGAAGAAAGGCTCTGGCGAGGTTTCTTCGGAATCAGCTGAACAGGGGTTTTCCGGCCACGAAGGCAGGGTTCATTCAACCGAAAAATTTTAAATTGGCCGGAAAATTTAATTATTATAATCGTCGTGATACTAGGAAACAGATTTCGATTACTAATCGTTTAAAAATTACGAAAAGATGGGTCCCAATTAGGCATTTGCAAGGTTCTACAGTGGACTATGAGAAGTCAACAGCGGAGTTCGCGGAGAATAACCGTCATTTCGGTGGGAACATAGTGCTTCTTTCTATTTCCGCGTGTTCACCTGCCAAAGTTGGTGAAACCTTTTATGGAATAAGGTTGGCGCAAGTTGACAACGTGGCAGGGGACTTAGGCCATGTGGTTTTGGGGAAACTTGCTGTTGGGGAAAGGGAACCTCAAGGGTCAAAGAAGTTCCTCCCTGTTTTGGTCTAGCATGAGTCTTTGGTTCTTGCAGGGTCAAAGCTACTGGCAGTGTTATTGATTTGTGTGGTTTTGACGGCGGAAAGCTTGCGATTCTTTCCTTGCCGTAAAGGAGCAAAGAAATGAACCGCGATGGACGAAAGACCTCGCTTTGACCTTTTGGAGGTGAATAAGTTAGCTTTGGTAGTTATTTCTGATCTCAAAGATGAGCTCGACGAAGGTTCTCAGAATCATCCTAACTTGATTTTAGGGGATGAATTGGAAGAAGGTTTGGAGGATCATAAGTCGGAGGTGGTGGATGTAGGAGTTGAGGAGTCTGTGGCAGCGGTGGAGGGTGAAGGAGTGGAGGACCCATTGTCGGCGTTGGTGTCTGTGGAGCCAGCAACAGCGATTGCCTTCCTCCCTCGTTCCCCGGCGATACCGATGGCGACTGATGATGCGGAAAGTCTAGAGATCATGGCCATATTGGATGACATGGGAGTTGAGTTCAATGAGAATGCCCCATTACTGTAATTGTGTAGGCCGTAAAAGATAAGAAGAATGCTGGGAAGGAAGGACGCGATGTGGCTGTTGAAGTGGAGAGGACGAAGCCGATTGATTTGTCCGAGGTTCATGATGGCGTTCCAAGTTCAGAGGTTGTGCTGTCTCAGGGCCATTGCAGTGGAAAATCCCTCACGAGCAAAGGAAAGAAGCAAACCTCTGTCAAAGGAAAAGGGAAGTGGTCTACTGAACCGTCTAGGTTCTCTAGCAGGCTAAGATCGAGGGGTCTCAATTTGATAATTAAGGACCCGGAGCTGAACGTGGACTTCCCATTTGCAGTTAATTCAAAGTCCAGCTCTGGAGAGGATAATGATGATAGTAGCTCTGAGGCTGAGACGGTGGGGCCTGATACTAAATGTCCAGGTTCTTCTTCATACTTTCCTTAATGTCTATCTTTTCTTGAAATGTTAGAGGGTTAGCGGATGCTAGTAAGAAAAGGGACGTGTTTTTTTTTGTTAAGAAATTTAAACCAAATGTTCCAATTATGCAAGAAACCAAACTTCTCAGTCCTAATCTTATTGGGGCTCGAGGCGTTTGGGGTTTTGGAGCAGTTGGTTTTCATGGGATTGATTCTAATGGGGCTTTTGGGGGTTTTTAAGTTTTATGGAATCTTCAAACTTTGCATTGTTTTGAGGTATTAAAAGGGGAGAGATGGATAACTACTCTGTTTAAAGGTCCTAAACCAAACTGTGTATGGGGTTTAGTGAATGTTTACAACCCAAATGAGGTTGCTCTAAAATCTGGTTTTCTTGATGATTTGCTGGTTCTTTTGTCTGGTTTGAATATGTCATTTTGTGTGGGTGGGGATTTTAATTTAATCTGTTGGCCTGAGGAGTCTTCCTCAGGGGGTAAGATTAATGCTCCAATGAGGTTGTTTAATTGTTTTATTCAAAGTCTTTGTCTGGTGGACTTGCCATTATTAGGAGCATCATTTACTTGGACGAATAATTGCCTAGGGAACCTTGTTATGACCAAGATTGACAGATTCTTGGTATCTAGTGAGTTTCTCGAGTTTTTCCCCTTGACTATGGTCAAAGTGGTGCCTAGGCTGTTCTCGAACCACAGTCCTTTTTTATTGCGCTCTAGGCCTGATCTTAGAGGACCTAAGCCTTTTAGATTGGAGTTAGGTTGGTTATTGGAGGAGGGTGTTGTGAATCTTATTAGAAGGACTTGGGAAAATGCAATAACTTTAGGTTCCCTTGATTTTCAGATGCAAAAAAATTGATTTTTGTGAAACATAAGTTGATTGCGTGGAAGAGAGATAATAAGTATCAGTTAAGGGCAAAGATTGACCAACTTTTGGATGATATTCAAGTGATTGATCAAAGTATTCAAAATGGAGGTGTTCTATCTAATTCTTTGGGTAGGGAGCGAGTGGAAAAAATTAACTTACTCAGTGAGTTACGTATCTCTGAGGAAATTTATTGGAGGCAGAGGTCTCGGGTTAAGAGCCTGAAGTAGGGTGATTTGAACACTAAGTTCTTTCATGCTATAACTAGTTCGAGTAGAAGACAGACTGATATCTCAAGGATTCATATTGAAGGGGTAGTTCAAGATGATTTGAATGCGCGTAATTTAGCTATTGTTGAACACTTTCGAAAGGCCTTTTCGTCTGGTGTCTTTGCTACTTCTCGCTTGGATCGTATTTCTTTTAAGACCTTATCAGAGGAGGATGTGGCTAATCTGGTATTGGAGGTGTTAATGGAAGAGCTGAAAGCTGTTGTTTTCGCTTTGTCGGGGGTTAAGGTTCCAGGACCTGACAATTTTCCGATTTGCTTCTTTCAGAGGTTTTGGTCTATGCTCTCTGGTGAGCTTCTTGGCATGGTCCATGGTTTCTTGATAGGGGTGAGCTGTTTAGAGGAGGTAAATTCCATTTTCATTGCCCTAATCCCAAAAAAAATCAAGGATTAAGGAATTGTTTGATATTAGACCTATCCCGTTGTTGACTAGTCTCTACAAAATTGTTGCAAAAATACTGGTTTTTATTTTTGTTGTTGAAACGAGTTTTGAGTGGTTTGATCTCTAGTCCTCAAACTGCTTTCATTAAAGATAGACTTATAATTGATAATGTTATAATTGCACAAGAATGTATTCACTCAAGGATGGAGACTAAGAAGCCTGGAGCTATTACCAAGTTAGATATGGAGAACGCTTATGATAGAGTAGAATAGAGTATTTTGCTAGAAATAATGAGGTGTATGGGGTTTAGGGATAAATGGTATAAATGGATTTTTGGTTGTGTTTCGTCAGCCCACTTTTCAATTCTTATTGATGGTTGTCCTAAAGGATTCTTCAAGTTTTCTAGAGGTCTTCGTCAAGGTGATCTTCTCTTACAGTTCTTTTTTACTATTTATGCGGAGTGCTTTAGTTTGATGATCTCAAATGTGGTCAATAAGAGTAGATTGGCAGGTTTCTCTGTGGGACATAATGGCCCCGTGATATCTTATTTACAGTATGCGGATGATGCTCTGATCTTTGTGGAGGGAAAAAGGATTATATTGAGTACTTAGGGAACTTCTTGAGATGTTGTGAAGTGGTATTAGGCCTGAAACTTAATATCTCCAAAACCTCTTTAGTATGGGCAAATTGCAATGGAGGTTTAGCTGAGGATTTGGCACAGATTCTGGGCTGTAAGGTGGAGCAGTTTTCGATCACTTACTTGGGTCTCCCAGTTTCTGACTCTAGATTGCCTTTCTCTATTTGGAATTGAGTCATACAACGTGCGGAAATTAAGTTGGACCTGTAGAAACCCAAGTACTTATCACTTGGTGGATGTGCAATACTGGTAAAGTTGTGTATAACTAATCTTCCTATCTATCAAATGTCTATGTTGAAGATGCCATCCAGAATTGTTAAGAGAATGGAGAAGATGATGTGTGATTTTGTTTGGGGTTCTTTCGAAGATAAGAAGAAATTCAATTTGTTAAGATGGGATAGAGTGTGCACTCCCAAAATTGAAGGTGGTATTGGTATTCGTACGTTGGCATTAATGAATGAAGTTCTTTTGACTAAGTGGTGGTGGTGTACATTAATGTTCAAATATCAGCTATGGTGTAAGGTCCTCATTCCTAAATATGGTATTGACAGGTTTGGAGTGTGGATTGGTGGAGGCAGTTCGAGTGCATCAAGATCTGTGTTTTGGAAAGATATTTTTCTGTTCAAGGCTTATATTCATAGAGATATAAGATGGTATGTTGGGAATGGTGCCCGGATTCCCTTTTGGCTTCAAAAGTGGTTGGGTGATAGTTTGTTGAAAACCTCCTTCCTAGATCTTTTTGCCAAAGCATCCTCCCCTAATTCGTTGATTAGTGACATTGTTCAAGTTGGTGGTGAGCAAGTGGTATGGGATATTCACTTTCGGTACAGTCGGGTTACTGATCTTGTTGGTAATCAAGTGTCCAGCCTGTTATCAAAGCTTCATGAGGTGGTCTTATCTGATGATTTGCCCATGAGCTCATTTGGGAGCATAGTAAGGATGGTGTTTACTCTGTTAAAACTATGTACTTGGAGTTGTTCCATGACCAGCATAGATGGTCCTTACCTCAAATCTCCCAAATTTGGAAGTGGCCGGTTCCTCATAAGGTTCAATATTTTATGTGGTTGGCAGGTTTGAATAAGGTGCTCACGATTGACAATCTTATTAAAAGGGGAAAGATATTACCAAATGCATGTTTGTTTTACAAAGAGGATGAGGAGTCCATCGCGCACTTGCTTATTCATTGTCGGTTTGCGACTAATGTGTGGTGTTGGATTTTGGGAAGTATTGGTTTTAGTGCCACTCTTCCAAAGAGTGTGTTGGGTATTATTACTGAGTTAGTCTTGCTTGGATTGCCTAAATTGGGGATGAAGTTATGGCAGATTATTAGAGGAGCTTTATGTTGGGAGTTATGGAATGAGTAGAATAGACAGGCTTTTGAAGGAAAATGTCTTCCTTTGGAGTGTCTGATCCAACTTATTGTGCATACTTCCTGGAGCTGGCTCTCGGTTCTTGATGATGGGAGACAAATAATGGCGATTGAGGTGAGGCTCAATCTAGCTGAGCTGGTTTATATGATAGGTGTAAGGATGAAACTGATTGGCAATTGGATACCCCTGTTCGGGGTAGGTTGAAGCAAAATTTTGATGGGAGCTCTCAAGGTAACCCTGGTCCTTCAGGTGTGGGGGGTGCGGTCCGCGATTGGAATGGAATAGTTGTCTTGGCCTATGCTGAACCAATTGGCATAGCCACTTCTAATTTGGCTGAGTTCCAAGCTTTGCTCATTGGTTTACATTTTATTAGGTCTAAGAATCTTGGTCCAGAGATAGTGGTGGAAGGTAATTCCCTTAATGTGATCAAATGGTGCAATAAGGATCAACGTGTACCATGAATTTTACATTTGGTTTGAGTTCAGGTACAAAAGCTCGCGAAGGTTTTATCCTTAACTTTTCAGCATGTCTTCCGGGAATCCAATGAGGTTGCTGATAGTTTGTCGATTCTATTCTTAACGATATTGAGACTGTTTGATGTTATTTGTTTGCTTCTTAATTAATAAAAGTGATAACCTTTGTCAAAAAAAAAAATATTTTTTTAATCAAGAATAGGGTAGGCAAAAATTCATGCGAAAGATTATCAAAATTACCCGTCACTCCCGTAATGGATTTTTCACCTATCATCGCATGTAATGGATTGCCTGATTTTCAAATTTAGCGTAATCTCTTCTCGTAATAGATTTTTCACCTATCACCACGCGTAACGGATTTCTTGATTTTTTGAGAAATCTAGCGTAATCTCTTTCCATTTCCTCACGATTAAGTGTACCCAAACAATGAAAATGTCATATTTCCTTGTAATCTATTGTCACGTAATAGATTTTCAAGTACCCAAACGGCCCCTAAATGTTTTGTTCTTCAAAAGTCGGTTATATGGGGCATGATTCACATTACTCACCAAATCTTTTAACGTTAACTCGGGACTTGGTAGAAATAGAGCTCAAGACATTATATTGTTCTTTAATTCAAAGACATTTAAAACTAGATAGTTTCAAAAAAAAAAAAACTAGTTGAGCTGATCCATGCAACCGTTTTTTCACTTAATAAGGGATTATCATAAAATATACAAAAGGAATCTCCATCCAAACATATCTTAAGAGAGCGATTGTGTTCGAACCAGTGTTCAAGAAATCGATCTGATCTCGAAAACCGGTCAATTGCGGGTTCTTAGTAATCAGTAAACCAGCCAGTTCAACCGGTCCAATTGGGTAGGTCCAAGCTGGTACAAGAAGCATTAAAACAAATACAAGTTTTTTAAAAAATAAAATATGTTTTTCATGTTTAAAGCATGATTAAACAAAGTACATCCAAATGAAGTTGAAAATTAATGAGAAAATGGATTTTTAAAAATTGATTTATGCCCAGGAGTATTTTTGAAATTTTTTAAAAAGTTGGAGAAATATAAAAATAAGTATACATGGCCAAAATCCTTTGCACTATTTGCCAAATTGATAAAAAAATATATATTCAAAAAATACATTGCAAACAAATACCTTGTTTTTTTGGGATTTTATATAAATGTTTATTTTTTTTTTTTTAAATAATTTGTCAGATCACTGAAATTGGATCGGTCAATGGCCGGTTATAGTTTGACCAGAACCGGCCGAGTTCCGAGTTTGCAAACAATGGTTGGAACTAAGGTTGCCAAACTTGCATCCCAAGTTATTGAAGAGGTTTCAACCAAGACACGGTAAAAAAAATTCAGGAAGCTTATTGAATATGCTTAAGAGATGTTCTTTAGAAAATTTGGAATATGCGTGCGTAAATATGAATATTCTAGAGGACTATATACTATAATTTTTATTTTATTTTTTATTTTTTAAGAAAGTAATAGTAATTCTTAGCCGTAAGAAGTGAATCAGTGGCTAGAGATTTATTATTGAGGTTTCATATAATATTTTTGAACTTTGAACATAGTAAAGAGTTGATCTCCAATCATCTAATTTCAAATCTAATGGTTAAAAGTAATTTTACCTTATTGTATACTTTTTTCCGTTTTAATATTGACGTCATGGTAAAAATCAAAGAAGAACCAAAGTTTTTTAAAGAAACGGGAAGATCCCTTTGGCATTTGAACACAGCACACGTGAGAAAGGTCAAGGATTCCAATCATTATAAGTTTGAAACTTATGGAAACCAACATAAATTTTAAAAAATGAATGTACAAAGAAAAGATTCGCTACTTGCTTATACAGTCTATCGTTGGGCCTGTGCATCAACTCTCTAACCCCTTGACATATGATTATATAAATATGCAATTCATCTTTTATGGTTCCCTTCAATCTAGGGATGGCAATGGACCCGGACCCGACCCATACCCGTGGGGTTTACCCAATATGGGTCCGGGTATGGGTCCAAGTATTGGACCCATGGTATAGTATGGGTCCAATAAAGGATATCCGGATAGTCCTGGGTCCAGGTATGAATCCTACTGGCCATTAAAGACTTTATGAGTGCTTGTAAATGATTTTATTGATATAATAGAGTATGAACTCAATAGGAGTGTGGTCCTATGTAGATCATACTTAGCAAACGATATTTGCTAATACCAGACTGAGCTTGATGTGCTAGGCAACCAGTTGGGAAAAACTCATGTTACCTTGCTATAGAGAATAAACCGATAATAGTTATAATGAATCATAGCTTGATGATGTCGAAGTTTGCTCGGAAGAGTGAGCCAATGGACAGTGTGGCTCTTGTGTGTTATGGAGGCCTTCAGAGATGGAGCCTCATCTGCATACCATCACACGATAAACACATAGCATAGCCATTTTCGGGAAAGCGAACCACCTTTTAGTGTGAAGCGTATGCATATGCGAGAGATAACCCCTATGCTCAATCTAGGTGACTTTAGTTTCATCTCTAGGGAAGAACCTGAAATCCATGCACTGGGACTATGACCGCTTGCCAATTGGCTAGACTTTTGTGATTCACTAATGATCATCTGCATGAACTATGGGTCATGGGCAATGTTGGGTCAGTTTGAGAAAGCAAGTATGGACTATAATCCGTAGTAGAAGGTAGAGTGCCCTAGTGTATATTTATTCTTAGACCATATGGATCATTTTCCCATCAAAGTATTTAATTATGTTAATTTTAATATTCTACGATTTTTAAAATTGTCGTTTGAATTTTTTTAAATATTTAGATATTTTATTTATCAAATTTGGATTTGTAAAAATAGAGATATTGAGGTGCTCCATTTACAATTAGCGTAAAACCTACGCTAAACGATAAACCTTATACTGTATGAGTACGGTGCACTTAAATAACTACGAGAGAAGGTTGTTCTTATATTGGAAGACCTTCAAATCGATCATTTCGACCTCGAGATTCGTAGATATGAAAAAAAAAGAGGATTTTCAATCCTAAAAATAGTTTATCTTCTAGCACATTATCTAGACCATCCATTTTCAAGATTTTCAGTTCTAACACATTATCTAGACCATCCATTTTCGAGAGTTTATAGATCTGCTTGATTGTCACCATTTCTGGAACTTTAAACTTCATAATGGGGGGAAACTATAGATTTTCATTTCATCTCAAGGCTTTGCGGCCCCCAAACTGTTGTCTTGGCATAGTTTTGAGGGATACCTTACTTCAATAGTATAAGGTTGACACCTTATACAAACCTCACCTATATGTAAAGCTGCACCTGAAAATGTAAGTCTAGCATCAAAAACCCTATGATGGCTTGAAAATCTATTTCGGTTCCTAAATATGAAACTTGAAGCTCCAAAGATGACATAAATCTAATGGATCTATCAACACTTGAAAATGAATGGTCCAGATTATATGTTAGAAGATATAGAATTTTTAAATTCTTCTGGATATACATTTTTTCAAATCCATAATAGTGAAGGCCAAGTTGATCAATTTGGTCATGTTTTGGCACTGGGACAAAATTCTCCTCCAGACTTGTGTTGAGGCTTTAAAAAGCCACCCTTTTCCAATAGGAAAAAGTGTGGTTTGCATAAGTAATAAGCAGTGTCTGCAAAATCGGGTGTTTCAAATCATAACCGCTTGGTTAGATTGGTCACTAGCAGTTTCAATTTTCGCCAGTTTTGGAAATCCGATTAGATATTTTTATAATTTTTTTTTAAAAAAGATATATATATATATATATATATATATATATATGAAAAATTATCCTATAGGACCCTCCCCCACCCATGTGTGTAGAAACCTAAAGGATCACCATTAAATTTGACACGGATCTATAGAAAAGTCAAGTCCCACACTTATATGATAACTTTTCTAGAGATCCATACCAACTTTAATGGTGATCCTTTGGGGTCCTACACACATAGGTGGGGGAGGGTCCTACAGGATCATTACTCCATATATATATATATAATATCAAAAAATAATGGATTATTTTGTAATGCATCTTTTAATGTTTTTCATCATTTGGTACCGATAGAAAAGTGTTTTGGCCGTTAATACTTATTTTTATATTTTCCATCTTTTTAGAAAAATTTCAAAAATACTTTTGGGTGCAAATCAATTTTTTCACTAATGTTGAACTTCATTTGCATGTGTTGTATTTAATCATGTTTTAAATGTATTTTTTGGTATTTATTTTATTTGTTTTGACATATTTTTGACCAATCAAGACTTGCCCGGTTAGGGTCGTTGAACCGGCTGGTTTACCAGTTACTCAGTATCTGGCCTTGGCCAATTTCTAAGGCCGGTTTGATTTTTCAAACACTGGTCCGGAACTTTGCAAAAAAAAAAAAAACAAGGTAAAGTTGCAATTGGATATATGAACAGTTGAAAATGGACGGTGCAAATTATATGTGACAACTTGAAATCCACTTATTATCAGATGCATATTGTTGAGTTGATCATTTTTATGTTTTTCTCAAACCTTTCTTGTGTTAGAAAACAAAAATTTCCATCAAGATTTGAGGCGTTTCCCTATGCTAACCTTTTGTTAGGGTAAGACCTAGGCTATATAAAGTTCAAAAAAAAAAAAAAAAGACCTAGGCTATATGATAAAAACTAAAGCTGCATCTAAGAAACCCTGAAAAATGTTGTTTCAGAGTACGCACTGTACTCCGACCCTTCAAAAAAATATTAGGAAAAAATATCAAAAAAAAAGAGTTGAAAGTCCTTACAATATTACTAAAAGAATCAAAAGATTACAAATTATATCTGAAGGCATACTTGTTAAGTTTTTATATCAATCAGGTACATTCAAATAAAAATAATTAAAATTTTTCCAAATCTCAAACAATTAGGGGTACTTTGATAAGCTTACCCCTAAAGAGGTTTTAATCGAGTGATATTCAAGATAAAATTATCAAAGTACTGCCATTATTATGGCTTCCTAATATTAAATAAGAGTAATTTAGAAATTTTTTAAGATTTGTTTTGAAGATGTACCTAATTGATATTAAACGTAAACAACAAACCTTCAACAAACCTTCAAATGTAATTTCTAATCTTTGGACTTTTTTAGTCTTTTTTAATGGGTTCCAACCCTCTTTATAATGTTTTAAAGAATGTTTAGGTTTAGAGTTCCAAACTCACAATTTTGCTTACTAATTAGAGTGATTTACATGCGGTTCCTAAATTTTTTCCTAAATTACGAAATTCTCTGTTTAAAGGTGGAATTAAAAAAGAAGGTTGATCAACTTGGTTTTTTTTTAAAAAAAAAATAAAAAATTGTCTCTTGGTCCGAGGATTCCGAATTTTAATTTTTGTTTTTATTAGGGAAACTAAAATTAAAATTAAAACCAATGGAAAACTAAAAAACAATTAAAATTCTCTCTCCCTTCCTCTCTCTCTCTCTATTTATTTTTGGAAAATTTAAAAGAAAAAGAAAAATATGTGGAATACATGCCCGAGTTCTTACTTCATTGGCTTCTTTATTTTCAAGTCTTCATCAAATTCTCAATGGTCAATTGGGTTACAAACAATAACACAAATAGAAACTGTGCAAATAAATAAATGAATGTGATGAAAATGGCTTACAACTTATCCATAAATAGAAACTGTACAAAAAAAAATAAAAAATGAATGTGATGAAAATGGCTTAAAACTTATCAAAGATGTCATTGAAAGTGTGAAGCTCCACTCCATCTCCATGGCCTGAAAACTCCTTGCTGCTATTTATTGATTTCTCCATCACCTCTGATTAGAATGTTTATTTGCTTACAACCTCTCTCTCTCTATCTCTCTCTCTCTAGAGAGAGAGAAATTTATATACTGATCTTTGGAGTTCACCAAATATTATATGCATCTCCTAGAGAGATGGAGTTGCCCACAAGGTGGAAATGATTCTCTCTCTCTTTCTCTTTCTCTCTAAAGATAAGCTTCTTAGAGAGAGAAAGTTCTCTATAAATCTTGAGTAAACTTCCAAGAGAGAGAGAGAGAGAGAGAGAGAGTTCCACCACATAGACACATTTCTCTCTCTTCGTGCTCAGAACCTCATGGAGAGAAATGTGATATCAGTCTAACCTTCCAAAAGAGAGAAAATCAGCCACCATGCTGGCGTAAACGGCCACCGCGTGTGCCCACTTCTTGATATCTTCCTTCAATCTCTCTTCATCCAAATTCGCCAGAGCTCCCTTCTCGATCCGTATCTCCAGTCCGGAGAGACACCGATCGAATACCGGCAACTTCGCGCACGGCTCGCTCAGACTTGGTGCTCGTTTCTCTTCCTCTTCTTCTTCTTCTTCTCCACCCTCCATGTTTATGCTTTTGCTGTTCTTCCTCTCTCTTCTTTTTTTAGGGTAGTTTGCTTTCTCTCTCTTCTCATCTCCACTTCTCTCTCTGTATATACATGACCACCTAAGCGTGTCCATGACCGTAACCATGATCAGCCGTGTACGAAGGGACTTGTTTAGGGTTGACTTCGTTCTAAAACAATGAGAAGTAAACATAATACCCTTTTCTTTTCCCAAAATGGCCGAGACATACCATTTTTATTCCACATGCCACCTGCCTGTGATTACCAATAAAATTTTGACCTTGACCCTGGTTTATGTGTAAACTAAGACTTCCATGTATTATATGGAAAAATTTAGCCATGTTAGGTCTGTTTGTACCGCCTCCCTAGGGAGTACTAGGAGTAGTACTTGAATTAGTTACCATTTTAGACTGCAGTTTACCCATGGTCCTAATACTGTAAGTTTAAAATTTATGATAAGTTTTGACAAAGTTTTTATGTCGTAGGTATAAAATTTATGTTAAGTTTTGACAAAATGTTTACGTTGGCTGTCTATGTGATACAATCTAGCTCAGATGATGTCTTTAAGGGTTTTCTAGCATGAAACAACCTTTTTTGGTGGGTTTTAGTATATACCTGACTTTTATAGTATAAGATTGATACCATATATAAACTTTTTTCTATAATATGAAAATAATACCTTTTTTTTTTTCTTCTCTAATTTTTGTTTAGGCCTTTTTTGTAGTACTTTCTGTACAAATCCGGTTCAAAATGGGATGGTTTACCGTTTAGTGTGCCATACAAACATCATCTTAAAATGTTCAAGAGGATCAAATAAGAACGTGACGGCTTAATGCTTCCGAGTTTCCGAGTGAGAGAGGTTATGGGTTCAAACTTCACATTGCACACACATGTTCCCAAATGCTTTGTTTTTCATAAGTATGTTTTATGGTGACATAACTTATAATCCCTCTTAATTTTTTTCGTAGTAATGAAACTCTAGACGTCATGTTGCCTTTGTTCTTTCAACTCAAAAGCATCTAAAGTCAGTTAAGCTAATCCGTGCAACCATTTTATCCTTTTTTTTTTTCCCTCTTGAGTCCAAGAAAATGCATGGGCTTTTCTTTTTCAGTTTGATGGTGTTATCAAAGCAATCCCCATCTAACATGCCATTTATTCCAACAAAACTTGGGTTGAAATGACCATAAATGATAACTCGATCAAGTCGAATGTCATGTGCTTTTCTCTCATTCTATCCATCCCATGATCATATGAAGTTTGCTATACACCATGTTTAAACTTCAAAGAGACACAAATAGAGATAAAATGTAACTATATCCCACATGCTCTTCCCTTGCACTGTTATCACATTTTCCATGATTCTATAAGTGATTGTTTATATAGAAATCATTTATCTTTCGTCCCACTCATTAGATGTCAAATTGGACGGCTTTAGGTGAGTCACGAAGTCCAAATTTTTTTTTTCGAAACTTAATGTCTATTCAATGACACTCTGACAACCACCCATTTTGAAATTTAAGGGACAATAATGATTGTGACGTCCTATCTCTAAATAATCTCGGTCCACATAGATGTAATTTTATGTAAAAATATGTGCAAATGGGATGCTTTTGTGAATATCACAAAAGATTGTGGGAATTTGAATGATTTAGAAGAGAAGTGCGAAAGTCAGTAGTTTCGTGCAGGTGAGTGTTGAGGCAGCGTTTGCGTTGGAAGTTCCAAGGTTGCCAAACGTGTGCCCTAAGTTATCGAAGAGCCTTTCAACGACGACTTAGTAAAACAAATTCATGAACCTTCTTGAAAGGGTGCGGTGTATATAAATCCAAGTCTCTAATCAATCAAAGTAAAATCCAACTTTCAGATAGCATCGAGAAATATAGTTCCAATATTGAAAGTCTTTGTGATAGCCTTAAAATATATTTTCATCTTAATTATAAAATTTAAAAGCTAGTGTAGATCAAGCATATATCTGAAAACTTGAAAATCTTGAAAATTGACGTTCCAAAAATGTGTTACAAGATGTGCTATTTTCAAAACTTGAAATCCATTTTTTCTCATGTCCATGCATCTTGATGTGGAGATGATCAATTTGAGGATATTTGAGCATCAAAACAACATTTCTAACGAAATTTTTGAGGTAGGCTCTAATGTGATTGTTTAGAGCTTCGGCTCTATATAAATTTTTTACTTCTTGAAATACTTTCTTTGGAATATATGCTTTTAAGAGATGTTAAATATGGAGTATGCTTGCGCAACAATATTTAAGAAAAGTTATAGATACTCCTAAATCGCATTTTCTAGGCATTTTCCCTCAACGCATTTGATGCCATACGATTAAGCACAACACTATTTTTCTTTGAAACCACCCCTAAGTAAAAAAATTATTATTTTTACACTAGTACTACCACAATTTTAACAACATATTTTTAAAATATAATGCCTAATATGTGTTGGTCTAGCACAAAAATGTGTAGGACCGGCTTGTGCCAATCCACATAAAAATGTGCCCGACCAGCACAATTTAAATATAGAGCCAATCGGGGACCAAAAATGTATCGAACTCGCTTTGCACAAGTAGTGCTTGGACCGGCACAAGTTGACTACAGAGCTTGTCATGCGGAGAGAAAGTGGGAAAGTGGCAAAAAATGGGTACTTTTGTCTTAAAAAATTCAAGTTTTACACTTTAAGGATACTTGCAATAATAATAATAATAATAATAATAATAATAATAATAATAATAATAATAATAATAATAATAATAATATTGGGGTTAATAGTATGGTATCCAGAGTGTTGGGCGGACAAATTGGGGAATATCTATAATTATCCTAATATTTAAAGATTTATATATTATAAAATTATTTATTTTTAGTATAAGAAAGTAAGAGTAATTCTAGCTGTAAGATGTAAAATGAGGTGGCTAGAGATGTATCAAACTCAGTAAACATTCGATCTTCAATCATCCGATATCAAGTCTAATGATGATGAGTAATTTTGACTTTATTGTATATTTTTCTGTATTTTAATATAAAAGTCATTGGTTTGGTAAAAAATCAAAGAAGAACCAAGGTTTTTGAAAGCAACGGGGAATATCCCTTTGGCATTTGAGCAACCAACACAGTTTCCAGGGGAGACGGTCTAGGGTTTTGAGCATTCTAAGTTTGAAACTTTTGCACACCAACATAAATTAAAAAAGGAATTATAAAGAAGAGAAAATAATACAAAAGAGAAAAGAATACGAATATTCCCACCTAACTAAGCATTACCCACTTGCTAGCGCAGTCTATGTAATGTATATATGCAAAAAAGTTATAGAGAGAGAGTTATTCTCTATATAATGTAAAAAGTTAGAGAGAGAGAGAGAAAGGGCAGCTTAGGTGACATTTGGTTGTCATATTTAGATGCACAATAGTCAATTTTATCTTGAAAAGCAAAGATAAGGGTGGTTTGTATAGAGCCGAGGCTCTAAACAATCAAAGTAAAGTGCACTTTCAAATAGTATCAAGAAATGTGGTTTTGATACTAGAAATCTTTGTGATAGCCTAAAAATAAATTTTTATCTTTAATTATAAAATTTAAAGCTTCAAAAATAGTGTAAATCAAGCAAATCTATAAAAATCTTGAAAATTGACGGTTAAAAACTTGAAATGCAGTTTTTTCTCATATCCATGCATTAGAATATCGAGATAAACAATTTTAAGATATTTGGATATCAAAACAACATCTTCTAGTGAAATTTTTGAGATGGACTCTAATTTGATTATTTAGAGCCACGGCTCTATATAAACTTTTTCCTAAAAATAAAGGCCATCTCTCTCTCTAGATTCTCTATACATGTACCCACGTTTTCTTAGTGCAGCTCACATGCGCAGACACGCCACGTTGTTTATCTCTCTAATGGGGTGTTACTTAGGGGTAACTATTGCGGAATCCTAAATAATTGGAGAAAGGTTATTCAAATATGGCAAACCTGACAAAAAATCTCATGAAAAATATTTTGAAAAAATAACCTACGAAGCATGTTATTGAAGGGGTGGCGATATACAATATGCATGGGCCAACTATTTTGATAAATGGTGAGCTATACATTCTAGATTATTGGTAATGTTCAGAAAAAAAAAAAAAAAAAAGTGAGATATACATTCTGGGAGAGAGAATAGTGAAAATACAATAAACAGACATTAGATCTGTATGTTTTTTTATTATAAATTTTGTAGATAGCTTCATTATCACTTGATAAATAATTTGTTTTAAAAAAAGAAAGAAAAGAAGAACTAATTTAGGTTGAGGAATGGCAATTGGGTCTGGTCAACCAGACACGGTGGGTCTTGGTCAGAACTCAAATATGGGACCTAGTGGGTCAGCCAAAACAACTTAGACGCAATATGAGTTGTGTATGAATCGGGGTCCATCTTGGACCTTGTGGGGTTGGGTCGGGTCCGAGTCAAGGTCGACCAGACTTAACTCTGAGATATGCAAACTTATGGCCTCACTGAGGGTATGGTCATTGATAGAAAGAATGGTAGATCAAGATTCATATAGCCGACCCCAAATAGTTGAAAAAATGCTCTGATGATGATAGAACACTATATATATATATATATATATATATACCGACGACTCACCACTATCACTTGCACTACAGCTTTTTACAGCTAATAATAATAATACTCTGTCTAATCCACCTACACTCATGGGCTCTCGTAGCAATTCTTCTCGCAATGAAAAAGGCCCTCTGACAATAATACCATTTGAAGGTGAGAACCCGCCTTTGGCAACCCTTTCACCTTTCATTTCTCCTGTTCACCAAATCACTTATCCAGACACTAATACATCCACTCCTGCCTATACTCCAGCTCAATCAAAACCAAACCAAAGGCCTAATATTCCTCGCTCAGCATATATTGAACGAGCATATCTTATGGATATTACAATAGATGATCACCATACTAATATGGATCCTATCAAACTTGCTCCATTATATCTGATAAACCATTTGAATCCAACCAATGGAGTCAAAACTCGTGAGTATTATGAAGCTATTCTTATGAAAACAGGATCCATCTCTGTTGTCTACTACTACCAGCAAAATACCAGAGTAATTGCATATTCAAAAATCCAGATCAAGAAATTGCTTTCTTATGATGAGTGGGGTTGCAATCCTGCTCAAGGCAAAAAATTACATAATCCTGATTTTTCATAAAAATATTACAAGTATGCCGAGTACATCGAGGCATGGCATAAAATGTTTTATTACCAAAATCCAAACAACACTCATAGTTGGTATATTCAGTTTCGTTTACCCATTTTTGAAAGATTCCCCAACTGGTTTAAAAATTGGTTTTTAGTTTGGGGATCAACAACTGCAATTTTACCTCCTGCTTTCCAAAAAGTACAGGAACAATTCGTTATATTCAATAATAGTGATGATAATACAGACAATCACCTATACTTTGTGGCACTATACCAACTCCCACGGATTATGAAATGGGAATACTCCATCTCTGTTAATAATACAGCCGACCATACTTATATCCCACGCTTGGGAAAATCCATCTCAGTAAAATGGTGGGACATCTTCAATATGGATCCCACAATCATAATTCCCAAACGCATACCTCCACAAAAGCCTATATATATAACCCCAGTCCAAGTGGACATAATACAACCAATATTTCATTTGACTTCCCTACATATTTGAGAAATATGCTACAAACAAACCCTAATGCTTCCAAAGAAACCTTGGAACAACAAATGAAGGAAATCTTTGCAGAAGCAAGAAGAAAGCCGGTCTCATCAGATGAGACCGTACAGTCATCACCAGCTCAACAATAGATACTTTCCCCTAGACGAAATAGACCCTGAAGAAGAAGATGATCCAGACGAATTCAGTCAAAGACCATGAATCATTGCTGCCACTCACTCATATCACTGTGCCAAGATGCTCTCCACCAGTATACGACAAACCAAGAATGTGCCAAGATGCTCTCCACCGACATAAAAAGACAAACGACTACTATTCAAGGATACTATCACTGTAGCGCCGACATAAAAGACAAAGTCGAATACTATTCACTGATGCCTTTTTGTCCACTAGTGCCAACAAAGACCTGATGCTTTTTGTCCACAAGCGCCTACAAAGACAAAAGAACTTTTTCACTTTAGCTTTTTCATTTTGTTTTCTTCTCCCGGCAGCATCTTCTTTATGTCACTTCCCTTTTGTTTTCTGCTTTACGCCTTGTCATCCTTCCTTCGCGACGAAGGCACCCCTTTTTCCTCGCTATAAAAGAGTCTCTCATTCCTCAGAGGAGGCAGGTCACTCAGGAGCTCTCCCTCGGACGCTCTCCTCTCCTCTCCTCTCCTCTCTCTGCAGTTCACTTCTCTCATCTCTCTCAGAAGATACTCTTCTGTCTTCTACCTGCTCCATTCACAGCAACAGATATCCTGACCTCATAGCTCATGAATACCAGGTCACATAATTCACCTTAATTTCCAGGTTCTATCTTTTCCTCCTTTTCCATATTCCTAGCATGTGTGATTGTAATCTTCGCTCTCTCCCTTCCTATTGCCCTCAACACTGGAAACTCTTTTCCAGTTATTGTATATGTAAACAGTAAGTTTGTTTTTACAGTTTACAGTTAGTTTGTTTTGCAGTTTGTATCTGTAACAGTTTATATACAGTTTTTTAGGTTTACAATCTGTTTGTATAAGTTCTCTTACTATTTCCTTTTCAATGTATCTGTACAAATTTTTATATAAGAATATGATGTGATGTTATGCAATTCAAAATAGTGTTTAGTATCAAAATAAGTAATCTTAACCACACACAGTGGTTAGTCATAGATATATCAATCATACCTTTTATTTGCATAATTCTATTATGTCTAAATTTTTATAGAATTTTACAAGAAATACTAAAATATAACAGCTTAATATTCACATACTTATTGTAAACAATATATAATGTTTTTACTGTAGATCCCGGCGCGTTTTGGTATCAGAGCCAAACAGTAAACTGTTAAGAGTTAAAACTTACAATATTACTGTAGAAACCCATTTAAATTTACATCTAAGAAAGTTGGTCCAAGAGTTAAAGCAAGAGACGAAAGGAAAAGTCTAGGAAAAGTACCGGCCAAGGCCAGGAAGAGCCGCTTAGGGGAATACGTTGGACCCTTGATCGTCCAGATTGTCATTATCCGTAACCTACAGATGGCAAATTTAATTAGGAATCTTAAAGGTAATACTGCAACTCAATCTCAAACCTTAAGAGTTAAAAATAAAGAAGAAATCATCATAAATGATATTGAACATCATATCCAAAATTGGAATATTCCGAAAGTACCAATAAAAGATATTTATCAGAAATGATCATTCAAATTCAAATTAGGTTATGCTATAAAAACAATAGAGGAAAGTCTATCAGTAACTCAAAACCAGGAAGACTTTCAACTATTATCAAGAAAAATTATTGAAAAACATAAAGAAAATAATTATAAATATTTGCACATTGGATTAATACAAATAGCCATTAAACCTTTAACCCGTCGAGGGTTAAACACTTCAGTGCTTGTATGCCTAAGAGATACAAGACACAATAAGTTCTCAGCTTCACTTCTAGGCATGGTTGAATCCAGTCTATGTAGTGGACCCATATATTTTAACTGTTTTCCCAATTTTTTTGTTTCATTAACAGACCCGAATATCTTAGATATCTTAACTATAAATTTGAAAACTCATGGATTTAATATGACACATGGTTTTCAGAATTTGGCAATAGTATACAGAATTTATTATAAACTAATGAATACTCTCTGTCCTAATATTATGTAAGTTGATAAGAAGGATCAAACTATATTATTCCAAACTAATATAAAAAAATCAAATACGATTATACCAAAAACCATTACTTGGACCGATATTATTCTACCTTAATCATGGGCATTGCAAAATGCAAACCAGCCCAGGGAAGTACCTGTGAATAATATTCCAAACCAAATAATAGAACATCAAGATGGAAATATTGAAATAAAATTTCAGCAACCCATAGTACAGGATGATATAGATATTAATAGGAAAAGAAATAAAAAACCATTAATACCTGCTAGAAAATCTTGTCATAGTACTCCCGATGTTATAATACTTCCTTCTCCATCAATACCTACAACATCTTCAGATTTCCAATTACAAGGAATCAAAAGAACAGCTAATCATGTAATCATTCTCACGTATACATCTAAACCTAACATAGCTGAATTTCAAATACTTACATTACAAGTGGAAGATGATATAGATAATGAATATCTAGAAGAATATTTAGCTGCTAAAATAGAGAGAAAAAAGAGAAAAATAGATATTAATTATATTAAACATATTATCTTGCTCCAGAAAATCAAAGAATTAGAGAATGGTATCTTAAAACATTCCAACCTAGGTTAGTAGAATTATTCCATAAAAAGTATAATAAATTCTTGAAAAAAAAAAGAGAAACAAAAAGATTTTTTATAAGGCTACAAGAAATATGTACTCAATATAAAATAAACATTCCTCACTTTAATATTCTTCAAACCATGGAAGAAAAAACATACATCAGTACGGATGGTACTACTACTGCTAGTACACACCCTCCTGAAAAAAGTATAATACTCAAAGGTGTAATAACCCCTTTAAGCAAAGGAGAACCACCACAATCCCTATATGATATTATTGCTACACCATATAAAGTTTTACCAAAAGAAATAGGTAAAAAACAAGAACTAATACCTCATATTGTGGAACAAAACAATTATACCAATTTATATATGCAATCTTTAGGAAAACAAGCAGAACATATAGAAAGATTAGTTACTCCTCAAACTAAGGGAATAACTCCTTTTATTTCTAAAGCAGTTTTGTTTAAACCTCCTCTAGAACTCAATAAAAATAAATTCCATATCAGAGAAAATAATAAAACACTAATGGACCAGTTAATATCTAAATTAGCCCAATTAGATATCAAAGGAATCCCTTCTCCTAAACTCAATATTCCTATACCAATACTCAGTATTCCAATACCTGTACCAACTATCTCAGAATCTTCATATAGGGGAAAAACAAAAATACCGGAGCATGAAACTATGATGCTCCAAGAAGAGGAACCAGTTATAGAAGATACTATCCAAAACCAAGAATATGCTTTTATGAATACTTCACCTATTGATTTAAATAGAATAGCATATGGTAAAACATGGAAACCAATCACAGCTTTACCATACTATAAGAGACCTACACCTGTTGATGTACAACTTGAAGAAGTTGCCATACAATGAGTTGTTTCCTCTTCAGGAAGATCAATAGTCAATTGGACAATAGATGGTTTATCTGAACTCAAAATATTAGATGTCATGAGACATATGACAATGTTTGCATCAGTAAACAAAATGGCAGGCAATCCAGACCAAAAGGTTGCCAAAGCAATAGTACATGGATTCACTGGCTGGTTAAGAGGCTGGTGGGATTTCTATGTTGATGATGAAACCAAAAACAGAATCCTCACCAATACAAGACAATGGACCGCCAGAAATGAACAAAATCAAGAAATAATTTATACTGAAAGTGATGCAGTAAACACCTTAATATATACTATTACACTACATTTTGTAGGAAGTACAGCCCTATTAGCAGCAAGATCTGAAGATCTGCTGTCCAATCTTCGCTGTCCTACATTATCCCATTATAAATGGTATAAGGATGTCTTTTTCTCAAGATTATTAATACGATAAAATTGTCAATTAGACCATTGGAAAGAAAAATTTATTGCTGGACTACCATACTTATTTGCAGAAAAAGTCAAAGAAAGACTAAGAAAGAAACATAATGGAGTTATAGTATACTCTGCATATACACTTGGAGAACTATCAGCAGAAATATGCGCTGAAGGATTAGCTTTATGTACTGATCTTAAACTCAAAAGACAACTTGATAAACAACAAATCACCAAGCATAAAGAACTTGGTGACTTTTGTGAGCAATTTGGTTATCATTTAGATAGAAAAAATAAACCTGAAAAGTTATATAAGAAAAAGAAAAAATACAAAAAAGAAAAACATAGATCCAATAAAGTACATAAAAATATAAAAAGTTTAAACTAAAATTTATAAAAAAGTTTTCTCCAAATACTAAAGATAAAAAGAAACTACCAGTATGTTATAAATGTGGAAAAGTTGGCCATTATAAACACCAATGCAAATTAAAAAAGAAAATAGAAGCATTACATTTAGATGAACCAATCAAATCAAAATTATATAATGTAATCAATTATGATACCTCTTCCTCAGATTCTACTGAATCACATATAGGAAATATCCAAGATGACGACCTACTATGGACAGAGTCATCTGATTCTTCAGATTCTTCTACTGATAGAGAATCATTTCATCAAATGGAAGAATCTAATTACACTTGTCCTATACCCACACATAATCTTCATATGCTTACCCAAGAAGATAATTTAATATTAGATCTCATCGAAAAAATTACAGATCCAGAAGAAAAAAGATCTGTGATCACCAAATTTATTACTTTAGCTAAAACAAAAGCAAAAACACCTCCTATTAGTAAAACACCTGATGAATATAATTTTGCCTCTATTATGAAAAGAGTTAGTGAACAACATCTTACTAAACAAAAAGAGCCTTCTATTTCAGAACTTAAACATGAAATCAAAGAAGTTAAAAAAGATGTTCATCAATTAAAAAAATTAAACTCCTAGAATTACAAAATATATCTCATCAAAATTCCGATACAGATGAAATAGAATTCAATCATCTTGTCACAACATATAGTCCTGATCCACCGGAAGATATACCAGAAACCTCAGAAGCTAAACCACTTTTGATCACAACTTATTCTGTAAATCTGATAGATAAAATTATGATTCAAAAATGGTTTTTTCAAGTCACTATTATAGTAGCCGAAGACTATCGCTTTCAAACATCAGCTTTAATAGACTCAGGTGCTGACCTTAATTGCATCAATGAAGGATTAGTACTTACAAAATATTTTGACAAAACAACTCAAATCCTAAATACTGCAGATGTCAGTAGACTCTTTATCAATTATAAATTATCAAATGCTTTTGTTTGTAATAATCAACAATGTATCAACACACCATTTATCATGGTCAAAGGACTAAGCCAAACTGTTATTCTTGGAGTCCCATTTCTTACATATATATATATATATATATATATATATATATATATATGGGTGCAGTTGGCATCCGTAGCTGTAGAGGTAAGGTGCACCTTCAAACTTTATCATGGTATATAATTTTGAAGTAAAATGTTCTTAGGATTATCTCAAAATCCAATTTTATATCTAATTATAAAATTGTAAATTTAAAAAATGGTTAAAATCAAGTAGATCTATAAACATATGAAAATCTTGAAAATGGACGGTGTAGATAATATATTGTAAAATACACTATTTCTGAGAATTAAAATCTTTTTATTTTTCATGGTCATACGTCTCAATGTCGAGATGATCAATCGAAGGTTTTTCAACATTAAAACTACCTTTTCCGATGGATTTTTGAGGTGCATCCGTAGTTCTACATTACATCCTTATATAAACTTTTTCATATATATATATATATATATATTACAATAATTATTATAAAATTTATTAAATTTTTATCTAAACCTATACGGCAGGTCAAGTCTGGATCCAATAACCTGCACGTGAGGTACCTCCAAGTTGGATCTAGATCTAATTGGGACACAATCCGTTCAGCGGCCCGGATCAGACCCGAGCCATTGACACCTCTATTTGGGCTTGAGCTAGGGCGCACATAGTGCCCCCTCTAGGGGAACCAAAATTATTTTTTCAAAGATGCTCACAATATAGAGATAGGAACTTTATTTCGCCACTGGAAATATGGCGCACTTATAAAATTTACTTAGAGATGTTGTTTCGGTATCGAAAACCTTAAGATGGCTCAAAAATCTCTTTTCATACTCAATTATAAAATTTAAAATTTCAAAAATTGTACAATTCGAGTAAATCAAGAAATACTTGAAAATCTTTAAAATAGACGGTCTAGATAACTTGTTACAAGATGCACTACCTTTATGACTCGAAATTCTTTTTTTTTTTCTTCATGTCCAATCATCTCGATGTCAAGATGATCAGTTGGAGGGCTGTCCAACTCTAGAACAGTCTCCTATAGGATTTATGAGGCTCACCTTACTTCAACAATAGGATTTATGAGGCTCACCTTACTTCAACAATATAAGGTTGCAATTATATATAAACTTTTTCCAATCCACATAAGACTTCCAAAAAAAACAAAACAAAACAAAACAAACAAAAACAAACATTAACACCATTTTATTTTATTAATGAGAAATATGCAGCGAGCGATGCATGAGGGAAAGAGTGAAAAGAGAATGAAACGAGGAAAAGAAAAAGAGGAAAAAACAAAGAAGAAAATAGAATGAGAAAGACAGAACATTAACAATGTTTTATGGCAGGGTATACGAGTTTCTGTAGACCATAATTTGTCACCCAATTCTAATACTTCAAGGTTTGAAATTCGAGCAAATTGGAAAATTGTTAAAATACAAAGAGAGCTCGTTCATAGGGCTTTTAGTGAGCAGGGTGTATATGATGCTCCTGCAGGAGCATAGTGTATATTATTTCCTGGGTCAAATGGCCCGGAATGGTTTTTCAATCTGAAATTTAAGTACCATATTGGAATCACTTGATTATTATTCTCAAAAGAAAAAATTAAATTTTGGATTGTCTAATCCTATATTTTACTCTTTAAAAATTGGACCGTCTCTATTCAAGTTTTAAACATTATTATTTCAAGCACATAGGGGCTCAATTAGGAAATGTTTTTATTAAAGTTAATCTATGAGTTGAAAATATTACATCCACAAATTGGGGTACCAAAATTATTTCTAGCTTTACCCGAGGAAGTAAACTGATGTACCATTCTATGGGTGCATAATATTGGAATGGTCAAAGAGGAAGATTTTCTAGACATGCTCCCTCACACGGTCTTTACGTGTACAACTGGGAACTGTGGAAGTGGATTTTGACCTTTCCTTTTTCCTATTTATATTATACTTTGGGAAAGTTAACTAATTCTCAATTTTTTTTTTAATTTAAAAAAAGAATAAAATTTGATTTTTATGTCTCATTTTTTATCTAGTATTTCAATTTTATCTTTTCTCCATACATTGGATTGAGCTTAAATTTTGGGTGTCCATATTTCTCATCACACATACGTAATATGCATATAAAATAATTTTTGAATAAATAAAATAGTAAAAATAAACAAAACATCCCTAAAATTTTTTTTGACATTTCCATAATTTTATTTTTATCAAATTTTTTATATTTTAGAAAAATTATCACAAATATGCCTTAATTTTTCGTTTATTTAGAAAAAACCCTCAACTTTCATAAATGTTGCCTACACCATTTTTCTTTAATTTTGGGTGTTTTTTACCAACTAACTTTCATGTTAGTCATATTACCATGAAGCACAATTACGGTACTTTAAATACTGTAAAAACCAACTCATATTATAACTTATGTTATACGGTATTTTATATACCGAGTTAAAATATTATTACGGCACTCGAAATGCCGTAAACCCCTTTCTCATTTACGATTTTGTTTATACTTATATCTTTCATCTCTCTAATTCTTTTTAATATTTATCTCTTCTTTCTCTCTCTAATTCTTTTTTATCTCTTCTTTCTCTCTCCAATGAGATTTGTATAACAATGTGTGTGTACCTTACCCTCCCCTATAAAAACTCCCTTCAACCCCATCCCCTATGAAAATTAAACAGAGTAAGATTTTTTTCATATTGGTATCACATATATTGAGTTGATGAAGTAAGTAGAGAGTGTAAGAGAGTTAAAGAAAGAAAGAAGAGATAAAAAAATTATAGAAAGAGAAAGAAGCAATAAATATTAAAAAGATTTAGAGAGAGAAAGAAGAGATAAATATAAAAAGAATTAGAGAGATGAAAGATAGATATAAATAGAAACGTAAAAGAGAAAATGGTTTATAGCATTTCGAAATAACGGTGCTTTATGGTAATACGACTATCGTAAAAGTTATTTCAGTAAAAAAATGCCCAAAATTGAAGAAAAAAGGTATTGGCAAGTTTTAATAAAATTGAAGGTTTTTTTCTAAATAGACGAAAAATTAATGTATATTTGTGATAATTTCCCTATATTTTAAAAATATACATTAACTTTAGGATTTGAGATCTTTTTCTTTTTCATATTCATACATCTCAAAGTTAAGATGATGATCAATTGGAGAGATTTCCAACATTGAGGTGCGTTTTATTTTTATAATATAACGTTGGCACCTTATATAAACTTAGATAATATTTTATATTTGAAAAGATGGACGAGAGTTTTTTTTTTAGGTTTTAACTCAACAATTTTTACTTTTCTTTCCTATGAAATACAACCATAACATCAAGGGACATTTTCCATTAACTTTCCAACAACCGTTAAAAAGCATGAGGACAATCCAATCCAAAAAAATCAATGAACCCTACTCTTCATCATATTCTCCTAATCTAGTCACTATGAAAATTGTCTTGGTCATGCTTTTGGTCAAAGAATATCCTGTCGAGTTGCCTATTTGGGTCGGTTATATGAATTATTGTCCATCATTCTGCTCTATCAAAGGCCATCCCTTCAATGAGGCCAAAAACCACCACATTTTTCTCACTGCTTCCAATGATGCCCATTTGGCCATATCTTTTGTTCTTTGTGAGCCTTCTACTTAAACCAACTCGTACCTCCTAACCGTTACTTTCTCTATATGTATATTGTAAAATAACCTCCCTTCTTGTTACTAGATCCTTCTGGTCCCTTTCTACTCCGCAGTTTGTAGTGTTCAAAGGATACCCTTCAATCGACACCTTTGTCGAAAAATTTTATTAGCAATTAGAGTCCTTGCAACGATCCTCATGCTTCAACCTGATTTGATGAACATTGTTCACAATGTCTATAATAAGCAAGAATGTAATTCCTTTGGTTATCCCACAATGTTCGTCCCAAAGCTGCTTGACTAGGGTTTCCTAACATCGGTATTCAATTTGATAGCTCCCAAAGGTAGAGCAACCCAATAAGCCAATCTAAGGTTCCTAATTTATCGCAGCCTTAGAACCTTATGAAAGTTTTAAATGGCCATCCCTGTACACTGAACCACATTAGCCCAGCATGCCACAGTTGCCATGATTTTAGATTTTGGAAAAAATTTATATAGGGTTGCAACCTTATGCTACTGAAGAAGTAAGATGCACTTTAAAAATCTCTTAAAAGAGAGTGTTTCGACCCCTCCAATCGATCATCTCAACCGTGAGATGTATGGATAGTAAGAAAACAAGAATTTTAAGTCCTAAAAATAGTGTATCTTGTAACATGTTATCTGGGTCGTCTATTTTTAAGATTTTCAAGTGTTTATAGATCTGCTTATATATCTGATTGATCTGTACCAATTTTAAAATTTTAAATTTCATAACTAAAGATAAAAATAGATTTTCAAGCCATCATAAGTTTCCTCACAACCGAACTACATCTCCTAACAAATCTTAGAGATGTACCTTATGTCTAAAATACAAGGATGGTGCCTTATATAAACGTCAACCTTCAGATTTTAGGGCCTCAAATACAACCACATTACCTTCAAAGGTTCTGCAATTTCATGCTTTCAAAATATGCAAAACCAAGATACATGTCAAAGAGGATTACCAATATTTCCAAAAGGCATAACAAGAGACAATATGCAAAACCAGATACATGTCAAAGAGGATTACCAATATTTCCAAAAGGCATAACAAGAGACTAAAATTGTGTAATAACAAACCTCTCCTCCTTAGTCTATCTACAGTAAGTAATCTAGCTAACCCAAGAATCCTAAGTAAAATTTTAAATTTTATGAGAAGCAGGTTGGTTCCATACCTTGGGCTGGCAATAGAGAGAATTTTTAAAACCTATTTAGAGCGATTAGCATTTATGTGCACTTCACTAAGCACCCAAAACCCCATGTGGGTGCCCAAATGATTTCATTATTTTCAGTTGAAGGGTAGTAAAGTAGTTTGCAACCTCTCCATCAGTCCTGTAAATTGCATTGGGTAGACACCTACCTTATTTTGGCTAAAGAAATTCCTAGGTGCTCGAACTTTTAGATGAATGTATCCAGACCTAGTCTCCATCCCAAACCTAAAACCTAGTTCTCGTCCCACATAAATACCCTAGTCCTGCCTAAACTGCTGTAGGGAAGCACAACTAAATAATCTTAAAGCCACTTAATTGACTATAATCTTCCTAGTTAGCTTTATAGCACAAAAACCTTCCAAATTAGGCTAGACATCTTCCTAGTTAGGTTAAACTCACGAGGAATCCTTAAATCATCCCTTTAGAGTCCAAGCATTATGAGCCCTCTGAAAATCATCTAAATTGGGCCAAATTTGATTCTAGCTTATAATGGACATCATAATCTTTTCAGCAGACTAAGAATCACTCAAATCGAATATAGGATTTGAAAGTTATAAGCATAATACCCTCATGTCGACGACACAATACACACTGTTGGTACAGAAATGGTCAGAAAATAGCTAGCAAAGTCAAAACTTAAATCCATTAACTATGGGGTAGAAACGGCAAACAATGCAGAGCATGTTGTTGGAGATGCGAAGGGCATTGTTATGAGATCGATAGTCCAGATTTGGCTGTCAACTCATGGATTATAGGTACATGGCCCTCCACCTTTAAATACCCCTTCAAACCTCTATTTTAGGGTCAAAACACTAAGTTATTGAACAGGCCATGATGTCCACTTTCATTGGTCCGTAATTTGACAGAGCCCTGAATCACATTGATTCGAATTTTAACTGATCTTGTTTAGGCTAACATCAAAAGCACAGAGCTTCTCATGTATTTCACTTTCGATTTACAGAGAATTCTCAAGTGTTTATAGCCAAAATCGAAAGTGAAAGACTTGAGAATCTCATAGAAAGTTACAGAATTTCATAGAGCTATTTTTCACTAAAAATAATTTCAGAGGCCCCTAAAAAGTTACAGAATCAGGGAAGACCCACTGAACCTTTAACAACATGATCGGCATCATTGACAATGTGGTTTACACCGTCGACAAGACAACTGTACTTGGTATTGTTTTTTCTTCTCTCTTTGAAAGTTTCAGGAGAAGTGTTTCTTCCCATTGGATGCTATATTTTCTCTGTTTGAATTCATCTTCTGTCATTACATTGGATCAACATCATAGCAGTAACATCATGTTTTAATTCCATTTGGTTGCCATGCTTTTAGTTTGGTCGTGATAATTTCACCACTTAAATAAGCATGCTCAACCTCCGTTTTAGGTAAATTTTCAGTTGTTTCAAACATTGACGACAATAATTTTTTAAAAGAAATTGCAGAAAAACTAAACTATCTCAGGGTCTAAACTCCAGTTCCCTCTCAACCACACCACAAGTCATATTTGATGAGTAGGGCGTATTTCATGACACAAATCGTGTTGCAGGCCAGTGTTCGCAATTTTGGCCTATTCAACTCGGAACCAGCAGGTTAGATCGCAACCTGGCCATTTCTGGTTTTAGTGTGTATTTTAAAAAAAATTAAAAATTCATATAAAATCTCAAGAAGTAAGGGATTTGTTTGTAATGTGTTGTAAATGGATTTTATTATTTTGGCTAAGGTTGGAAAGTGTTTTGGTCATGAATAATTAGTTTTACATTTTCCCATCTTTTTTGAAAACGTTCAAAAATACCTCTAGAAGTGTTTTGTTTGATCATAATTTTTATATTTTTTTAGATTGTTTTATTTCTTTTAACACTTTTTTGACCGGCCGAGACTTGTCTGGTTAAGCCAATTGAACCTACCAGTTTACCAATTACTCGGAACTTGCCCTTGGCCAGTTTCCAAGACTGGTTCGATTTTTTTAACACTGTTGCAGGCTAACTTTTGATTTTAATTTGTTGCTTTCTCTGTCTGTGATTGATACAAGCCACACCACTTCAAGAGTGCTTCTTAACACACCATTCTCAAATAAAGTATATCAAACATCCGTTCTCAACTATTTCTAAAGACCCCAAATTGACACTGAAGTCAAGAGGGGTAACTAGCTCGTAGGGGCAGGACAGTTGGGAGTGTCTTAAGGGTTTCTTAAGGGGTAACTATCAGAGGGCTTTTGAAGGGGAGAATCCCTCTGATAGACCTTCCTCTAGGAGTACCCTATTGCGAATAGAACTTTGAGCTACGTGCAGGAGTCATCTTGGTTTGGGTTTTTGTGGGCATACTGAAACCTAAATGCATTTCAAATATTTCTAATTAAGAAGCCCCACGTTCAGCTTTAGAGACTAGTGTAAATTTTCAAATATCCTTGTGAGTTATTTGCCGAGCTACTTTGTAGAAAATGTGACAAACCAAGATAAGAGTGGGGTAGTCCGATATCGAATCAAGTTCATCCTCCAAGTCTAGGTCCAAGACATCAAACCGTCGGACTAAGGGGCACTATCAAAGTGTCCCTTGGTCATATGAAGCCATTATAGCCGGTCAGACCCTGGCCCCTATGACACCATAGTGAGATACCATTATCTCCATATTGATTGGTCAGTCAGCCCCAAAAATGGAACTGGCGAACATCTAGTCTGCACAGCTAAGAGCACTCTCAATAGCCATGGTGTCAAAGCTGGAATGTTCTCCAAGACCTCGGATTCACGTACCAATCTCATCGATGCGGTCACATTAGGACGGGTCCATGATATATAGTAGGTGAGATTGATAGCACTTTAGGTGAACTATAATGCATAATTTTAAAGTATTTTGATTATTTTATTTTTTTAAAAAAAATTATATATATTATAGGGGCGTGAAGGTGAAAAATATAAATGCCCAAATTTTTGGCTCGACCCAATATATAGAAAAATGGTAAAATTGAAACACTTACATATGATGTCAACCATCTGATCAAGATCAAAAAATTGAGAATAATAATGTTCTATTAAACTACAATGTACTGAACTCTTACCACATTATTTTCCGTTATCTAGATCATTTACTTTGTTAGACTTACAATAGATGATTAAAATATCATTCCTTTAATGAACATCACCATCTCATCATTGATTACTTTAATAAATGAAACCACCAAAAGAAAACTCTGTCCACTTGCCGCCATGGTTGCAAGAATAAAATAGGCCAAATTTTTGGAAATAAATACAAAGATAAAGGTATATTCTTATTTATTTCAATAAAAAACTGATCTTATATATAGACTTCCAAGTAAAAGTGGTGGAACCAAAATTTTTCATTCTTTCATTGAGCATACTACACAACAATGTTTGAAAAATCGCACTGGCCTCGGAAATTGGGCAAGGGCCGGTTTTGAATAACCAGTAAACCATCCAGTTCAACTGGTCTAACTGGGTAAGTCCCGATCAGTCAAAAAAATATTAAAAAATACAAAACAAAATATAAAAATTATATTTAAAGCATGATTAAACAAAGCACATTCAAATGAAGTTGAAAATTAATGAAAAAAATGGATTCTAAAAATTTGATTTGTGCTCAGGAGTATTTTTAAACCTGTTTAAAATAAATGAAAAAAAGTAAAAATAAGCATTCATCCTAAAACACTTTCCAATCTTTGCAAAAAAGATAAAAAAAAATTTAAAAATACATTAAAAACAAATCCCTTATTTTTTAAAATTTTACATAAATTTTTTAAAAATACCTAACCAGATCACCCAAACCAGCCAAAACCGGAAGTGGCCACTTCCCACTTTAACCGGCCTATATTTCATTCCCTGCTATGCAATCTCATGAACGGCTCTTTTAACTTAAGCTTGAGAATTAAATCATCCACTTTAAGCATGTGAACATAATGTGCAAGTAAAGATTGCATAGCCAATTGAAACGTAAAATCAAATTAACCATGCGTTTTAACTTTTAAGAAAGAAGACTTTTAAAAGGAAATATTTCAAGCCAACTAATGAAGAGGATCATTTGTTTGGGGATTATAATTTTCCTGATCCCGGGCTCATCTTGGGCCCTACTACGACTCCAAAATTGTAGCTGGAGCCCACCAGGCCCAGGTCAGGTTCCGGGTAAAGTATATAAATATACAAAAAAAAAAATCTAAAAATATATGTTTTAAATGCATAAAAGTATACGCATAAAAGTATATCATAAATCAGTTTCAACCCAAAATTATAAATTTTAGACATTTAAAAATAGTGTATCCAAATGATTTATGAACTGAAAATCTTAAAAAACGGATGGCCCATTGTGTTACAATATGCAATAGTTTTTAGGACTTCAAGTCCTATAGAAATTTGGCATAATGAATTTAAGATATTAAATATTTTAAATTTGAGATTGCATACAATGAAACCATTTACTTTTAGTACAAAAAAGTCACATTTACTTATGACTATTCGATATAAAATCTGATAGTTTTAGTATTTTACAAATTTTGAGAAATTTTTTTTTGAATTTTGAGTTTGGTCAATAGAATAAATGCTACCATCCAAATCTACATCCAATGGTCAAGATTAATTGTGGCCACTTTGTACTAAAGGTAAATGGTCTCATTGTATACCTTTCCTTAAAATTCTTCCCATCTCTATTGATTTAATTTAAAAATAAAACGACAAATGATTTTGAGTTGGAATAATGGAACAAGGTAGATGTTAAATAGTTGAAAAGTGAGTTGTATTTTGATAAATTTCATTCTTTGCCTTTCTATCTATAAATCCATAAATCTCAAGGTTGAGATGATCAATTGGAAGATTTTTTATAGCAGTCTAATATACTGTTCTAAGGGGTTTTGGAGGTAAAAGTAAAAGGCTATATGTTATATAAGTATTTCACTCTAAAAATGAGAAAATATATATAAAGCGGCAACCTTACTTAAAGAATTAAGGTTGCATAATCCACAGCATCTGTTTTAGATGAATGTTGTCGATTTGATGTTGTAGAAGAGTACTTTCCCCAGCTTGCATTCCAAAAAGGAAAATTATTTGATAGGGCTGTAGCCCTATCAAAATAAATAAAATCTCATCATATAACTCATCAAAAATTGCAATTTTAGTGTTGAAAAACCTTTAATCAATCATCTCAACTAGAACATTATGAGTGAAAAAAAATTAAGATTTGAAGTTCTAAAGATAGTGTGTATTGCAACAAACCATCTAGACCATCCATTTCCCCCTAAAAATATGTATTAACGGATCCGCAAGATCTATACTGTTTTTTTAGTTTCAAATTTTATTTGTCAGTGTTGAAAATTGAATTTAGAGTCATTATGAAGATTTTCAATGCCCAAAATACTTTTCGGATGAGGATTTGAGGTGAGGCGTTATTTTATTTCCATAAAGCCTAGGCCCTATAGAAACTTATCCTTCAAAAAACCTGAATTCTTGAAATGTTGTTGGGTGACGATGTACCTTTATCAGGTTTACAAGGACGAAAGAAATATTAAATATCTTTTCGGGAAATTTATCAAACCTCTAAGTAATATTTTATTTTATTGGAACACTTTAGAAAATTATTTCTACTTAGGATTATGGGATGGGAACGAAAAAGTTTATATAGAGCCGAGACTCTAAACAATCAAATTAGAGCCCACCTCAAAATTTCACTAGAAGAGTTTGTTTTGATGTCCAAATATCTTCAAATTGATCATCTCGACATCAAAGATGTAGGGGCATGAGAAAAAAAATGTATTTTAAGTTTTGGAAATAGTACATCGTGTAATGCATTTTTGGATCGTCATTTTTCAATATTTTCAAATTTTTATAGATCTACTCGATCTACATTGTATTTTAAGTTTTAAATTTTATAACTAAAGATGAAAATATATTTTAAGGCAATCACAAAGATTTCCAGTATTGAAACCACATTTCTCGATACTATTTGAAGGTGTGCTTTACTTTGCCCTCGGCTTTATACAAATTGCACCTTTACGTGAATTGTGGTGCAATTTTTTCAATTAAATCAGTATTTTTCATACCCAGATAGGTGGAGTGAATCGTTCACCCCACATATATGTGTTGGATTGCTGAATCAACTGTTAGAATTCGTGGGCACATACATACACAGACATTGAAAAGAAAATGGAGATAAAAGAAGAGAGAACATTCAGACCGAAGCCATCCACGAATCTGAAGCCCAAACTAGCTACATCTTCAGATGAATATTTACATCAATAAATACCTCAATATATAGAGGACAATCACACAATTACAAAAGATAAATATAGTAAGATTATTGGAAATATAGGTAAATAGTAGGAGGCATTATCACTAAACTAATAACTTTAACTTGGTCTTTTTTTATCTTCTAGATACCTAATCTTAATTAGAGATATATACCCATTCATTCATAATGATGTATATCAATATGAACCCGAGATATTCATATCACAACACTCCCCCTCAAACTCAAGATACTTTGAAACAAAACAGCTGGAGTTTGAACAATACTAGGTTGTCAAAAATGAGTAGTGATCTTCAAATTGATCAGATCAAACTCAAGATATTTTAAGACAAAACAGCTAGAGTTTGAACAATACTATGTTGCCAAAATCGAGTAGTGATCTTCAAATTTGTCAGATTGCTTAAACAGTGGCGAATCAACAAGCCTCAGGAACAACAGACATCAACAAGCCTCAGGAACCACAGACAGCGTCAAAAACATCCGGGATCGAATAACGAAAAACTTGTCCTATCTAATAACGGAAAGAAATTCAATCATTTCACAGGATAGAGCAACAAAAAACTCCATCATCCAACATGATTGAGTAACAGAAAACTCAATCATTAAACATAGGCATCTGAAGCAAGCATCTAAAGCAAACAGGATCGAGTAAACTCGATCATCTCACATGATGGAATAACGAAAAACCCCATCATCAAGCAGGATCAAGTAACGGAAAACTTGATCATCAGCCAGGATCGAGAAATTCGATCGTCACACAGGATGGAAGAACGAAAAACTCCATCATCAAACAGGATCAAGTAACGAAAAACTTGATTACCAACCAGGATCAATAAATTCGATCATCAAACAGAATCCAAACTTACTTCTCTTTTTTTTTCTCAGAGGAAAACACAAAAATTATGAAAAATCCATCACAAAATCATGCCATAAGATTGATTACTTTGGAACCAAAATCATCACGATCACGGCCCCCAAACCTCACCAGTTCTATCAAAATCATAATCACGATAGCCATCAGCTCTCAATGTCCTGGTATTTATCAGTATCTTGGTATGAATCGATGTCACGGTACTTGTCCACATTACGATAAGTATCGACATCATGGAACGAATCAAGGTATAGTGTCTTTTCATGCATTTGAGGGACCCTAATGTATCCAATATCTTTCTTCAAAATCTCTTCTTCTCTATGGAGGCCAACCACGTGGACCATCATACTAGCAATATTGGGAACGTGTAGCAAGCTAGCATCAACAAGCTGCAAATTGGACGCAAGATCGAGAGGGTCATGGTTTCTCATCCTCTCATCAAACATCTTGGCAGAGGGCCCAACGATGCATTCGCGGTTCATGGGGTTCAAGGGACTAAGGATATATAGAGCATCGATTGCAATAGGATCAGTGGGCACTTTCCGTTCGGCTGAGCATGAAAGTTTCTTTTCATGAAATAGTCATAGATGTAGATGTCGAGTGTCTTCTTCGCATCCCAACTATTATCTACCATTGTTGCCTTCCTTCCCTTATCACCAAAAAAGAAGCTTCGATCACTAAGGAGTTGTATCGTCAAGCCTACATGCAAAATGGCATGCCATGCAGAGGCGCGACAGTTTCACCGCCTCAAAACAAAACCCACAATACCAAGGACCACTAAATAAAAGAGAGGTCAGAGAGAGAATAGCAAACCTGGCTCTAATATCATATTGGAATTCGTAGGAACATGCATGCACATATATTGAATGGAGAATGGAGATAGAAGAAGAGAGAACGTGGTTCAGGTCGAATGGATAATGGAGATAGAAGAAGAGAGAAAGTAGTTCAGGAGAATGGAGACAGAAGAAGAGATAAAGTGGTTCAAGCAGAATGCAGAATGGAGATAGAAGAAGAGAGAACATGGTTCAGGTTGAAGCCTTACGTCGATGGATCCAAAGCGCCAACCTGCTATGGATCCAAAGCGCCAACCGACTATGGATCCAAAGCCCCAACCAACTACATCTTCACTAATTTAGATGAATGTTTACATCAATAAATACCACAATATATAAAGGACAATCCCACAATTACAGAAGATAAATATGGTATGATTCTTGGATATATAGACAAATAGTATGAGGCCTTATCACCAAACTAGTAACTTTGACTTGGTCTCTTCTTACCAAAGTTTATTTAGAGATATATAGCCATACATCCATAATTATATATATCAATATGAATCCGATATATGCCCATACATTCATAATGATGTATATCAATATGAATCCGATATATACCCATACATCCATAATGATGTATATCAATATGAATCCGAGATATCTCTATCCCAACATCAACCTCCTAGATCGGTTTGAATCAATGCTATAAATAAAAAATTAAATAAGGGTTTATGAGGTGGGTATCTTTTCTTTTTTGTTGGTTTTTTTTTGTGGAATTAAATAAGGGTTTATGAGGTGGGTTTCTTATTCTTTTTTTTGGTTTTTTTTTGTGGGGTGGGATGAAAACATTAGATAAATATTCTTAAAAAAAACTATAAGAAGGGAGTTTTAAGGGGAACCAAGCCCAGAACCAAACTATCTCAAAACTCGTTCAGTTCCGGCACATTCCCCATCCAAATCGGTATTTTAGATTGGGAATAGCGGGGTTTCAAAACACTAAATCAAATAAAAACCTGGTGATTCCCTATTTGGATCATTAATCCAAACCTGGAATCAATACGGATCGAACCAGTTCTAAAAAGGTATCGGCCCCGGTGCGTCTCCCCCTATAGCGAGTCATGACATATGTTTTTCTTTTTTTTAATCATATCTAATGGTTTTCTAGGTCCCCCTGAACTCCTCACCCTCATAACCCCCCCCCCCCCCCCCCCCCCCCCCCCCCTTTTTTTTTTTTTTAATACTTTTCTAGATTGCGGATTTTGATCACCCCATTGATCTGGATTTTGAGACACTAAATAAATACATACAATGAGATATTAAATCATTCATCAGTAACAAATATTTTGATAAATTTTCTCTTTCTTTTGGAAATCATCCACCAAGAGAAAAAATTTCGTACAATCAAGATTACAAAGCAGCGCTTTAAAACCCACCAATCTAGATCGAGAAATCATTGATCTGGATTGAATGTCCCATCTTGTATTTCTTTTTTAATGCTCATCTAATATTTTTTTAAGTTCTCTTGAATCTCTCTTCCACCCCAATAAATCCATATTTTATTAACATTATGTTTTATTGTTTATATTAGTGAGTGAGACCTATATGGATCAACCCATTGATCTATTAAGTGGACCATCCACTCCACTTATCCGGTTTTAAAACATTACAAATAAGAGTAAATTTAGTTTATCGTTTCCTTTCACCTTTTTTTAGTAAGTTTTGATTCATGTGTAATTGCTTTGGCCTTTTCATGTGGCCGTCTCTGATGTCGCTTCAATTTGAAGTAATTTACACATGATTTGCGTGCTGCTTTGAAGAGGGCCCACAACTTACGCGGATTCACGCGCCCAAGGTAAGGCATTAGGAAGGCACCATGATATGCCATGAGAGGAACTCCCCATGATCCCGACAGAGCATACTGCAGAATTATTCGCGTAGGTGAAAGGGGAGAATATTATTTTGACCTGAAATCTCGGAATGCACCAAGGATTACTATATGCTTATTTTTTAAAAAAGAATTTAAACCTTGAGTTCTTAAGTTATACCTATCATTTGAAGTTTTAAACATTTGATTTTTTTTTTATTTTTTTTTAGTTATTTAGATTGAAGATGTTATATTCCAAAACCCGAAAGTCTAAGGACGTGTTTGTTTTGGTGGAACTTTCAGTAGTAGAAGATCCAAGTTGCACAAAAGAAGCAGAAAGATGGAACCCACAATTTCCACAAAGCCAAAATACATTTTGATATTGTTTTTAGGAAGCCGCTCCTTCCATATTAAGCATTAAAACGGTAGCTTTCATACTTTGTGAAAGAGGAGGTCTTTGCAAGCCCTTCATCCACTAACCCTAAAAGTTCCGGTATTTGGTTTTACCCCTAGGGAGCAAAGACGAGAAATGCTCCCGCTGGCGCATGGAATCATCTCAATTCAAACCCACTTAGGAAAAAATTTAAATCCAATAGAAAAAGAAATGTGAAAAAATCGATCCCAAATCTTCGAAACAGTCCATCTTGTAATGAACTTTTGAACGGTCAATTTTTAAGTGTTCATAGATATACTCTATGACATTATTTTTTAAGCTTTAAATTTTATAATTAGATATAAAAATAAAGCTTTGTAAAATCGAATAAGAACGGTTAATCGGACATGGGCCAGAAGCTGTTTAACCGGCCTAACAGGTAAAGTGGCTGATTCATCCGTTCTAACCGAGAAAGTCCCGAAAGGTCAAAAAAATGTTAAAAAAAATATATATATATAAAAAAATATAAAAAAAATCTACTCAGATATGAAAAACATATAAAGAATGATTAAAACAAAACACATTCAAATGAAGTTGAAAATTAATAAAAGACAATGATTTTAACTCCTTTTATATTTTCCTAAGGCTATTTTTAAATTTTTTAAAAAAAGATGGAAAAATATAAAAGTGAGTATTAATGACCAAAACAATTTTTAATTTTTAACATAATGTAAAGAATATGTTAAAATGTATTAAAAATTAAATTTCTTATTTTTTAGAATTTATATATAATTTTTTGAATTTATTTTTTAAATACCGGTTGATTACCCTAACCGCCCAAAACCAGAACAGGCCAGTCCAATATAATCGAGCGGTTAGCGATTAGATCGGGTGATTTTGCGAACAGTGGTTTCAAGCCATAACAAAAAGGGTGCAGTTTACATACGGACGCCTCCGTAGGTGTAAAGGTAAGGTGCCCTTCAAATTTTATCATGGTATATAATTTTGATGTAAAACATTTTTAGGATTATCTCAAAATCTATTTTTATATCTAATTATACAATTTTAAATTTCAAAAATGGTTAAAATCAAGTAGATCAATAAACATATAAAAATCTTGAAAATGAACAATGTAGATATTATGTTGTAAAATGTAAGACTTGAAATCTTTTTATTTTTCATAGTCATACATCTCGATGATCAAATGATTTTTTAACATTAAAACTACCTTTTCCGGTGGATTTTTCATGACATATGTAGTTCTACATTATAAAGTTGCATCCTTATATAAAATTTTTCCTGATAAAAATTTCCAGTTCCAAAAAGAAAAACATTATTCACTACTTAAAAAAGGAAAACGTATGGGATGACGTTGACTGTGTTTCACCAAGTACTGTAACAAGGTCAAAGGAATACACCGGCCACCTGAAGTCTAGAGAGAGAGAGGCTATAAAAACGAGTCCATATTTCCATGGTGTGAATATAGAGAGAGAAATATTGGGGCCCAACACTATAAATCCTGCCTCCCATTGTTCATTATAGAGAGAGAAAGTAGTAGAAGAAGAAGCCATGGAAAATGAAAAAACAGAACTACCCATTGGAGACCATGAAGAATCCCACCTCCTATCTCCATTCACTTTTGGCAGAGGCTTCAAGCTCTCTCACAGGTACTAATTCATGGATGTTGAAATATCAAAATACCTCTTGATTAAATAATTCTCATTTCCCTATGTTTTTGTTTTGATCAGAAGAAATGCAGCCTTTTACAAAATTTGAATAAGGTTTTTTTCGTTTTGAAATTCATTGACACAATTTTTGGGTTCTTTCTTTCTTGAGCTACTAATGGTTTGTTACTTTGTTCTTTAAGATCTTTTCTGAAAAAATAAAGTTCAGGCTTACTTGTTTTGAATTGATACCTGAAATTTCAGATTCATCACAGGCCAATTGCATATAAAAAGCTGAGATTTACCGATTTTCAAAGAAAATTTCCATAACTAAGAAAAAGATCTTATTCAAATCCTAACAAAAAGTTAAAAATTCACAATTAATTCCTGATATGGATATGTTTTTTGGCCATTACAGGGTAGTCCTAGCTCCAGTAACAAGGTGTCGAGCTCTGAACAACGTGCCGCAAGAGGCTCACACCATCTTCTACTTTCAGAGGGCAACACAAGGGGGTTTCCTGATATCAGAAGCAGTTGCTGTATCTCCTCAAGGCATAGGGTAATAAGACTCCTGACAGTAAAAACCTCATTTTTCTTCATGTTTTTAGAAAACAGAAAAACAGTTAGAAAAAAATCAAAATTCAAAGGAATTGGAAGCTTTCCTCCTAAAAAGAAAATGATAAGGTACATATGATACAACATTGAAATTTCCCTGAGAAAAATTGCAGGGATTAATAAAGTTCTTGTGGATCTAAACAATGTTAGTGAAATGGTTTGAGGTTTGAAATTTAGAACAATAATCATGGGTATGTGGAAATTGGCCAATAATATAACATAGGATTGTGATGTGATTTAGTCATAACCTAAAGTTTATATCACCTAAGCAAAAAACAGATGAACAATGGAATTGTGTTCCTCAAAGCAATTAAATACAGAAATTTCAGTTCACCATGGCAAGCAGTTTTCAACATCATCTTGCAAAGATGTTTCTCTGAACTTTTCTTTGGAAAATGATATTTGTGCCCCCATTTTCATGGTGGGCTTAGGCATTTAAAGCAAAATTCTAAGTTGCAACATGTGTTGCAGGTTTCCGAATTCTCCGGGAATTTACACAGAGGAGCAGGTGGAAGCTTGGAGAAGAGTGGTGGATGCTGTTCATGAGAAAGGAGCCATCTTCTTCTGCCAACTTTGGCATGTCGGCCGAGCTTCTCATGGAGGTATTAGTTTAAGAAGAGCGTGAGTTAATCGCGGATCTATTCAGATGCGGTCTCCTTCCAAAATCCATCTTAGATATTGATTTAGGATCTGAAACACTTACTAAGTCATTCTAGATGCATATGAGCTTTAGATCCATGATTTTGCAGCCCAAAAATGGTGTCGATCTGATGATCCACTAAGAATTAAAATTTGCGGTGAAATGGCCAAAACTGTACTATTTTTCTTTTCTTTTTTCCAATGGTTGAGATTATCGATATGTGAAATTTTAGGGCCAAAATTCATCTTAATCTCAGAGATGAATTTTTGAAAGAATTGCATTTGAATGCATCTTTTTAAGAAACATAAGCTATTAGAAGTTCATAGCACCCAAACTCACTTTTGGTTCATATTTAGGCACCATGGAGCTTATTAGGACTTTCTTGTTGTCTGCACAGTGTACCAACCAGAAGGCAAGCTTCCAATTTCTTCCACCAGCCAACCAGTACCTGCTCCCTGGTCGATCCTCATGCCCGACGGCCCAAGTGGGCCCTACTCCACCCCGCGGGCCCTTGAAACCCACGAGATCCCTGACATTGTCGACCAATTCCGCTCTGCTGCCCGCAATGCCATGCGTGCTGGCTTCGATGGCATCGAGATCCATTCCGCACACGGCTACCTGATCGACCAATTCCTCAAAGATGGCATCAATGATAGAAATGACCAATACGGTGGCAGCGTTGCTAACCGATGCCGGTTTGCTTTAGAAATCCTTTCGGCAATTGCTGATGAGGTCGGCTCTGACCGCCTCGCCATCAGACTTTCCCCCATTATTGACCATTTGGGAGCTGAGGACTCTAATCCAATAGACTTAGCTCAATTCTTAGTAGACCAGCTTAACCGGAAGTTCAACCCGGGGCTAGCTTATTTGCATGTTACCGAGCCCCGATTTACCCGACACGGGCTGAAGGGTGATGTCGAAACGGAGAAAGCGGAGAGAAATGTGTGTTCTTTGATGAGGGAAGGTTTCAAAGGACCATTCATGAGCAGTGGGGGCTTTGTGCAGGAGACAGGGGAAGCAGCATTGCGTAGTGGCAAGGCGGATCTGATTGCGTTTGGGAGGCTGTTCATATCGAACCCGGATTTGCCGGCGAGGTTCGTAGGCGAAGCGAGGCTGACAAAGTACGACCGATCAAAGTTTTACACATCGGATCAAGTAGTGGGATATACTGACTATCCTTGTATGACTAGCCCACGCCAAGCCTTGTTCCCATCTTTCTCCTCTGAGATCAACGGCCAGTGAGCACAATGGTGATTTTTGAAAATCAGGGATGGCTATGGAAATGTTGCAGTACTATAACATGGATTAATTACTGTTTTATTGGAAAATTTGAAGTTTAGAACACTCAAATAATGGTTGTTAAAAATTGGTTTTACATTCTATCAAATTCAAACGACAATAATTAGCATAGTTTGGCTTGCTATGGAATTATTCCATTCATTTCTTCTTCTTCTTTTGTTTTTTTTGTTTTGGCTATTTATTTCCTTGTGATGAAAAAAGTATATCAAGGTATGCATAGCATACTGTTTAGTTTTTATTGTAGCATGCTTATTCCATATTCTTTGAATGCTATTGGAATGCGTTTTTATAGAAACTTTATGTTTTGTGTCGTTTTTTTTTCTTCGAGGAATTAATCATAATAGTTTTCAATTTTTTTTCCCCTTGTTCATACTAAATTTATGATTTGGGTTTCCTTTCCAGCATGGGTTCCAACTGCAATTTGGATATTGGGATTAAATTCCTCTCTCTCTCTCTCTCTCTCATTTGTCAGCTAGGGAAATTAATAAGCTTAAAAAATATAAAGCTTTATAAAATAAGTGTCAAGGAAAGTGCGAGTGGTTCGATTTGGACACTGAATTTGCAAATCAGATCACAAAATCAACTACGACCTTGGCCGAGGTGAGTTACTCAAGTCCGAGTAACTCGACTGAGTTCATGTCCTGTTTAAAAAATCAATAAATAATAACAAAAGTAAATAAGGTTTATATGTAACATATCATAAGTAACCAAGCACCATATTGGTGTAAAATGTTGTGGGCCTCAACAATAGGCTGAGGCATCAAATATTCGCCCAAAAAGAGGTTCAGGCATCAAATCATGCCCATTTCAAGTCATTTTGTGAGTGCGTATTTTTTAATAAAAACAAGGAAACCTCTTCATTGTTTAATTAAACCATAATGGTGTCGAACCATTTATTTTTAATTAAATAAAAAAGCTCTATTTGTTAATAAAGAAATGAGATCATATCTAGGAGGATTCAAACAAAGGAAAAAGTTTATATAGGGCCGAGGCTCTAAATCAAATTAGAGCCTACCTCAAAAATTTCATTAGAAGAGGTTGTTTTGATGTCTAAATATCCTCAAATTGATCATCTCAACATCAAGATGGATGGACATGAGAAGAAAATGGATTTTAAGTTTTGGAAATAGTGTATTTTATAATGCATTTTTGGACCGTCAATTTTCAAGATTTTCAAGTTTTCATAGATTTGACGATCTATACTATTTTTGAAGCATAACTTTATAAATAAAAATAAAAATATATTTTAAGGCTATCATAAATATTTTCAATATTGAAACCACATTTCTCGATATCATTTGAAGGTAAGCGCTAATTTGATTGTTTAGAGCCTTGGCTCTATACAAACCACCCTTAGATCCAAAAAAGCCCCAGGACATTTAGGTTCACCCTATCCTTAAACTTTTTTTATGTCCTTCTAATTACAAATGGAAAAGCTTTCTACGTTCCCCCTAGAACATAGAAGTTCTATCCTCCCCTTACCATCCAGCCATCCATTCTTTATCAAGAGAGACACTCACCGTTTAATCTTAGATCCGAGGTATCCAAGTATTTTATTTTTAGTTTTTTAATACAATTTTTCTGAATATAGAATTTGATACATGCCATCTTCTCATTGGGGCACACCTATAAAAAATATTAACAATAATTTTTCCATAAAAAATAATGACCAAAATACCCCTTGAAACTTTTTGAGGTATTTTGGTCATTTTATTTTATTGAAAATATATATTTTTTTATTTTTCTTTAGGGCGAGTTTAATAGAAGAATGGACGTCTAAAATTTGGTGTCAAAATAATTTATAGAAAAAATTTAAAAATAAAATAGTGTAGAAATGTGACATTGTGATTGGGGCAATCTTAGCCCTCCATTCAAAAATAGACGGTTGGAGAAGGGAGATGATAGAACTTCTATGTTGTATGAGGAACATAGAAAGGTTTCTCGAAAAAAGGATGTGTATTTTTTTTTTTATTATAAAGAGGTCACAATCACTACTATTCATTTAATGTCAAATTGGATAGTTTGGTCAATCACGAAATTCGAGAATTTTTTTAAAAAACTTTGATTCTCTTTAATAATACTCTTACAACCATTCAATGTGAAATTGAAGGGATATGAATGATTGTGACATCTTTGCACAAAAAAATAAAAAACAATTGTTTCATGTAGACTGGATGGCATTTCTACAACATGCGGTTCATAAGTATAAATTATCCATCTTAAAAATGGATGCAAATAGGTAATCCATCTAAAAACAATTGTAATTAACAGTCCAAATGTTTTTTAATATAATTATTATCTCTAGTTTTCAAAAAAATAATTCATATTCATTATCTCTATGTTAAAGATTATATATACTCTAAAAATTAAGATCAAGTTATATTTAAAAATTATATTTATTGAAAAGCCCACATTTCTACAATATATGTGCCACCGCATGCTAACCACGTCCAAAAGTAAATAGTCTGTTTTTATGCTTTTCCTATCAATATTGTTAAAATGATGGAAGTGCTTGTGATTACTCTTTGATTATATCTTACTATAAATCTCCTGAAATATTCCATTCACCGGAGAAGAAAAAATACACAAAATGAAAAAATCAATACCAAATTTTCTCTCTAATTCTATAATAAGAGGCTTTCAAAGTTTTCTCTCCCCTTTTCAATTGCTTCCATAAAATGTTAGGAGCATTTTGGTCATTCTACTTGGAAGCTTCTCATTCAACGAGAAGCTCACACTTCCATTGAGGGCAAGGAGGTACCACTTATCATTTGTGAGAAGTAGCACTTCCGATTTTTGTGCATTTCCTAGTTATCAAACTAGTAATTGCCACAACACCCTAGAAGTTCCAACTTCTAGCTCATAATATCCATCAAATGTGCTAAAAAAACAAAAAATATCATTAAAAGTAGGTGACAAAGCTTAATTACCCCCCAACAACTCACCCTCTCAAATCACAAAAGAAACCTTCATTCTTGAAAAAAAGAAAAAATATCACAAAGTATAATTTCCTTCATCTGATCCTAACCCTAATAATTTTAATTATGTCAAAATCCCACAAATACACGAAGTTACATTCTTTTTACCGAACATAGTTGGAAAAGTTCATATAAAACATTGATTTATGCTATAAAACTAAGATGCACCTCAAAAATCCATCAAAAAAAATTATTCTAACATCAGAAAACCATCAAATCAACTATCCTCCAATTTGTTAACTCAAACCTCAATTTATGGACAAATCAAAGAATAGCAATATATCAAAAGTAAACCGAAACACAGTAGTAGGTCAATTTTGGTCCACAAAGCTAGAGGCAAAAAATTGGGATAAAAATACGGACAGTTAAAATACAAATAAGTTAAAAAATTGGGAATATTTTGGATTTGACTCAAGAAAATAGAGTAAAAAAACAAGACATGTAAAAATGACATAAGATAAAATTATGATTTGCACATATTGCAAGGATACATTGAATTCTTGTCCTTACTTGGTATCATTTGGTGTCCCCTATTTGACAAACTTTTTATCTAAAGTCCTATTTGTTTAACGGCAATGCTTTTTCCGATGTCACAACAAAATGTACCAAATGATTCTATTGGGATGAAACAACAATAACAATACCAATGATAACAATTACATGACAAATAACAAGATTTATGACCCAAGGTATAGGATTATTTTTAGGAGAAAAAAATGGAAATGATTCTATTGGGTGAAACAACAATAACAATACCAATGATAACAATTACATGACAAATAACAAGATTTATGACCCAAGGTATAGGATTATTTTTAGGGGAAAAAAATGGAACACACTAAGTATAAGATTGCAGGTAACAAAACACAAAAACCAAAAGAGTGAAATAGTGGTCCATCAAATGGTCACACGTTGTATAAACCAATAGAACAATAAAAACTCAAAATATGAAATTAATCAAAATTTTGTATATGGAGAGAAAGTAACAAACGGCATACTTGTAATAAACAATATGTATATGCAAACTCAACTATTTTACTTACTAAAAAAAAAAACTCAATTATTTGAAATTCACCCGTAATTTCGACTACCTAAATCTTATCTCTTTCTATAATGATGCTCTTAGTTTACAGAAGCAAAATATTTCTCATTGGGTTACTCGTCCTTTAACTATATTTTCAATAAGGAGGTCACAATTGCGATTGAACATTAAATATCAAATGGGTTGGCATAGGTTGTGTCACAAAGTTTTATTTTTATTTTTTAACTTTAAGTCTAGTTAATGACATACTCACAACCACCCGATTTCACACATTAAATATCAAATTGGTTGGCATGGGTTGTGTCACAAAGATTTATTTTTATTTTTTAACTTTTAAATCTAGTTAATGACGTACTCACAACCACCCAATTTAAAATCTGACGGACAAAAGTGAATATAACTTTCATGTATTAAAAGCAAACGGCCACTTTGTATATGTTTCCAAAAAAAATAAGACAAGGTTTTCACGGTGCATGAGTTTAAGATCGGAGTATTTGGCCAAAATTTAAAAAAATCTAAAGTTTCTGGGTTGCTAGAAATAGATTAGAGATAAGCTAAGTATGGTTTCATTGAGTTTCATGATTGTTCGGCTAACATTTAGGAATCTATTAGCGGCAGGTGGGAAGTGAGAAAAGTGAAAAAAGAAGAAACAAAAGAAAACATTTGAGAGATCTAATCAAAAGTAGGCTGAAAAAGTTCAAATTTTGGACCAAGCTGAAAAGGTTCCAATTTTCGACAAAAAAGAGAGTAAGTGAAAAATCGTTGATCCAATCCGAAATCGAGACGATTTCTAAAGAGGAAACATGATTCGGCCAGTTTTATACTCCGGCACGCCCCACCAATTCATGTAAGCCCTTGACTCTCTGGCAACTCAAACACGTGCACGCCAGTGGCGTTTATGCAACGCATTATAGTAAACATTTTTTGTCCCATTGTTTTCGATGCGGGACAATCTGATGGCCTAACGTTGTGCATCCGCTCAACCCGACGTTTTCTTCACTTTCTCTCACACCATTATCGATCTCTCTCTTTCTCATCTGACCACCTTCCATCTGATGCGTATGAGTTAGATAAAAGAACATAATCACCGATATGTCTCGGTTCGAACCAATTAACCAAGCTCTACATGTCCATTAATGGCACATGCACCCAACAAAATAGGTTAAATAGGTATCTCTCTCATAAATTCATGGGCTTCTCTCATTAAATCAGCCCTCCCCAAAAGATCAACCATGCAGCCAAACTATATATGGTGGCAATAAATTGTTCCAAATAAACACGCATTTTATTTTTAATGATGGTAATAAAATGTTCCAAGTTATTTATGGTGTCTGTATTAGGCAGGAATGGATAGGTATTATAAATATATCTCTCTCATATAAAAGGACATCTATAAAATAAAATGGTTTATAATTCTTTTTAAAATTAATTTTATTTATTTATTTTTAATATTTAATCCTTATTATGATTAATTACATTTATTTATTTTTTTAATATATATAATTAATTTTTAATTACATATAATTACAAAAATAAAATTCGACATAATAATTTGTAAAAATTAACATAATTATATGAAATTATTGTACTAGGTCATAGGATATTAAAAAAATAATAATAATAATACTAATATTATTTTTTTTTAACATTTTAAAAAATACTAGTTTATGACATATTTTAAGAGAGAAAAATAACACTAGTTCATATCACTTTAAAATTTATTTCAAGTTGCTTTATCAATTATCTCACGATGTAAATATGAAATTTTTATTTATTTTCCTAATTCTATTCAAATATGATTGCAAATTTATGTTACTAAATTCTATATTTCTATAAACACTAATTATTGTACATTAGATTTATTTATTTGTGAGGGTCATACCCATATTTTTTTAATCATGTTTATTATAATTAACAATTATATTTATTACAATGATAATCAAATCTTATATTTTATTTATTAATTTCTTTATATTATAAAGTATGCAATGTATTAGTTTTTGTTATAGTTATCAATTATATTTTTAAATTAAATGATAATATAAGACAAATTTCAAATTTATTCTTATTTATATAATAAAATGATGATAAAATAATAAAATACAAACCAATAATTCTAATTTCAATGTATAATACTGTATTTAGTTAGGTCATAATAAATATTTGATGAGAATCTTCGTACAGGGAAACAACATCTCAATATTCACATGTTGATACGAAAGAATGAAAGCTAATAATGGAGTACTCTCATTTCTTATTAGATTCCAAAAAAACAATATTTATAATGAATTTTAATAATTTTTTTGGATTTTTTTCAAGACTTAATTCGACCGATTTGGCCGATTCTCAATCTGGATTATCGATTCATCGATCCGGATGGATTTTCGGGATGCCCGATTCGATGCGCCAATCTGTTTTTTATACCACTGGAATCGGCCAATCAATTAAGAATTGGCTCTGACCGATTCTATAATCTCTTTTATTTGATATCCTGACTAAACTTATCAAAGATGCGGTTTTTAGCTTGGCTAGTCGGGCCAACGGGTCCAGTCCGATGTGATCTTCATAACATTGTGCAAATGGTGGTCTAAAAGGTTGGGCTAGCCTAGGTATAATAACTATTTTTCTTTTGCCATTTGGAGGAATGGGGAGGCTATGTTCGAAATATCTGATATAGTTCTGGGTATTTTAGTCATTTGTCATTTTGTGTTACTCTATAAATGTTCCCTAACCCAGCGTGGCTTCTTTTAACCCGAGATTCTTTACGTCAGGGTTTCGGAAAGAAGAATTTAACCTGCATTGTTTTTTTGTCTTTCTGTTCTGGTTTTGAGAAAGCCATGAATCCTGAATAGTAAGTTCATGAACTTTTCCTTTCTATGTACTTTTCTCAATTCATGTGTTATTTATCAGTTTTTTTTTTTTTTAATTCTATTATTAGCGATGATCTGGTGTTATAGGGTTTGGGCTGTGCATCATGGCTATGATTTCTGATTCAAATTGTTAAAATTTGGGGAAATTGGATTAATTTTATGGGAAATGGTTGGTTTCATGGATTAGGACTATGTGTCTTTGTTTATCTATTATTTTTTAATGGGCTATGGCTGTACTCGTTTTCTGTTTGATCAATTGCCAGCACGGTTTTATTTAATAGGAAAATGGGGGATTCTCTGGGGTATTGGAAGTTTTGGGCATTGATGAATTTTGAATATTAAGAACTAAGGAAATTGGTTTGTGGTTAGATTAGGGGAATGAAAAAGATCCATGTATCGTTATGTCTCAGATATCATGTTCAAATTTCTGTGACTTCAGTTTGGTTTGTGGAACATCACCACCCCCTCACCCCCCCCCCCCCCCCCCCCCCCCCCCACCCCCCCCACGCACACACACACGACAAACACCCTGAATTTGTGATTTTATTTAGTTGTTTAATGCTTTACCGATTGCATGCAACATTTGCATCTCTCTCTCTCTCTCTCTCTCTCTCTATCTCTCTGTGTTTGTGTGTGTGTGGATTTGAAGTTTTGAATGTCTATCTGGTTTTGGCCAGGTTTGGAATTATATGAGTTTATGGTAGTTGGACAACTGGCATATGTGAAACTTTGTTTGGAGGATCATTGACTGGTATTCATTTAGTTGATTTTGCATTTTAATTTTTCTGGGACACAACAAACTTTCCATCTATTTAGTGTCTGCTAGGCTTTCGTATACATCCCAGTTTGGGTGAGGGAGGTCAAATGTTTGAACCCTTCAAGTTTGTCCCTAAAACACCAAACAAGCTGAGCTAGCCTTTTTGTTTCAGTTCCCTAAAATAAAAAAATGAGAGAACGTTAGGAAAACATATTAATGAAATTTCATTGATTATCAAAAAGAAAAAAAAAACCCAATGAGTGCAGCTCTTATGGCTGCACATGTCTCTTTTCCATAATTGTAGTTCCGTAGGATTATTTGATCAGCAATTACATGTATATCTTTTGCTTGAAGCCAGAACCAGTGTATTACGCAATGCATTTTTTGTTGAAAGACCGATGAGAGAGATTTCATTTACTTTAGGAACTGTTGGGCAACACATCTTTCATGAAGTGATCTATTTCCTTTGTTTGAAGTGATCATTTCTCATAAATTTTGTTTGGATCATAGTTGTTGGGATCTCACAAACTAGGTGGCAATCTTGCTTTGGAATCTTGATCTAGTGCTCCAGGAAGGGATCTTACAGAGATCTCCATTTTCAAAATTTGGAATCTTGATCCCCCCGTTAGCAATCTCGATCCCCACCTTAAAGACTAGATAATGACCAAACTGATGATTTTCTTTATTTATAACCAGCTAGCAATACAACTACACTTTTAATATAATTACACTGCTTGCTGGCTATAAGTAAAGAAATATCTCCTTTAAAGAGTATTTGTAATCCTAGATTATAGATATTCTTCAAGGTGAGGAGCAAGATTGTCAAAAGGTCAGGATTGCGATCCTTAATATATGGGGATCTTGATCTCTAACATATGCTTTGTACTGACAGTGTTCCCAACCATAGAGATATTCTAGCCTTTCACGATCCCAAGCTCTCGATCCTGGTCATGTTCCTGATCATGCTCCCTATCCCTACAACTATGGTTTGGATTTGGATTTGGATTTGGATGTTACAGAACTTTATTCATTGTGACTGTAGGCCACTTTGGTCTTTGTTGCTTGTATGTTGAAACATTTGTTTTGGATTTGTTGATGAATGATGAGTATTCCTTTTCCTGGCTTTGCTTTTTATTGTTACATACAAATCATTATTCGTTATTTGGTTGCAATCTTTACGATTGTAACAATTTTGGCTTGTGCTTGTTATGGATCCCATTTTAGGAGTTTTATTGTGATTGATTTGCAGCAATCAGAGCTTTTAGGATGTTGATTTGAGCCCAGGAGCAGTGGTCCTTTCCTGGGGCTTCTGAACTTTTGTGGATTATCATCTGCAGTTTGCACTCTGCTGTTTGTAGGGGCATTGGTATGGTTTGAGGGAAAGAGAAAGGTGGTTTTGTATTCCGAAGGAATTCATAGAGGTGTTTCTTATGTTGCATTTCAGTAGTATGGATTTAACTTATTTTCCCATCCATTAATGATGGGAGGTGTTCTAAAGATTAAACATTCACCAATGGTTACATGAGATGTATCTCCCCTTAGAGGCCAAAGTTTTTTATATGCAGTAGTGGGATTTGTACTTTCTTTCTTTTTTTTTCAGATACTTGCACATCCATGTTCTTAGGATGCAATCATTTATTGGCCTCACTTTTAGAAAATTGAAGGTTAGGATGACTTTGGTTTTATCTTGGAGAGGTTTGTGTTATTTTTTTGCTTTTGCAATAAGTTCTCATCCTCACATCTCCACTTATTATGGTGGGTAGTATACTATTTCTTTTAATCATCAATTAGAAAAACTAGAAGGAAAGTGCTTGTTTATGACAGAATACCCCACTTTAAATAATCATACTCTCCAATGTGCATCGTATAATAGCATGTCCTAAACTCCATTGTGCATCATATAATAGCATGAGGCATTGCTTTTAAACTGTATTGCTCATGCTTATAAAAAGTCAATTTAGCTCTGTGTATACAACCTATTTTTGTACAAAATCGAGGTTTGCCATGCCCACTTTTTACCTGGCTTGCTTTTGAGGCAGGAATATTATTTTTTATTAATGGGTAGGTGAAAACCATTGGTTCTTGCAATTCATGTATTTCATGCATGCAGATATGTAAAATGGTAACACCATTTGTTAATTATTGATCCCAATTTTTTGAAAACTATTAGGAATTATCCGTAGACAATCCGGTTCTTTGTAGGAATCTGTGATTTATATAATATATAGATATAATGGGTAATTTCTATTACAAGTCATGTGAAAGTTCCATGCGATAGCTGGGAAGAGTATTTGGTGGGACATCGGTGGATTGGAAAAAGAGAATCACAGGATTTGATCACTAGTCACAAAGTGCTCCAAAAAAACCAATGCACGCTAGGTGATTTGAAAACGACAAGTTATAGTATATTACATTAATATATATATTTTTTAAATACCAGCTCAGCGATGATCCAAGAATGATTCAGTTTGTCTATCCAGCCGATGTGGATTGGGATTGGAGGTTTGCGATCTGCTCCACCCATCCCTTCTTTTAAACACTGATTAATCCTATTAGAATTAGGTCTTTTGGGGTTCTTTTGTAAACTAGGAAGATCGTCCAATACTTAATGTTGGAAGAATTGGTCTTGTATTTCCTTTCTTTTGAGAACCATGTGCACTCCTGCTCAGATGATCATGCACATTTGGGGGTCAAACATTTGAACATACGCCTGCTTCTGTGCCTGAGTATAGGGGCATAATTCTCTTGGTTTGTAAATTTGTATTTATGTTCATTTTCTCCTATACTAAGCAGGGGATGAATAAACCATCTAAATATGTGGATAGTCATGCAATTTGTAGAGTGGGTTTCAACAAAGTAACAATGATTAGGCTGGGTTTATGCAGAAGCATAGACATGCCTTCTTCCATAGTCATTTTAGAGAGATGTCAGCTTGATGTCCCCTTGCTAGGTGCTTTTAAATTCATTCCCTCTGTGAATTTGTACCTTAAATGTGTGTATTTAAACTTTTGCTACCAATGGCTTTATAGAGGCGTGGAATTCATGTTTCATAAATCTCATATCACATGCTTCAATTTAATCAATGTAATAGTTATCCAAAATAACCCTCTGGCTTTGTTAAATAGGCCTTAGTGTGTGGTTTTGTGATTTTAATGTTTGAAATATCTGAACTTAATATGTCATGCTGTGCAGCAACATCCTGCTGTGTGGTTTTCAGAGGCTCTAAGTGGCCATTTTCTGTAGTTTATATTGTGGTCAAATGACTTAAGAGTTACATAAGTGAGGAATATTGTTTAAAATTGGATATTTTATGAGTATGGGATAATTTATCTTTCTTGTTGCAGTGACTATCTTTTCAAGCTTTTGCTTATTGGAGATTCCGGTGTTGGCAAGTCATGCCTTTTGCTGAGGTTTGCGGTATGGAATCGAGACCTTTTCATATACCTTTTGAAGGGTTATGTAGCCAAAATGTACTGCCTTTTATGATTTTGTCAGGGTGATTATGTTTTGTCGTTCTCTGTCTTTCTCCATCTTTATTCTGGTATGTTAGCTGATATCAGCCTTGGATTTGTCTTCAAAGAGTAGATTACAGAAAAATTCAAGTGGAATATACTTAGAGAAATTAGATTTGATTGTTCTGGCAGGGTTTCTGAAAATGTGTAATGTCTTGTCATTTTGAAATTTTGATTTAATAGATTTTATAATATCTTATTCTTCAATAGACGATAAGATGAGAGAAAGTAGACTTAGGTGAGCGGGCCATGTGCAGTGTAGACCCAATACAACACTAGTAAGGAGACGTGATTTGGTTCAAGTGGAAGGCTCTAAAAGGGCAAGGGAAAAGCCCAAAAGGACATGGATGGAAGTAGTGAGAAAAGATATGGGGGTTTTTGGTCTTACTGAGGGTATGGCCCTCGATAGAGTAGAATGGCGGAATAGGATTCATGTAGCTGACTTCAAATAATTGGGATAAGATGAGATTCTAAAATATCTTATACCTTCTAACTTATCCAAAAAAAAAATTTGAGGTCATTTCTCCATTATACTTGGAATGTCAATAGTTTTTTTTCTCCATTGTGGTTGGTGTGTCGATCAGTAGATCATATTTGGGTGACCTTGACCATATGAAAACATAATCTCCTAGTCAAGGTACTCTTTGGCATATTTTGGATAGAGAACGATCCAACTTTTGGGTGTTGGCTTGGCATGGGATGGTAACATTGCTTAGACAAGTTTTGTGTTTTTGACAGGAATTGATGTTCATCTTTTAGCCACCCTATTTCGTGGCTCCAAATTAAAATGCATCAAGAAATGTGCCTATGAGTAATTGAAGCAATTTATTGGGGTGCTTCATCTTAACTATTGATTTTTGCTACCTTGTACAGTATGGCTGCTGAAGAGTCTTGGCCATATGATAGCTCATTTGTTCATTATGCAATGCTTTAAAATGACTTTCTGGTTCTTCTCTTTATTAACCTATGTCCATGGGTTTAATATGTTGCCATTGAGTTCATGCATCTCGAAGGAGGACAATTTTATTGTCGTTGCATTCTGAGACTGGTGCATTATGGTGTCCCAGGGGGGTTCAGATTCCAAAGTTACATTCTGAAAGTTTTTGGAGTGGGTTGGTTGTGTGAGCTCAATTCAGTACATGCTGAGAAATGTATCATTTTGTAAAATAGTGAAAAATGCATTTCACAACATTGAAATGGTTGTTTTTATATGAGTTGGAAGGCAGGCTTTGTATGAGAAATACGATGGTTGTTGCATTGACAGTCGAAGAAGTGACCCTTATTGCAGTGACTCCAACAATAGAAATGGCCAAGGGTATTAAGGCATTGAACCTTTCTTTTTTGTTGGGCAATGTCGTCATGAACAAAGACATACCATTCACCCCGAAAAAGCTCCCGTTCCCTCTTTAATAAGCGTCAGCATCTCTATAAAAATTAGCTCCTATTTTCTCCTTCTCCCTCATTATACATATTATTCTTCATGCATATCTTTATATGGGCATGCTTTTTCATGAGTCATATGCTTCATGCTTTTTCAGATGCATAAGACCTATAGCATGCTAGTGCAGAGCAACTAGAACTGATATGTTTGAAAAATGCTTTTATGAGGAGGTAGCCCGAATATCTGAACCCACCTTCTCAAGCAGCTCCTTAGCACTAAAATGGCATTTTTACCGGTTTAATGTCAGCATATTCAGTCTAAATCTTCCTAACTTGATCGTGTTCTTCAGAAGGAGCTGGAATGGAGTAAGGTATTCGTTTTCACATTGGAAGTTTATTCCAACAGGCAATGCAGTGCTCTGTGGCTGAGGACAATTGTCCAATTCTTTTCACGTCTATAAGAATAGCATGGAACTGAATAAGGAAACAAGATGGTAGAACTTTCCATCATTTAGCAAAGTCAATAGGAATGAAAACATGAACTTGCCTGAGCTATAGTGTACCCAGCAGCTCTTGTTTGCTCTTTAGGAAGCATGGCAGCATCTCTATAAGGTCTATTGTCAATCTCCAACTTCTACTGCCATGAGACCAACTCATCTTATCATGCTACCAACATGGTTTGTTATGGTTTCATGATGTTCTTCTTACATCTCTGATACATAACAGCATTGGCATGCTCAAGATTGACTAAAAAAATAATAATGGCTTCTGATTGGATACTAGAACTGAGATTTTCTTGAATCTGATGCTAAATTTTCGCACGCTCTGTTGCTAGTCCTGTTTGGACTGGGACTTTTTGGGTCATTGATGAAAATCAAATATTAAGGGCTCATAATGCACCCATTCTTTTTGGTTATTTTGATGTAATAATGTTTATGAATTTCAGGCCTTTATAGTCATGCAAGAAGAATGTCAACCCTTTGTAGTCAGTTCGGATTTGAGTATAAAATCTGATTATTGTGTTGAAGTGCACATACAATGCATAAAACTAGGTCATACCCTTTCATCATTTTTCTGTTGCTCATGATTTGAGTTCCTCTTTGTCCTTTTTATTTGAGGAACATGTCTTGTTATCACAGTCGTTATTTGGTTGACTTTGAGCTCCTTGTGTTTCTCTATTGATGTAGGATGATTCATATTTAGAGAGTTACATCAGTACAATTGGTGTTGATTTCGTAAGTATCATTTTCAATAATTTGCAGAGTGGCCTTTCAATTTATGTTTGTTTCCTTTTATGAATATTATGGTACCATGACTGCAATTTTGTCATTTTTATTAGAAAATTCGCACAGTGGAGCAGGATGGAAAGACCATTAAACTTCAAATCGTGAGTTAGACTTGTACCAATTAAGTTCTCTTTTGAGACACATTTTGATTTTCTCTTTATCGCACCCTTCATTTGTTTCTTCTTAGTGGGATACAGCTGGACAAGAACGTTTCCGGACTATTACTAGCAGTTACTACCGTGGAGCTCATGGCATTATTGTAAGGATTGAGTATTTATGTTTGCATACGTCCAGTTCTGTGAGATGAGCATGACTAATGTAACTGATTTGGGTTGTTTTGGCAGGTTGTGTATGATGTCACTGACCAAGAGAGCTTCAACAATGTGAAGCAGTGGCTAAATGAGATTGATCGCTATGCAAGTGAGAATGTAAACAAACTTTTGGTGGGGAATAAGTCCGATTTGACTGCTAACAAAGTGGTTTCATATGAAACGGCCAAGGTGACATGCCTACTGGATTTGTTTTCCTTGTTTCCTCCTCATCCTGTTTTTGTTTTCTTGTTTACATTGGAAACCTTTTCCAAGGAATAGGATTCCAGTCTACATCGTCTCTCTGTGCGTGTGATGTACGTGCATGTGTATGTACATCTGTGCTTGTGTGTATTTTCTGTGTGTTTTGGGGGCAGATGGAGAGAGAGAGAGAGAGAGAGAGAGAGAGGGAGGGAGGGAGGGAGGGAGGGGACGGAACATGCACATATGTATCAATTTCTGGAGGGAGGGAGGGGAAGGAACATGCATCTATGTTATGTATCAATTTCTGACACATGTTATACCATCATTAAGGCGTTTGCAGATGAGATTGGAATTCCTTTCTTGGAGACCAGCGCAAAGAATGCTACCAATGTGGAGCAGGCATTCATGACCATGGCTGCTGAGATAAAGAACAGGTGAGATTTTAAGGATTTTTGGAAATCTCAGCATGTCCCCTTATTGATTTGGTCTTGAAATGGGTTTGATTTAAGAGAAGTTTTGTCTTTACTAATTAATACCGTAAAGCAATTTTTGAAGTTGAACTAGAATAAAATCGAGTCAATGTCTAACTTACGGAATTTCCGGTTTGTGTTATTTTCCTTGGAACACAACTAAGAAAAATGCGAAGTACATTAACCATTATATGACCAAGTAAGGTGTAACAATGCAGTAGTAGTGCATACTATGCATATAAATGTATAAATAATGTTCATAGATCCTATTGGCAAATATTAGTAATTTATTATGTTATCCCTTGAGTGAAACATACTTAGTACATTCTACCTAGGTAAATGGTAGAACTTTGCATGCATGATACATTTAGTATGCAGTATGCGTGATATTTACTGATTATTGTGTAGAACTGAGTACATATCAAATTATTATAAAACATAAAGTGCATACCTATCTTTTTCGAAAATACACATGTATCTCATAGGTATACATCAGAAGCTGGAAAATTGACAAGTTGATCTGGTACTAAACTTTTATTTCAAGTTTGAGATCCACCATTTAAAGGAAATACTTGTTCTGAATAGCAAGTTTATCTAGTCAACCCAACCTGCTGTGAAATTGTTGTAGATAAAATGTTAAATTTTTTAAACCTGTAATGTCTCGGTTCTCTTTTTTTGATGAACTCATTTCTGGGCATTAAGCAAATGTTTCAAGTCAGCAGCGGCAGCAAATCAGGTAACCTGGTTAGACAATTCTCAAGATGGTGAGAGTTTTGATGCATTCCTAGTCTGGATTATCTCAGATAATTCTATGAATGTCTCATATGCTCATGCTTCCTCTTTTTGTTCATTGTCGGTATGGTTAGAAGCTCAATTACCTGTCACCTTTTTTGGTTTCTGTTCTTTGTAGAATGACATCTTTTCACTTTTGTTCTAATTCACCATTGTATTTGTTTGGAAGCTAAATCATCTCTCTACCACTATATGTTGGGGTCATACTTGATGATGCGCGCTGTTTATGTACATATGACTGCATGTCATATTAACGCAATGGACGGTTGAGATGAACATTTATCTGCCATAGTGGAAGCTCTGAGCAGAGGAATTGCTCACTAGCTGTCCTTTGTCAACAAGGGATGGTTGCTGTGATGTCACTGTTTAACTGTATATGCTTAACTGTATATTTCTTGTTTTCATGTCCTTCATGGGATGGCTTGTTTTTTCTTTTTTGAATCTTCAGCATGGATATATTGCATAAATGTCTCTCTTATCTCTGTTTTATCAGAGGATTCCTACTATTTAAGAATAGATACATCTGGAAGCTAAATTTGTTTCTCTATCTTTCCGTTCTTTCCTTTACAGGATGGCAAATCAGCCAGCCATGAACGCCAGTAAACCAGCTACTGTGCAAATGAGGGGCGAACCTGTTGCTCAGAAGAGTAGTTGTTGCTCTTAATTCAAGAAAAGCAACATTTGGGTAATGGAAGGAGCATGATCTTTGGCCTTGATTATGGGGCACTTCGATGAGTGTGGGTTCAGATCTTGGTTTTGAAGAACCATTTCTTTTGATCTTTGTATAGAAAGCCCCAGGACTCGTGTGTACGTAATGTCAGTGATCCTTCACCCAATTGTGTTGATTTTAAGAACCGCTAAATAGTTGCAAAGAAAGACAATGGGTTACTCCTTTTCACGTGTCAATTGCAGACTTCGATTATGGAATAGTGAGAGATCTTGTGCAGTTTGTGTGATGATTTCTTCCATTTTGAATCTTTGATTTCTCATTCTTCACCATATTTTGCCACACTATTACTTGTCGAAAACTGAGAAATTGCCCCCCCATTCCAGTAATGATAAGATTTACTCTTTCCACAAGAGTTGTCGAACTCTGTAAGATGAAATCTCTGCCATTCCCTCACACTAATTTTGGTCTCATTTGCATCAACAGTCGGCAGCTGATAAATTTATGTGAACTAGCTAGATAGTCATGGACTGAGCACTTGGGTTAGGGTACAGATTCCATGCAGTTCAGCCATCATATCCAAATGAATCAAAATCTGGGTGCCTCCAGTTGAGCAATCAGATATATGAGTGAAAGGCTTAGCAAGTATTGGTAAAAATCTCTGAATTTGGAAAAAGTTGCTTTCATATTTCTCAAAGATCTATTTCTCTTTTTGGGGGTTAGTAGAGATCTATTTCTTGCTATTGTGATTACTAAGTGTCTGGTATATTTATTCTCGAAATTTGTATGGGATTCTAAAATCATCTGAAGTTGGAGGATTCATTGAAATTCTGCCTTTTTACTTCAAACTAATTTCATTTAACAAGTAGAGCTCTAGTTATCCCTTAGGTGAGCTAATTTCATTGAAATTCTCTTTTTACTGAAGTTTTATTAACTTTTTACTTCAAACTAATTTCATTGAAATTAGTTGATCAGAATTCTGAAGTTGAAGAAGTCATTTTATGGGATTTTTCTTTTTTCTTTGTTTTAAGTGGTAAGTAGGAGTATGGTTTTTTAATTCATTTTAATGACTTATTTTTCTAAAATTTCTCAAAATCACTCTAGGAGAACAATGAGCAAGTTTAGAATTCATAGATGCCCTCTTAGCAAATTCCATTGGAGATCATTGTTTCCAATATATATTAAACAAATTTATTTCTATTTTGAATTTCAAATCGTTTCCCTATTTTTTGTCATTTGTGCGTGAGGAATTTCGGACTCACACATCAAATCTTTTAATATTTCAGTTCTCTTATTTCAACTCTGAAGCTGGCACTATTTTTTAAACAAATATCATTCGTAATTTAAACTTTTGTTGCAATTGCTGTTTATACAAAAAAAAATTCAAAGATGGTTAAGATAATCAATTGTTCTAACACCATATATTAGTGAAGATGGAATAAAAAATAGGTGATTAAAATGATAAAATAGCAGAATAATATATTGAAACTTCGTGCAATGCATGAACGTACTTAAATTTAACTTTGAATGTATAACATTAAAAGTAGAAGTCATTAGTAAAATATTTTGCATCAAAAAGCATGCTATTTCCTGAATAAATCGATGATCATTGGATTTTCAGAACTACAAATAATCCTCATTTACTAATTAAATTGGGATCCCTTTTTTCTTGGTCCAAAATGTCCTTTAAATGTCCGACCAGTCTTTGTTGGTTGTCTACTTGAGTGTCGAACTTGTATCTTCTGTTCTCTTTTTAGTACGTATCCTGTACTCGTAGTACTGGACCACTCCCCCTCCTCGCTCGAAAAAGTTGTTGGGCACTCCAAGTATTAGGCGCTATTCAAATAACACGGATCCAACCCTTCAAGAAAAAGAAATGCATACAACAAGACCATTTATTGATGGTCACAATTAATCTTGAACATTAAATAGAAGCATTTATTCCATTGACTTAGCCAAAATCTCAAAAGAAATTTTCTCTGACGACCAACAAACTTTGAACTCTCCACCTCTTATCACCACGAGGATATTTACACATTTCATTCTAACCCCTCCAAAAGTCCTATCCATCCTTTATTTTAATCTTCATTAATCGCCTCAAACACATTTCAAATGACACATACACCTCTCTCTCTCTCTCTCTCTCTCTCGCCTTTATTTTAATCTTCTTTATTTATTAATTTTTATAACCCATAAGCCTAACATTGTTATTTGGGTGACCCACAAAAGCACATGAATCACCACTAATACTACTCCATGTTGCCATTAGGGCACTAAACTACGATTAATATTATAAAAAAAAAAACATCAACGATGTTTGAAGGGGGTCTAATAAATTACTTCATACGCTACTTTGATAATGGTGAAAAATGAGAGAAATTTGGAACTTCAAATTTCTTTTTTCTTTCTTCTATGATTTTCCTTTCAGGTGGTTCAAAGAGAAGAGTCCCCTTACCCACACTAGGAATAGAACCCAGGACCTAATGTTGTAGCGCCCCACAACCCTAACCACCTAACCTTGGAACACATTCATAAAATTTTCATTTCACCATATTCAGGGAGGAAGAGTATGTGTGTACGTGTGTGAGAGAGAGAGCATTAGTGATTCTAAAGTGTTCCACATGAAACTCCAGAGTGTTACATTACATTATACCCTGCTAAACCACAAAAAGGTACACCCAAATAACCAATAACCAAAAAGAGATGCATGCTAAAAGCAATCACTTTTGCAATCAAAATCTCAATTACTCATCTCCCTAACAGATAATCTCAATCAAATTCTATCAGACCACACAAGAAAACAAGAGTGAGAAAGCAACACTTAGATTCTCCAGCCAAACTTAGGTCCTATGTCTCGGAAAAGGATAGAAACCAGAGACGCATGAATATCTCACTTCCTAGATGGCTTCTGGTTCTGTCTGGTCTTCTTCTTGACACCAGACTTGGCAACCTTGAGGCTCCTGTGCACAGCACTGAGTCTGGCAAGTGCTGCATCCTTCAAGTCTGGCCTGTAGTAGTTATCTGCAACCTGATTCAAAGATGCAAATGATATTAAATGCTTGTGTTTAAATGATTAGGTTTGGCATGTATATGATGTGAATACGTTTTATGATATGAACAACAAATCCAATACTTGAAAGAATCATAATTCCTAAACAGGTTGGCCAATCTTTCAGAGGAGGCCTAAGAGCATTAAAACAACCACAAAACAGTATTACGTCAAAAAGGTATGATAATTCATCGCCCTCTCTCTCTCTGTGAGAGAGAATGCAGTATAGTCATACACAGAGGCTGTATTACACTTGGTTCAAAATTTCAAAATGAAACACAGATTCATCTCAGTTTGTGAATCTGGATTATAACACCTGCAAACAAACAACCAAACACTTACAACAAAAGATTACATTACATGAATAAATACAAAGTAATGGAAAAGCTTACAGCAAATTTATGAAAACCTACAATACCAGAAGAACACAAAAATACTGTGAGAGAGAGAGTGAGAGAGAGATAGATGTGCTCAGAAGCCAAGCGTAACAAATACATTTCACTGAAGTGACTCTTAATCAAAAAGCCCTTCTCACATGTTACTATTCATCATGGCACAGGCAACTTTGGAACAGGAGGTCAAAAATGAAAGGCATTACAAGACCTTTTTATGGATTAAAATCCCTTCCCCATGAGAATCGTCAGAGGGGGCTTAAGAGCATTATCCATAATCAAGTTGGCCAATCTTTCAGAGGAGGCTTACGAACATTAAAACAAACCACAAAAAACATTACATCAAAAAGGTATGATATTTTATCCCTCTCTCACGCTCTGTAAGAGAGATAATGCAGTATAGTCACACAAGATGTATTTCTCCAAGTTCAAAATTTCAAAATGAAATGCAGATTAATCTCAGCTTGAGAATCTGGATTATAACATCTGCAAACAAATAACCATACACTTAAAACAAAAGAGAAGTGATCTCAAGTCATCAAAATACAAAATAATGGAAAAGCTTACAGCAAATTTCTGAAAACCTACAATAACAGAACACAAAAATATTGAGAGAGAGAGAGAGTGTGTGTGTGTGAGAGAGAGAGAGAGATGTGCTCAGAAGCCAAGCGTAACATATACATTTCACTGAAGTGACTCTTGATCAGAAAGCCCATTCTCGCATGTTATTATTCATCATAGCACAGGAAACTCTGGAACAGGTGGTCAAAAATGAAAAAGTATTAAAAGACCTTTCGTAGAATAAATAAAATAAAATTAGCAAGTTAACTTCCTCCCAACAAAAGGAACAAGAGAAAGTAGTTGTAATTGAATCCCTCCCAACAAAAGGAACAAGAGAAAGTAGTTGTAATTGAATCCCTCCCCTACCCCGCCCCCCCCCCCCCCCCCCCAACAAGAAAGGGGGGAAAAATGTCACTACATCAACCCTCCAAAAATGACTATAAGCCCCATGAACACGAAAAACAAGGTAGAAGAAATGATATATGGGAATAAATAATGATAAACTCCAAAGAATCCCAGCACAAAACATACTTGCTTGAGAAGCTCATATCTAAGATGAACTTATAGATTTTAAAGATAATTACTTACCGTTAAGCATCAAGATTGTTATAAGTCGAACAAGAAACAAATACTTACCCAAATAATAAAAAACAAAAAAGTTCAACGGTTAAACAGTGATGAGAAATATTGTGAAGTCCACCACACAACATCCAAGTCCAAAAAGATACTTCTGATGAAGTAAATCAATTACGTTAGGAATTTTTTCCTTATTAGGTGGTATTTGTCAAGGACCTCAATTGTCTTCCATTATGCCTTTAAAGTATTCACAGAAGCAAAAAGTCCTCATGACACTCTGATTACACAAGGTCTTGTATTTCTATGAAAATTCAAAGATAAAATCTATGAAAACTTTACCTACCCTATAGTGTATCTCCTATTGATTAGAAACTCTGCTTTTTTATTTGTAACTGTGTTCAATTAATATACACAAGTTTAAGGCACTAATGTAAATAAATATAAGTAAAAGGTCAGAAGGGAATGAAATCTACCATAAACAGAACATCTATGAAACAATTTGCATCTAGGTACACAATGATACCAACTTGTGGGTCAATGTCTAGATTAAAAAAAAAATGAACATCCTGATCACTTATGCTCAGTAAATCAACCTTCAATATAAAGTCATGATTAACTAACAGGAACCATGGCATGCCCTTTAGTGCCACAGCACCATCAGAGATTGGAAAGAACCAAAAAGCATAACAGACAACAAAATTTTCCAAATCCTCAAAGTTAAACTTAATTATTTTAACCAGATGGTATCTGAAGTTCCAAAATCAAGCAAAAAAATGACTGATATGCCAAAAGGTTACCAAAAATGATCTCATCATTGCTATTTTCAATTGCTTATCTGATCCTTGCCCTTATTTTGTGAATCTCAAGCCTCCGGGATTTATGTAATCTCCCTGTTGATATGCATCTCTAGAAATTCCAATTTTTTATTCCACGAACATGGCATGTCTGCCACACCAATAGGCAAGCCCACAGAATGGACTGGCAAGTCACATGTTTCCATTTTGTAAGACATGTCTGCACTATTGGGCGAATGTTTTTATAATTTGACTTGTGTCTTTTATTTGGACCCGGAACATTTATCTCTAAATTTTAATATAACAAAGTCACGAATTTATGCTACTAGTGAAGGATACATGCTCCGCATGTGTTTTGAGTTATCGATTGTCAGATATTCTTATTTCTATTTGTGCTAAAGAAAATATTCGATGGAAAAAAATTTGAAATTGTTTTTAGTAAAGAATTATACTCAAGTCTATTTGATATAAAATCTCTCTTTTCTAATAGCATAATCAAATGAAATTGTCCAATATGTACAGATAAGTCAAATTTTTTCTCTGCTTTTGTCCATATGGTATGCATCAAACAGATGGCTCCTCAAAGGCTTGCGGATAGGCTCGGCTCAAAAGTTTGAATTATGGTGTTAACCTAATATTGCACACCAGGGATTCTCCCTCTCAAGACACAATTCATTCCTGTGGCACAAGTGTAACTTTTTATATTCTGTGAAATACAAGGACTTTACACAATTTGATGAAGGTGTATGTTGGAAGTCAATGACAACTTTTATTATTTTACAATCGATTATACAACACTTTTTTCGTTTTTAAAATCCCAATTTTATTTAACTCACAATTAAAGAATATTTAATAAATTTCAAACCTTCAAGATTTGAATTTTTTACATAAATTTTAGACTTTTGGTTTAAGAATTTCCATAAGTTTTAAAAATAATAAATTCCACGAATGTTTTATTCAAATCTTCAACATCTGAAATATGTCCACTTTGGTGATTTTAAAATTTTATATAACCAATAGCAATTGAAAATATAAATGACCATAGGTATTGAATTTATAATTAATAGTAGTAATAGTTATAATTTATACTTGATTTTTCTATGAATTAATGATATTGCTTAATAAACTTTTCAACACAACTATGTTTTCAACTCAACTGGAATTATTAATCCACTTTTTATATGGATATTATATTTTCTTAAATAATATTAAGAAATAACAGACCCTTCTAAAATTATTAAAATAAGGAAAAAGTTTATATGCAGGCAGCCCGCATGGTAACTCCCCATCACCACCATCGAACTTGTTGGAGATTGGTGTTGGATGGTGGTGATGGGAGTTACCGTGCAGATTGCCTGCACGCCAACCACATCCTTAACATAATAATAACCTTAATGCCTTTAAATGCAAAGTTTTGGTTCTTTTATGAGAAAAATCCAAATTTACTTTCATTGTTGATGTCGCATATCTAACCTCGGAAGGATAACGGAGAGATAGGAGGAATATTATGTGTGCACTTACAAGTGCATACTATGCTTCAACTCTCCCTTATAAAAAAATTTTAAAAAAGATTTTATTAATGAAGTTTAACATCCTAATAAACACTTTTAAAGAAGAGATCAAAGTTTCATTTTTACTAAGAGGTTTTAAACTAATAGATTACATATACAGCGTGCACCCCTGGAAGCATGAAAATAGGCGGGCCTTCAAAGTGACACCCAAACTGACCTATTCAATGGACACGCAAAATAGCCTCACCGAAATTTTCCTCGGTTTAGCAACAAGTTCCACCTTTTCATTTGTTTGCTTGGGGGAGTCGGCAAGGTTTTCTAAGCAGGGGTAAACCCTTGACCAGATACTATGTGCATATCCCCTCATGTAAAATATATACATAAGAAGTTTGAAAACGAAAAATTTTATGCCGAAGTTAATAAAGAACAAAGATTATAGTTCCATGACCTTGCAACATAGCCATAAACATTTCTCAAATTATGACTAGAACTCCATCTGGGTAAAAATTTATTGTCGTATAGGTGCTTATTCTATAGGTGCAAGGATGACCTTGCACAAAGAGTAGTAGACATGAGTAAGGTATCACTTGAGCGTTTTGCACTATAAGATCAGGGTTTGACTGTCAAGATGACCTTGTAGGTGCCGAGCAGAGAAAAGGTGAATAAGAACAATGATATTTTAATGTCCAACTGAAACATATTTACTACCCATGTCAAGACAATGGTGTTTAATTACAATAAACCAAGTACATAGAGCAATCTATAGGGATGTGTTGGAGTAATTACAAAACAAACAATGACCTTTTGTAGAAATCTTCTAGCTGTACCCATGGGCATGTAGATCAAATTCAACAAAGAAATTTCCATAAAAGATATCAAAAAAGTGCATCCCAATTTTCATAACAGGCAATAGTGTAGTCTTTTCCCTTTAGTATTTTATACCAGGTAATAGAGTAGCCTACCAGTAACATATTTGATGTGATTCTACTAACAATTATGATTCGATTTTGTCTGACAGTTCCAGTAAAAACTAGAGAAGATCAAATTTATAAGAACTTGTACAAAGCATCAAGAGGTATAGAAGAACACTTCAAAGCAGAACAAAAAATAAATCACTCAAATGAAAAGAAATGGAACCCCTTAATACCTGGCTTACAACAGCCTTTGCCATTCTACGGAACTCCTTCTTCAAGAGGGAACGGTTCTGCAGATCAGATGGCTTGCTCTGCTTCCTTGTCTTCGTGGTTGAAAGCGCAACACTTAAATCTTTTCCACCGGGAGTGATGGAAACTGTCTTCTTGTTTGCCAACCCTAACAAAGCACAATGACAAGGTATGTAAGTATAGAGAGACATGGTGATTTGAATCCGCATTCACCAACCAAATAACTAAGCGGGAACCATAGATCACATAAAAGAAGATCCAACAGTAATCTAAAATGAAATTAAAGAAAATCATACATGAATCAAAGAATGGAAATAAAGATTCACTTGAACCAAAAGGTTCTACATCTCTGAACAGTGAAATGGCTCAAATCTCAGAAAAGAAATATCATGACTCAATTGATTAACAATATAAAAAAGGCAGTAGAACAGCCAGTTGAATAGATAAAAATACTTTACAATTGCACGGAAGACATACCATATGCTATTTAAATGGTAAAAAGAATTAGAACCTATCAGACCCCCCAAAAAATCATGACAAGGAAAACCCCTAGATAATGAGAATCGCCATATATATAGAATCCTCAAAAAATAAAAATATTTTAAGTACAAGAATCCAATTATACGATGGAAAACTGTGCAGGCTTCTAAAAACACCCAAATAAAGAGCAACAAAACCAAACAACCAACATGAACAGAACAAAACTCAAAATTACTTCGAATTTGATAGAAGCAATAACATCATCCAATAACCTAAAGACATGAACTTAAAAGCAAAAGAAAATCAAAGAGAGAGAAGGATGGAAACCATTTTCATATAAAAATTACAAATAAGTAGAAAACTACGACCAGTGCAAAATGAATAAACCCTAAGAAATGAATATACACTTTAGAAATGAAATTTACAAGGATCTTTTTCCAAGGTAAATCAAACTTACAAACTTAATAACAAATGCATGTCCAAGAGAAAAGATTTAAAAAAAAAAGCAAATATTTGCACCAACATTATACAAATCTACTGGCAAAAAATGGATTCATGAACAATTAAAAACAAAGATCAAATATGATGACTACCTGAGTACTTAAAGGAGTGGACATTGTAAAGGTTGTTGCTTTCCTTGCTGAACTGAACCATGGCAGAACCATTACCAAACTGCTTCACAAAGAATGAGTTGTTCTTCTTGACGATTTCCCATATCAGAGGTCCAGGTAAGGTGGCCATCGTATTGATCTGTAGAAAAAAAACTTAATTAATTAGCAAAGGGAAATCCTAATAGAAACTCCAACGGAAGTCAATAAAGAGTGATGCCATCAAAGTAATCCATTTATTCATCGAAAATCAGAAAGAGAAACTAAAATACAAATGAAGATCACATGTAAGAACCATAAAGTGACAAATTTCAATATAGAAAGGAAAAACACAGAAACATGCGTAAATAAAAGTTGATGGTGAAACCACACATATTACTAGGTTTTAGTGATCTAATTGAATCAGGTGGAGACAGATAAAGAGAGAAAAGAAAGAAGAAAAGGTGAAGAACAATAGAACAGGAAAACTCGAGAAAAACAAGAACGATAGCAAAAGAAGATGGTAAAAACCAAGGCCTGACTGTTTTCAAACATCAAATAGACAAAAAAAAACAGTAAAAGCGCAATGAAAAATCAGATACAGAAAATGCACAAGCCAGATAACCTTATGGTCCTTATCAGTTGCATTGATCCACATTCAGATAAATAACTAAAAGAGATCACAAAATATATATATATATATCGAAAAAAAAGATAAACCCTAAATTCACCATTCCAAGTGATAAAAAATGCGAGGGAAGCTCGGGAAAAAAAAGGGAACAAAATGCAAGTTTAGCAGTTTCAGTGACCAATATGAAGCCCAGAAACCAGAAAAATAAATCCCCAAAGAAGAGATGTAACCCTAAATTGGTACCAAGTAAAGGAGGAAGTGATCACAGGTTCTTCCTTCTCCCTTTGCGAATTTAGACACCCCCCACAAAGAAGAACAGCACACTTCAAAATTTGAGTTCTTATAGCTTCGTCGTACTCCTGGAAACCCTAAGTTCACATCATAAATGACTAAAATACCTCTCATCTTCCGACTAAATTACGTGAATATCCTAAACCTTTTCCATTCGTTCCTTTGCATCAATAAATGAAATCGTTTGTCAAAGAAATGCATAAGGGCACGTTTGGTTTCGTAGGTAAGTTTTTTCGTGAAAATATTTTCGTACGAAAGAATAAGTAAAAAGTTTATATGAGTGCGAGGCTCTAAACAATCAAATTAAGGTGTACATCAAAAATTTCATTAGAAGAGGTCGTTTTGATGCTCAAAAATCTTCAAATTGATGATCTCGACCTCAAAATACATGAAAATAAAAAAAAAATGGATTTCAAGTTTTGGAAAAAGAGCATCTTGTAATGTATTTTTGGACCGTCAATTTTTAAGATTTTCAGGTTTTCATAGATCTGATCGATCCACACTACTTTTAAAGCTTTAAATTTTATAATTAGAGATAAAAATATATTTTAAAGCTATAACAAAGATTTCTAGTATTGAAACCACATTTCTCGATACTATTTGAATGTACGCTTTGATTGTTTTGAGCCCCGGCCTTATACAAATCGTACCACAAGAATAATGTGGTCTATAGGATCGGTGAAGCGTGTGCCGCCTAATCAAAGTTTGGACGTCAATGGAGAGTGAGTAGGATTGTTTATAGGTTGCATTGGAGCCTGCCCGAGCTAATGTACAGTTGCCCAGGGCTCATCCTTGCCTCCAATTTTAATTTCCGTCCGAGCCTAAATTCATAATAATGAGGCCTGTGTTGGTCTAGGCCCGATAATTAGGTTGAACTTTTCAAAAATTCAAAAAAAAAATAGATGAATATAAATATCGAAAAATTTTCAATATGGAAAAAGACTACTTAGAATATGTAAGGGTGTGGTTTCCATAAGCTTGCGATCATAAACAATCCAATTAAGGCTCACCTTCAAATTTGATTATAACATATAATTTTGATGTTAAATATTCTTAAGATTATCTCAATATCTATTTTCATATCTAATTATAAAATTTTAAACTCTAAAAATAGTTAAAATCAATTAGATCTATAAACATTTGAAAATTTAAAAAATGGATGGTCTAGATAATGTGTTGTAAGATGGACTATTTATGAGACTCAAAATCCTTTTTTCTTTCATAATCATATATCTCGATGTCGAGATGCTGAATTAGAGGGTCTTCAACATTAAAATAACATTTTCCGATGGATTTTTGAGGTATAACATTTTAAGGCTGCAACCTTATATAAACTTTTTCCAATATGTAATGCATTATACAAAAAAAAACACTTTTGAATGAAGCCCGGGGCCTTAACTTGTGGCCTAAACCTGGCTTGAAAACATTTCAAACCTATTAGGACGCTTCTATGAGCCGGGCCCGGCCCATGGGTGCACCCGCGAGTGAGCAGAACTCAACACAAAATAGCATGCCTATGGTGCTATACCTTTCCCCCCTTCGTCACTGCTCGTCCATTAATTGCATGATTATAAGCATTCATGGCCATGGATTATGTATGGGCACGGCAATATCTTTTGGACTGCGATTACCAAATTCGTCCATGTATAAAGGGTAAACCCTCCTTATTTTCTAAAGGGAAATGTTTATATAGAGCCGAAGCTCTATACAATCAAATTTGAGCTTACCTTAAAAATTTCATTAGAAGAGGTTTTTTTTTATGCCCAAATATCTGATCATCTCGACATCAGGATGCATGGACATGAGAAGAAAGTGGATTTCAAGTTTTGGAAATAGTGTATTTTTTAATGTATTTTTGGACCGTCAATTTTCAAGATTTTCAAGTTTTCATAAGATCTATAGATCTACAATTTTTTTTAAGCTTTAAAATTTATAAATAAAGATTAAAATATATTTTAAGACTATCACAAATATTTTCAGTATTAAAACCACATTTCTCGACACTATTTGAAGGTAGGCTCTAATTTGATTGTTTAGAGCCTAGGCTCTATACAAACCACACCCTTTTCTAATAGTAAAAAGTTTATATAGAGCCGAGACTCTAAACAATCAAATTAGAGCCCACCTCAAAAATTTTACTAGAAGATGTTGTTTTGATGCTTAAATATTCTCAAATTGATAATCTCAACATCAAGAGATATTCTCAAATTGATCATCTCAACATCAAAGATGCATGGACATGAAAAAAAAAACATTTCAACACCCGAAACACCGATTTTAAAAACCTTGAAGCATTAAATAAAGAAAAACGTTTATATAAAGTTGCAACCTTAAAATGTATAATTACATATGCACCTAAAAAATCCGTCAAAAAAATTGTTTTAATGTCGAAAAACCCTCTAATTGATCATCTCGACATCATGATGAATGAATATGAAAGGAAAAAGATTTTGAATCCCAGAAATAGTGCAAATTGAAACACATATCTAGACCATCTATTTTCAAGATTTTCATATATTTATAGATCCAATTGATTTTAATCATTTTTGGAGTTTAAAATTTTATAATTAGATATGAAGATAGGTTTTAAGATAATCCAAAAAAAATTTTACTCCAAAATTACGTGTGATGATAAAATTTGGAGGTGTGCCTTGATTGGATGGTTTGAGGTTGCAACCTTATATAAACCACACCTTTTTCACTAGAAGAGGTTATTTTGATGCTCAAATATTCTCAAATTGATATTCTCGACATCAAGATGCATGGACATGAGAAACGAATGGAATTCAAGGTTTGGAAATAGTGCATCTTGTAATGCATTTTTGGGCTATCAATTTTTAAGATTTTCATAAGTTTGCTCGATCTACACTATTTGAAGCTTTAACTTTTATAATTAAAGATGAAATATATTTTAAAACTATCACAAAGATTTGTAGTATCGAAACCACATTTTTCGACCCTATTTGAAGGTGTGTTTTACTTTGATTGTTTAGAGCCTCGGCTCTATACAAAATGCACCAGATCTAAAATGCCCCAAAGCTTGTTTATGGAATTATATATTATGAGACCATTTATTTTTGGGTGCGGTTTGTATAGAGTTGAGGATCTAAATAATCAAAGTAAAGCGCACATTCAAATAGTGTCAAGAAATGTGATTTTGATATTGGAAATCTTTCTGATAGCCTTAAAATATATTTTTATTTTTAATTATAAAATTTAAAGCTTTAAAAATAGTGTAGATCGAGGAAATCTATGAAAACTTGAAAATCTTGAAAATTGACGGTACAAGAACAAATTTAATATCCATTTGTTTTTCACGTGCATCTTGATGTCGAGATGATCAATTTGAGGATATTTGGGCATCAAAACAAATTCTTATAGTGAAATTTTTTAGGTAGGCTCTAATTTGATTGTTTAGAGCCTCTGCTCTACATAAACTTTTTCATTTACTTTTAATAAGTTACAATCATTATTAGTCATTAGATTTGATATTTAATAGATTGAAGTTTCACAATATTCAATAAATTTTATTTTGGATATTGTGCCTAGTCAATGAGATATCCCCAACCGCCTAATTTCACAATAATATTAATTATGATCTTCTTGTATCAAAAGTAGATGGTTTTATCGTTTATATTTCCTTTGTGGATCCATTCTTCTTTTTGTTTTTTTGGGGTGACAGAATAATTCACCAGCATGGGGTGCCACTTTTGGGCCAAGCCAACCCCAACTCAAGCATGGCCCAAAACAGTGTAGGATAGGGTTTGGTCTTGAAATTTTAGTTTCACGGCCAATGTTGCGCCAGCATGAATTCATAATAAGCCCGAGCCCAGCAATGGGCGCCAACACTAGCCTAGATTCCAAGCGGGCCCTACCTCTAGGGTGGCCCAAACCCATTAACTGACCTAAACCTAAATAAATCATTCTTTTTTCTTTTGATATGTTGATGAATGGAGGGTGAGACACTACGTTGACTCATCTACCATTTTTCAGTGACTAATAAGTCTACTATTTTCTATGGATTAATGTTATGAAACATATCAATGAAAGTAGATTTTCACTTGAGATCCATTGGTTTGATTTACATGTACAACTACAAAATTAGACCTGTATGTACCCTTGGTTCTTATCTTTGGTGATAATGATGTGTTTTGTTGCTGTTCTATTTTCTATTATCTAGAATTATGGTTTATCTTGGTGTGATTTTGGGGATTTGAATCTAGTACTTTGGCCTCATGAAACTAACTGTCTATGAACTTTGCTATGAATGATTTTTAATAGTTTTATCCAAGATAATGAGTAGCACGATTTAAATGTTCTTGAAACTTTATATACTTGATCCAATAATTCGTCCAATATCATATGTCTAGATTGGATAGAGCCTTGGTTTCCAAGTCTTGGGAGTCATTGTTTCCTGAAACTATCGTAGAAGCTTTACTGCAATGATCCTCGGATCATGTGCCTATTCTATTAGATAGAGGGGGAGGATTTTGAGCTTACTCCCTTTAGATTTGAGCTGATGTGATTAGCAGATAAATCTTTGAGATAAGACGTTATTAATGAATGGTACAGTATCCATTCAATGTGTGGCCGGGATTTATCCTTGCTCAAGGCTTTAAAATAGATTTAAAATCAGGAAAAATGAGAGAATTAGACATTTCTCTCAAAATTAGACACAAGTTTCACATTAAATTGATTTCCTTATTCATTTGGAAAAATCGAATGGAGATTGAAAGAGGAGGAGAGAACACACAGACATAATTTAAAGAAAGAAAAGGTTTATATAAGGCTGAGGCTCTAAACAATCACTAAGGCGCAATTCAAAAATTCACTAGAAAAAATTGTTTTCATGTCGAAAAACAGTCAAATCAATCATCTCAACCTCAAGATGTATAAACATGAAAAAAAAGTTAGATTTCAAGTTTGAGAAATAGTGTATTTTGTAAAGCATTATCTAGGCCATCAATTTCAATATTTTCAAGTATTTATAGATTTGCTTGATCGACACTATTTTTTAATCTTTAAATTTTATAATTAGATATGAAAATAAATTTTCAGGTGATCACAAAGATTTTTACTACTAAACAATCATATTTTGACACTATTTAGAGCTTTGATTGTTTAGCGCCTCAAACTTATACAACTTAAAGAATTAGATCGATGATCTCACCAGGTTGGAGGAGGGTTATTGGTACGAAATATCTAGATCTAAGTAGATCAGAGAGGGAGATAATAATACTAAATACTTCCATACTCTAGCAAATTCTAGGAAGAGAAGCAATCATGTTAAGAGTATATCAATCCTTGGGATTGAGGATGATGACTAGCAGGCTAAGGAAGAAGTCATCCTCAATTTCTTTAAGAATAACTTTCATTTTGAAGCTAGGTTGAAATTCGACCCAAGGAGTATGCCCTTCAAACAACTCTTTTTCAATAATGCTATTGATCTAAAAAAAATTTCCTTCAAAAGATATCAAAAAAGTTGTTTTCCAACTCTCTAAAGACAAAGCCCATGGTCCATATGATTTTCCCATGGCATTCTTTTAAGAGTTTTTGAAGGTGATTAAAGATGATCTTCTTGCCTCCTTTATGAACTTCTTTCACACTGGTATTGTTACAAGGTCCTCAATTATATGCTCATTGCTCTTGTACCAAATAAGTAGGTTTTTCAAACCTTGCAAGACTTAAGGCCCATTAGTCTATTGTCCTCATCGTATAAGATTTTGGCCAATGTCCTAGATAATAAATTAAAATCGTTTCAAGCTCCCAATTTGCCTTTATAAAATATTGCCAAATTATGGATGGTGTCATTGTAGCCCATGAAGTAATTCACACTAATAATCATGCTGGAGATGAGGGTCTGATATTAAAGTAGACTTCTAAAAGGCCTATAATAGAATTAAATGGGATTTTCTAGACAATATTATGACTCTGATGGGCTTTGGGGATAAATGGCGTAGGGAGATTAATGGGTGTCTTTGTTTAACTCACTTATTTGATCTCATTAGTGGTAAGCAGTCGGCTATTCAAGGCTTCAAGAGGATTGAGGTAAGGGGAACCCTCTCTTTACACCTCGATGGGGGAATCCTTTAGTTTAATGTTCAACAGAGTGGTAAGAGTGGTCTCATTGATAGTCTTCCTGCATCTAATGTGGGCTATATGGTTTCACATCTTCAACATGCTGATGATACTATGATATTCTTAAAGGCCCATTGGACCAAGTGAAGCTTACTAGATAATTTCAGGGTTATGATTAACTTTCCCAAATCCAAACTCACAGGCATCAACTATGATAAAAGGGAAATTAGAGAGTGAGTTGCTTGGATGGGTTGTGACACTAAATATTTCCTCGTCAAATACCTTGGTCTACCTTTACTGGTTATGAGAATTAATCTAGCTTCTTGGGACTTTGTTGTGAAAGTGTTTCACTTCAAATTGGATGGGTGGAAGGTTAGATGTTTATCTTTTGGAGGTTAGATTTATATTTGAAAAAACAATGTAGATATGGAGAGTTATACATGATCTATTTTGGTTCATTTCATGTTTTCTTTCCTAGTAGTTTAGATGGAGTTGGAATACAGTTCGAGAAGAGCAATTGAGAGGCATGGCCCTAAGTGGAGCCATCAAAATTAAGAAGAGTTGTGTTGGGACATGATACCAAATCACAGCCCATGTGGTATTCTCCCCTTCTTCAAGGGTATTTTCATCCCTAAAATGTATTTTTTGAGTGGAAGCTCTTTAAAAGGTTTTCTTTAGAGAGAGAAATGTGGATGAAAAGTGGGTGAGTGAGGAAGCTTGTAGAGAGAGAAGCTTGGGGTTAGAAATTGGGAGTTTTGCAACAAAACCCTAGCATCACCATTTGGGACTCATCTTGGATCATTTTTGTCGATATTTCTTCGCGTCTGCTATCAATCGAATAAAGGAGTCGACTGTAGGTGGTTTTATGGTAGGAAGTTCTTTGTTTTGAGCATTCATTGAGATTACATGAGGTAACTATGTATAACCCCAATCTTGTAAGTTTTGCTCTTGATAGTGCATACACCTTTGTCATCTTGCCTGTGGATGTAGCCTATTTTGGGTGAAATACGTATATGTGCGTGTCCCTCTCTATTTTTATTTGTGTTGTGCTTTGAAGATTTTCTATATTATTTATTTTATTGTTTTTATATTTGTCCCAATTATATTGTACTTGTTATTGCATCTTGGGTATATTATTTGAGCATTGAAATTATTGTGGTGGAGTGCTCATCACATCTAGTGGAATTTGAGATATGCCGATTTACTTAAAAATGGTGATTGGGTTATCTCGATTTTACAGCAAGTGGTATCGGAGCTCAATGAATTAGTGTAATATTTTTGGGAAAATAGCATCTCACAAGTTTGAGGTGGAGAAGTTTAGTGGGAAAGATAATTTTGAAAATTGGAATTAAAAATGCATGATTTATTGGTACATCAAGGGAAACACAAAGCATTACTTGGAAAAAATAAGAAACCGGTAAATATGACCGATGATGATTGAGATGAACGCGATATGAAAGCAAGAGCCATTATTCGCTTGTGTTTAAATAATGAGATTTTATTTAATATTGTTGGTGAAATGGCAACAAAAGATTTGTGGTAAAAATTAGAAAGTTTATATCAAACAAAATCCCTCACAAACCAAATTTTCTTGAAAAGAAAATTATATACCTTGAAAATAAAAGAAGGTGCAAATGTGTCACAACACTTGAATGAGTTTAATAACGTCATTTGTCAACTTGAGAGTATTGGTGTGAGAATGAATAATGAAGACAAAACGGTCACCTTGCTTTGTTCATTGCCGGAATCCTATGATAATCTTATTACTACATTGAGTTCTAATAAAGATGATTCTCTTAATTTGGACTCGGTATGTAGTGCCTTATTTGCCGATGAACTTCGAAAGAAAACATCTTTGAGAAGTTCGGTATAATCGAAGACAGAAGCTCTTGTGGCAAGAAATCAATGAATGAATGGGGTGATTCATCGAAGAATCATTCAAGAAGTAATTCAAGATTTCGATCAAAATTTAGATGGCCCAACAACAAGAATGTGTGTTGGCATTGTGGGAAGCCTGGTCATATACGAAATAATTATTTTAAAAGAAATGGAGTGAATTCTTTCAAAGCTCCTAATGCAGGAGATGAAAAACCAAGTGAATCTAAGAATGAAGCAAATCAAGTTGAAGAGTCTACATCCGGTTTCATTGAAGATGAAGTCTTGATGGTGGCATATAATTAAATATTCTATCAAAATTGAATACTTGATAGTTGAGCCACCCATCACATGTGCCCTCATAGATTATGGCTTGATTCATATGAGTCATGTGAAGGAGGATCGGTATCACTAGCAAGGTGGTTGGAATGGGTTCGGTTCGCCTAAGGATGTTTGATGGCACTATTCGGGCAATTAAGGATGTTAGGCATGTACCAAAACTGAAAAAAATTCTGATTTCCCTATCTTTGCTAGATTCAGAAGGATATAAGTTATCGGTCAAGGTGGAGTAATCAAAGTATCAAAATGGGCTCTAATTGTGATGAAATGAGTTCTCGTTGGGAGCTTGTACAAGTTATTAAGAAGCACAATAACAAATGATAAAGTGAATTTCGTGGTTGAAGGTGAGGAAGTTCCATATCACCTATGGCATAAAAGATTGGAATATATGAGTGATAAGGGTATGGAGGTCTTGATGAAGAGGATTTTTATTCTTACACTTAAAGTTGATGGATCCGAATTTTGTAAGCATTATATTGATAGGAAACAACAACCTTTCGAGGTCGGGAAACATACAAGTAAGCGCAATCTTGATTACATTCACTCAAATGTATGGGGCCCTTCACCAACTACATCTTATGGAGGTACATTATATTTGGTTTTATTTGTTGATGACTTCTCAAGAAACGTATGGATCAAAACTCTCAAGTCCAAAAGTGATATGTTTTGTGCATTTAAGAATTTTAAAGTCGAAGTTGAAAAAACTACGGGGCATCACATCAAAGTTCTTCGAACTGATAATGGTGGAGAGTTTGCATCAAAGGAGTTCAAAATTTTTTGCAAGGCCGAGGAAATTACTAGGCATTATACAAATGCTTACAATCCTCAACAAAATAGCGTGGTCGAGAGAATGAATCGCACTTTGATGGAGCGTGCGAGGTGCATGCTAAGCAATGCCAGCCTAGAGCAAGAATTATGGGCGAAAGTCATATCAATGGCTTGTTATCTTACCAACTGATCATCTTTGGTACCATTAGGAAGTAGAACTCCTAATGAGGTATGGTATGAAACTCCGAGTGACTACTTCGATTTAAATTTTTTTAGTTGTGATGCATATGCACTTATTCCAAGTTGCCAAAGAAACAAGTTAGATCCAAGGTCAAAGAAGTACATCTTTATGGGTTATCGTAAAGGTGTGAAGGGGTATCAGTTATGGGATCCAAGTACCCAAAAAATAATTACTAGCCGTGATGTACATTTTGATGAATCCAAGGTATTGGTAAAAGGGATGATGATAAATGACAATGGTCAAGAAGTGCAACAAGAGAGCCAAGAATTTCAAGACAACCTCGAAACACTTCCACCAAGTACAATTATTCCTTATGAGAATATACCCATTGATTATGGGGAAGAGCATAAAGGACTAGGAAGTCAAAATGAAGAACCACATGGCTATCAAGATGATGTTGTGCCTTTAACACAAAGGCGCTCTACTAGAGAAACTCATGCACTCAGGTGGCAGAAAGATTTTATGGATCCAAATACTCTGCATGCTTTGACAGTCGAAAATGAAAAGCCAAATTCATTTTGTGAAGCCATTAATTGCAATGGTATCGAGCATTAGAAAAGAGTTATGGAAGAATAGAGATTGACCCTTTACAGAAACAAGACTTGAGATTTGATGGAGCTACTAAGATAAAGAAGGGGCTTGATGGCAAGCTTAAAAGATATAGGGCAAGATTGGTGGTAAAAGGTTTTTTATAAAAGAAAAGGATTGACTTTGATGAAATTTTTGCACCGGTTGTCAAGTTGGTTTCAACTCGCTTGGTGCTTGGGTTAGTTGCTTTGCATGATTTAAAGCATGAGCAAATGGATGTGAAAACAACCTTTTTGCATGGAGAACTTGAAGAAGAAGTGTACATGCAACAATCGGAAGGCTTCATAGAGAAAGGCAAAGAATGACTTGTGTGCAAATTGAAGAAGTCCTTGTATGGGCTTAAGCAAGCATTAAGGTAATGGTATAGAACATTTGATATGTTCATGATGAGCCTGGGTTATACAAGGAATAAGTATGACCATTGCATCTATTTAAAGTTTTCTTATGATGGTACATACTTGATTTTAGTCTTATTTGTGGATGACATGCTTTTGGTGTGTAAATATAAGACAAAAATGATAGGCTCAAGATATCTCTGAGCAAAAGATTTGAGATGAAAGATCTCGAGCGGACAAAGCAAATCCTTGGGATTAAAATTGAAAGGGTTAGACAAAATGAAATTTTGTCATTATCTAAAAAAGGTTAGATAGAAAGGGTGCTTGAAAAATTTGGCATGAAAGATGCAAAGCCGGTGAAAACACCCTTAGCGCCTCACTTCAAATTGTCTTCAATACAAAGTCCGAAGACGGAAGAAGAAAGAAGATGCATGGCTAAGATTCCTAATGCAAATGCAATTGGAAGTTAATGTTTGCCATGGTATGTACAAGACTGGATATCATGCATGCGGTTGGTGTTCTAAGTCGGTTTATAGCAAACCCTGAAAAAGTTCATTGAGAAGCAACAAAATGGGTGCTTCGGTGCTTGAGAGGTACAACTAGTTATGCAATCATATTTGGCAAGGGTTCAATTCCAATACAAGGTTTTGTGGATGCAAATTTTGCCAGTGATCTTGATAGAGGTAGCTTGACTATCGCATTTGTTTTTCGGTTTGTAAATGGCTAACTAGTTGAATGTCAAGGCTCCAAAACACGGTAGCATTGTTAACTACTGAGGCCGAGTACATGGCAACAACGGAGGCATCAAAAGAAGTTGTGTAGCTTCAAGGGTTGATAGATGAGATGTGCATTATGTGCAAGCCCATGGAATTATTTTGTGACAATGTGAGTGCTATCCATTTGGCCAAGAACCAGAGTCACCACAGGAGGTCAAGGCACATATTGATTCAATATTACTATATCCGGCACGTTGTTGAAGATGAAAGATTTCGATTGGTTAAGATCAAGACCAAAGATAGCCTTGCATATATGTTTACAAAGCCCATCCAAATAGAGAAGTTATAATGGACCCTAACCTCTCTAGGTTTCAAGAAAGAAAGGAAGTGATGACAAGGCAAGGGTGAGATTTTGCATCAAGGTGGAAATTGTTGGGACGTGATGCCAAATCACAGCCCATATGGTATTCTCCCCTTTTTCAAGGGCATTTTCATCCCTAAAATGTATTTTTTGAGTGGAGGCTCTTTAAAGGTTTTCTCTAGAGAGAGAAACGTGGATGAAAAGTGGGTGAGTGAGGAAGCTTGTAGATAGAGAAGCTTGGGGTTGGAAATTGGGGGTTTTGCAACAAAACTCCTATTGGGTCATTTTTATCGACATTTCTTTACAGCTGCTGTCAATCAAAAAAAGGAGTCGACTGTAGGTGGTTTTATGGTAAGAAGTTCTTTGTTTTGAGCATCCATTGAGATTGCATAAGGTAACTCTGTATAACCCCAATCTTGTAAGCTTTCCTCTTGATAGTGAATACACATTTGCCATCTTGCCCGTGGACGTAGCCCATTTTGGGTGAACCACGTATATGTACGTGTCCCTCTCTATTTTCATTTGTGTTGTGCTTTGAAGATTTCCCATATTGCTTGTTTTATTGATTTTATATTTTTCTCAATTATATTGCACTGGTTATTGCATCTTGGGCATGTTATTTGAGCATTAAAACTATTGTGGTGGAGTACACATCACATCTAGTGGGATTTGAGATATCCCGATTTTCTCAAAAGTGGTGATTGGGTTATCCCGATTTTACAACAAGTTGTGCATATGTTTGGGTTCGACTCAAGGAGTTGTGTCTCTATTTGACTAGAATTGTTGGGTTCTCTCTCTCTAGCTGGTATTAATGCATCCCCTATTTGATTGATATTATGGGTTCTTTCTCTACTCTCGCTATTGTTAATGCACCCTTTGTACAATGTTGTTTAATGTCAATAGATCAAAACCAAATTGTGGTCACTCTGAGAAAGGAGCCTTAATTGGGTTGAGTTCTTTCAAAATGAAGCACAAACAAGCTCCATACAAGCTCTAATAGATTTGGGGAAAAATTGACAAATTTTTATTTTTTTACTCAAGTCAAAATATATGAAATTTTAATACAAGTAGGAGTAGGCATGCATCTCTTTATTTTGACTCTAGATTGCCAAAGGAGGTTTTGGAACCTATTGTGAAGAGAGCGAATTTGAAGTTGGATATTTGGAAAGAAAAGAACTTATCTCTTGGGGGCAAAATTACAATAATTAAGCTTTTCCTCTCTAATATGCCCATTTAACAAATATCATTGTTAGTAGTGCCTTTAGATATTATTAAGAAGATTGAGCAACTCATGAGGAGTTTCTTATGGAGTTATAATAAAAATAAGGAGAAGATCCATCTTGTGAGTTGGGAGAGGGTTTGTATACCAAATAGAGAATGGGGTCTGGGTATTTGAAAACTCAAGCCAGTTAATCAAGCTTTAATTGCTAAATGGTGGGGCATTCTTTAAACCAAGAAAATCATCTCTGGAAAGAGATCTTGGTTGCAAAGTATGACAAGGGCCCTCTAAATCAGTGTATTGCTAGGGGTAGAGGTGGGTCAGGGCAGTCCCACATTTGGAAATCTATTCTTTCAATGCGATCTTCCATGCTTAGACATATAAGCTGGCATGTGGAGAAGGGGGATACCATTTTATTTTGGCACCAAAAGTGGGCTTGATGTTGCATTCAAATTCTCATCTCCTGACTTGTTTCACAAATGCACTCATCCAATGGCAAAGGTAAGGGAGGTGGGAGAGGTAACAAATGCACTCATCCAATGGCAAAGGTAAGGGAGGTGGGAGAGGTAAATGGGAATTCTATTTTTTGAAATATTGCATGCATCTATAGTCGTATACCCCAATTGATTTTTAATCACTTTAATTTGCTGAGTTTACTTGAAAATGCGCAAATCTCAACTTCTTGTAATTACGAGGTTATATGGGAGGAAGAGCATGATGGTACTTTTTCGGTAAAGCCAAACTATTTGTTATTGTTTCATGATCGTCAGAGATGGAATCAACAAGAGTTGAGGGGTATTTGAAGGAAGATACCTCATAAGGTGTAGGCTTTTATTTGGGTAACGCTACAATATAAAATTCCAACAATAGACAATCTTAGAAAGCGAGGAAAAAATCTAGTTGATGTATGTCTCTTTTGTAAAAAAGATGAAAGTGTTTCACATTTGTTTCTTCATTATCCCTTGTCTTATCATATTTGGTGTTGGGTGCTGCAAAAAGTTGGTGTTATGTTGATGATTCTAGATTCTCAGAAGAACATTCTCAATTATCTCAAGCTTAGTGGTTTTTTTAAAGTCGGTGTGATGATTTGGGACATTTTCAGAGGCGCTATAATTTGGGAATTATGGTTGGAAAGGAATGAAAGGACTTTTGATGGAATGTCGTTAGAAACACAAGGGACAAAAGATAGGATCTTGCATACAATATGGAGTTCGTTTAGTGTCACTAAAAAAGGTAATGGGACATTAAAACTTGACATTGTTATCAATTTAGCAAATATGATCTCACTTTGATTCATAAAGGTTAGACAGTATATGGCAGCCGCTTGGAACAAGGTGTTTCAAATGAAATTGCTGGATCCTCTATGGGTAACCTAGGTTTGGTTGGGATGAGAGGAGTTTGTAAAGATAGTGAAGGTCGGTTATCTTATGTTATGCTGATCCGTGTGGCATTGCATCTGTAAATCATGTAGAAATTGCAGCTCTTGTGCAAGGGGTTTTAATTTGGAAGGAAAGATAACTTGGTGAGATGCTGATGATTGAAATCGACTCTCTTAATGTTATTAACTGGTGTAATAAGATACCAAGGCCACCTTGGCGTTTTAGATCGTTGTGGTTGCAGGTTATGGAGTTAACATTGTCTTGATCAGTAAGCTTTCATCATGTGTATAGAGAAGTGAGTGAGATGGCAGATGGTACGATGAAGATAGGTGTTGTTTTGGATTCTTTGATTGTGTCATATGTAGTGTTTTGAGATATGACTTGTAATTCCCATTCACTCAAGAAAAAATCAGTACTCTCGTCAAAAAAAAAAAAAAAAAGGAGGCAACAAGTAGATATCTAAACATGCACAAGCTAACATATATCAGGATACCATATATTCCGAAAATGCCAGGCAATGCCTTTATTCAAATTTTTTAAAATCTGAAAATTAAGATTCATTTTTTTTAAACAATCCCTATGAGAGAATTCTAAGAGAATACGCACAAATTTTAAAATATTTATTTTATCATTAAGAAAGGAATTTCAGTATATTTATTTTATCATTAAGAAAGGGATTTCAGTTTCTCAATATGATGCTTGAATTACTTTTTAAAGGTCACCTACTTACATCCTCTCTAGAAATAGGGTTCCTCTTTATTCTCGCCATACATTTCTACCTTTTTAACGGTGGCTTAACAATATTATATAGATAGTATAAATAAAGATATAGTGTGTGAAGTATTTATGGACGATTCATTTTTATGCAGTGTATATCTATGATATCACACAAGATAAACGTAGACTTTTGGGTTTATGCTTGTGACCCATCAACCAACTTGTGAGGAAAGCCATGCTAGACAAAGAGGGTGATATCTTGGATGCTATAGTGCATAAAAATAAATCATGCTAGATAAGCCTAGACCCGTTGAGGACATAACAATTTAGTGATCCAATTTGAAATATACATATTTTATGTGATCTTACACATATTTGTTAGATGCCATCTAGGAGAAAACAATATAGTGATCCAATATGAAGCATTCATATTTTGATAAGAATAATCCATATAATGTTTTTACAAAAGGAAAAAGTTTATGTAAGGGTGAGGCCTTAAACAATCAAATCAAATTAAGGCGCACCTCAAAAATTCATTAAAAATGTATGTTTCGATGTTGAAAAATCTTCAATTCAATCATTTCGACTTCAAGATATATGGATATGAGAAAAAATACGTTTCAAGTCTTGAAAATAGTATAAATTGTAATGTATTATCTAGACTGTCAATTTATAAGATTTTCAAGCGTTCATAGATCTCCTCGATCTACACTATTTTAACTTTAAGTTTAATAATTAGAGATGAAAATATATTTTCATGCCGTCATAAAGATTTCTGACAAAAAAACAACATATTTCGATACTATTTGAAAGTGCACCCTACTATGATCGTTTAGGGTGTCGGCCTTATACAAACCACGCCCTTCACAAAATATGAAGCACTCTCACTACTTATATCGAGGAGAAAACAATACAGTGATCCAATATGAAATGTTTAACGAGGACGTGTTTTTACTTTATTTTCATGGGTGTAGTTGATTTACAAAAGTCTCTCTCTTCAGTCTCATTCTTGAAAGCACACTTTGCGATGCTATGGAGAGTGGCTTTGACATTGAAACCCATACTTAGCTGAGGTCTTGAAAAATGGAATGATTCATTTGAAAGGCACACTAAGCTCTTGCTTTCTTCTCAAAACCCAACAAACATCTCATATGCCTCAAAACCGAACAAACAACAGTTCAACCAACGGATATCGTAGGGTTGGCAACGGGCCTGGGCTTGAGCCAAGCCGCCCCCTAGCTCATCCCTAGTCCCCATAGGACCGGCCCAAGCCTGTCCTGGCCCTGGCTGGGCCAAAAAGGCCTTGCCCTAGTCCTATCAAGGCGGGGCCATACCAGGTCGGGACAAACAAAATAAAGAAAAAATAGGGAAAATTTGAGAAAAATGGGTCAGGCTGACCCTAGCCCCAGCCCGGGCCTACCTGACCCTATCTTCGTGCCACATTTTGTGGCCTAGTCCCTTGTTTTTTAGTGCCAGGCCTACCAAACCCATTGCCTCTATCAGAAAACCAAATTTATCGAGTAGAAGTGAGCTAGAGAGAGAGATTTTAGGTATTAAATGAAGAATTCGGTAGCAGCAAATTTTCGAATAAATGCCATCCTTCTCACCCTGCTATTGCCAACATCCATATTGTCCTTGTTAGCCCACACCACAAATGGGAAGCTTTTGGGATCCAAGGGGCTTGCCTGTAAACCAAAGTGAAAACCCTTGCATCTAAGATGCTAAATACATGGATTCTAAGACGGAGGATTGAGAAGAGTTTCTTGAATTAGAACTCTTCTTTCTTTGAAATGGTCACCTTTGTATTAGATTAAAGAAGTAGCCATGGTACAAGAAATAGCATCCCATAACACGGGAGCTCTATACATTGTTAAAGAGGGTGAAAATTAGAGGATAGCACTATATACATTATCATTTTCATCATCATCATTGGATCTTTATTCTGACTATTTGGGATTAACAACACGAATCCTGTTCTGTCGTTCTGCTTTGTTAAGGCCAATACACTCCATAAGTCCCCATATCTTTTCTGACTACTTCCATCTATATCTTTTTAGGCTCTCATTTATCCTTTTAAAGCCTTCCTCTTGAATAGCACTCTACCTTGTATAGGTCTTAATGAACCAAACTTAAAAAGGTGTCAATATAGTTTCATCTGCATTTCAGATCTAGCCATCTGCATATGCCGATGTATGATATGCCTGCAAAGATAAAAAAAATTTGTTTAAAAAATATGCTCGATTGGCAACAATTTATCCAGGCTATCAAATTACTTCACCACATTAATATCATACACAGTATGCACCCCTAGGGAAAGCAATACCATGAAACCTCTCTTGACCAGCTGTATCTTATATCTAAAGAAGAGTGCCTTACAGAAGAAAATAGTTATTCCACATAATTGCCAGAAGAAATAGAAATAAACTCCTAAAATACATTGGTTTCCATTCACACAAACAAAATACTCTAAGCCAAGGAAACCATAGAGAGTAAGGCATCACATCGCCCTATTCAATTAATCCCTTGCAGGAAGCCAGAAATTCCCAATATCAAACTGCTTTTTGCTCCAAGCAGGCCAAAAAACACCTCTCTAAAATATACAAAAAACAACAAGCTAGTATAACTTAAACTAAGATACAACTTGAAAGGTAAAGGCACCAATTCGAGCTCTTGAAAAGTACTTCAATGCTTAGGATCCAACAACCCCCTCTAACGCAAAATGGCTTATAATAAAAGGACTTATGCTACCGTATCGGCCTGTTAGGATTATAGGCTCTTTCCTAAGCATGAGAGAATCTTAACACTAGTTATTATTTAATTTAGTTCATGGTATTACTTTTAGCTTCTTGGTACAAGGATTACCAGTTTGCCACACTATGGTCATAGTTTCGAATCATTGCTCACCAACAAAGCAAAATTTCATTTTACCAATTATTTTAATATTACCAATAGATTGTTAATAAATCTACAATACATTTAAATACTAGTTTATCTTTGTTTACCACTTTGTATATTAAACGAGCACAAATCATAATACCATTATGTAACACATAAGCAAAATGTCATCAGGTGATGGGAAGAACATACTTGCATAAGCAGGAGTTGCGGTAAACATGAGCAAAATCTACAGCGAGATTGGTCTCCATGGCAAAAGAAGTAATGTCCAACATCCAAGCTACTGGATTAAAACCATGCTTTGTCTTAGGAATCCCTGGAATAGCCTAACAACAGCACACAGTAAATTGATGACTCTAGGAAATTAAAATTTTTCATTGCAGCGCAAGAAACAAAGCAACTTGCCCAAAAAGAAAGCATGCAATGGATTTCATGAAAGTTTCTGCCCCTCTTTAACCGCCTCCCCTGCCATTCCATGTAGAAGAAAGTATCTGCCCCTGTTTAATTTTTTTGGGGAAGTGTCTCATGCATCATGGGACATAGTTCCAGAGCAGCTTCTCCCAACGCATCAAACATCCAGCTTGAAGATGGATGTGAAAAATTGGTGGCTACACAAATACCTAAAACCACTGGTGTTAAAAATATATCAGAAAATACTATTTTAATATTTAAAATTGTTATTTTCTTTTTTCAGATTCCTGTTCACCATGGTTGAAATACTCAACGTCAAAAATTTTGATACCAAATCCATCTCCACGATGGATTTTGGAGGGAGGACTCATGTAAAGCGATGAATTAGCAGACTCATCCTCATCAAAACCTTTAAAATCCACTGCTTTTACAAATCATCTTTATTTATCTCTCTCTTTATGGTAAGTGTCACTTAACTATTAGAATGAGGTTGATACAATGAGATTGATTCATGAACTTGCCTATGGTGTTTTCTCTTCTCACAGGCATTATAAAATTTTATCCTCGTTCCATGGTGTTTACCACTGACCTTTTTCCATTCAAGCATGGTATTTAGGTGTGGTTTTTACTTTTTCCTCGTCCTCTTCCTTCATTCGTGAGCCTCGGTCCTCCACCTCGCTCTAAAACGGTGGTCGTAATTTCTGTTCCTCACCTCTTCTATGGTGCACATATCCCATCCTGAGGGAGTGGGAGAGAGCGATGAATAATCCCCTTGTTTCTGCCTCAGGCAATGAAAAAGAGGGATAAATATTCCACTTGCTTCTGATTTTAAGTCTAAGTCTGTTGCTTCTTTTATTAGGCAACATCCAACACTTAATTGGTAATTTTATTAGCCAAAATTAGAAGAGACTGCAGTGAGCAGTTTCTACCAGTGGGATTGTATGTGCAATATTAATAGAAGCAATGATCCTAATGCTACATTTCATAATCCTATCAGCTAATAATGCTGGCATATTCTAGTTGCACTCCACATATGCTAGAAAAACAGTTTATACGGTCCATTTCACATATCATCTATGTGATAGACACACAGTTATGTCAACTGTTTTCATCTCAATTAACATTACATAGCAACACAGCTATGGCAATTTTAATGCTTCAGAGCACACATGTGTCCCCTGAGAATCAAACTTCCATCTTTAAGTTGGACACCAAGGGGACCCAACAAAAAAAAAATGGAAAACAATGGTCCAGAAATTTTTCAGAAAAAATACTTACTTTTAAAAAATGGTGACGAGCCACTCATACAACCCCTCACAAGACTTCCTACATCAGCGAACATGAATTAAAAGAGCAAGAATACACTGATAGTACGGCTTATAAGCTCACAAACATGAACATTGCGCCAATAAACAAATAAATGAAGTGTAATAAAAAGTATTGAAACTAAAAGGCATAAACTAGTAGCAGACATAGCAAAACATCCCACAAGAGCTACAGTATGCAAAAGCAACAATCATCCATGATTGTTTTGATTCTTAACATGAAGATGGAGATTTTCATAGATAAGATGTAATGCATGAAACAAGTAGTTGGTTCTAAGATGAAGGTGCCCACCTCTAGTGGAAACATGAGTCTCATAATCAAGAGCAAATAAATGAGGGGAGTGCAAAATCTGTGACCTGAAAATGAACACACGAGTCTCATAATCAGGAGCAAATGTGGCCAGTCCAAAATCTGTGACCTGAAAATGAACATAAAAAAATAAAAAAAATAAATAAGGTTTAGTTCTTAACTAAATAATAAGACACGACCTGGCTTACAAGAAAAGTGACCAAAAATAATATGAGTTTCAAAAAATGATAAAAAAACAAAGTAATCTTCGAACATTTACACTGAATACATAATTATCTCTAGATTCAGCTACTTTTACTTTCTTTTATAGTTATAAAATTTATTCTCACTATCATAGACAAATTCTAGAATTATACTATAACATAGTTTTTGTAGGGGTTGTCGCCTTTCAAGGCTTTAACACCAAGCTTTTTGTGGTTCTTGGTCATACTGGGAGTAATTGAGAAGATGCAACTCACCGATCTTTGTGAACTGGGTTTCGGAGTTGGTGTCCATAGAGTCACAAAACCCCAGGTCATGAGAACTAGTTTAAGGGGCATTATACTGAAAAGGGCTTGCGGTTCCCTTAGGATCGGTGAGATAACCTCATAATCATTTTGAGCTAGGACATGAATATTTTTGTGTATTATGAGAATTTTTGAATGTAGATTGAGATATTTTTGTATATGCGACATACTAAGATTTATTGTGTTAGAAGCAGTGGTTTAAAAAGCGGATCGGTGACCCGAATCGGGCATCTCAAAAACCCATCCGGATCTGCGAATCGACGATCCGGATCGGGATTCAGCTGAATAGGTGGGATTAAGCCTTAAAAAAAATTTGAAAATATTATTAAAATTTACTATAAATGTTGTTTTTTAAGAATTCAATAAGAAATGAGGGTACTCCATTAAGAATTTTCATTTCTTTGCATGAATATGCGAATATTGATATGTTCTTTCCCTGCATGAACTACTATTTACCACTTAATTTACATCATACAAAAGGATAAATATAGAATTATCATGGATTAAGTATATTATCATACATGAACTACAATAAAGTATACAATTCGTAACATACGATCTAAAAATAAAATGACAGACGACGTCGTTCTTCATCTTGGTCACGCTGGTGCTATTGATTAAATTCACGTGACAATTTATTGACTAGATCTAAAAACAAATCATCCAAATTAGTGGGCACTTGACTATACTGAAATCCCTGAGTGTTAGTGTTTTGTTGTTGTCATAATCCAAAATCCTTGAAGCTTGTCCATCCTTCATGCTCACCTACACTATCGTGCTCATCCCTATTCTTTTGTTGTTGGGACACGATATGTGAATAATTTGGCTGGGATTGGGTGGTCTCAGAATCATCATCTCTCTCATTTTCCCTTAGACCCCCTTCCCACTCTCCCTCATTAGGTGCAACATCACCGACGAATTGCGGATATGTTGGCGGGCTGCTTCCTCTTTCATGCTGCACATCACCTTCTTCGAGATCTTCCTCACTGATAGCCTCAAGGAACACTCTCTTGTGCAACATTGGCTCCTCTTCTTCTACTCCCCATTGTTTTACTGTGTCTGTGACAAATATTGTGTTCAAGTCTATCAACCCATAGTCTTCAAGCTTCCTTCTTATTTGTAGCTCTTGGTGGTTTAAGTTGTAATGAACGTAGACTAGTTTATAAAGCTTCTCCGAAGCGAGTCGATTCCTTTTAGTAGTGTGCAATCATTGGAACGTACTCCAGTTTCGCTCACAGCCAGTAGCAGAACATGTCTGGGAGAGCACATTGATTGCTATCCTCTTTAGGTGAGGTGCATCACTACCATACATCACCCACCATTCAGTTGGATTAAAATGTAAAAAGCATTGTTAGGGCAAGAACAATTCGTAAGATTAAATATATGAATGAACAAAATATTAGTTAGGGAATAACCTGGATCGATCTTAGTTCGAGAATTCCTGGCAAGTCTAGTATCGAAAGATCCTATAGCATCCCTATACATAGCAAGCTAAAACAAAATATTTCGTTTTAGTGCACTATTTCTCACAAATATAACAACTCAATCAAGTTCTTACCGAAATATTAAATAATACCTCTTGTATTGCTGCTACCTGGTTTCAGTGACTTCTCTCTAACCTGACAATAATGTATCTGACCCCTTCCATAATCTTGTGGGGATGTTTAGGTGTCAAATAGAAAAATTTTGGGTTGAAGTAGTAACCTGAAAAATATATAGGTAGAGAAATGTCATTTAAAATTTCATAAAAAAATAATTTACAATGAAACATTCTAATGATATAAATATATATTTACCTGCATAATGAATTGGATGTCCAAATTTGGTGTTCCACCTTCTTTCTATAATCTCGATCACTTTACTAACAAAACTATACTTCTCCCCAATAGCTGATTTGGCCCTCTCGATACCTTCATAAAGGATGCCTATGGTAGCTCTTGTCAGCATCCATCATTCTTAACACCGTGACCAAAGGGGCAGTGGCCTCTACGATACTGGAACATCGAGACTAGAACCTCCTATTTGAGACTATGCCATCCACTTTTAGCCCTGTACTGAACTTCGAGAGGCGGTCATTTAACCACTCTTCACTGGTAAACAATCTCTTTATTGCACCTTCAGATTCTCGAATGGAGTCCACAACCAAGTAATCTGTCGCAAAGCGAGTTATGGCAGGCCTGATTATCTCTTTTTTCTTAGACTGTTCTCTGAACAAAAATAGAATTTTAGAATGGTTATGACACCAACCTCGCTTTCTGTAGAGTCTTCTTCACAATTTTGATCTCACCGATCTCCTCTAACATAAGATCAATACTGTGTGTAGCACATGAGGTCCATACTAGATGCTTCCTCTTATCCATCAACTTGCTGCCCACAGAAACACATGCACGCACATTGTCTGTAATAAACTGGACTACATGTTTATCTCCAACCTCCTCCACTATCTGATCATAGAGTCGTACGTAGAAGTTTGCATCTTTTTTCTTCCTTGATATGTCTTTGCTAGACAAAAAAGCTGTACCTTTTGGGGAATAGGCGAAGAAGTTTACGAACTCCTTTTTGCTAACTTTATTCAACCAGTCATCACTCATGAGAGTAATGATTGTTCTTGGCCAACTCTGTTTATATTCTTCAATCCACTTTCTAACTTCCTTCACCTCTTCATCCAATATTGGCTCACTGAGCTCATATGCCGTGGGGGTTTTACCCCGGGCTCGGCTGTCTGGATTGCATTGACCATAGGTGGAGAATATGAGCTAATGGCTGCATCAAAGGGGATCCCTTTATTGTAGAACCATTCTCCTATATATTTGCCCAACATGTTTTTGGTACCTTTCATCATGCCTTTGAGGGTCAGCTGTTCTGACTTAGGCTTTGAGAGAAATGGGTCTATACGACCATGACCTGCAATACTGGCACTCCTAGATAAGCTAGAAACAATTTTTTCAACGTCTAATTCCTCTTGATACATATCGCCACCAACCCCTCCATACAGATTTGAGCTGGGCCCGCCATACATGCTCGAGTTGGACCCGCCATGCATGTCTGAGCTAGGCCCATCATGCATGCTCATGTCATAACCACCAGGCATTCTAAACCCGCGTTCCCTCTGGTATGTTTTATGTAAACTCATTCTTGTGGCCATTTCCAAGTCATTATTATATTGCTCTTCTATATCATTCCCTCTTGATGGCGTATATAAATTAGCTATCTCTTCATCCAACCTGTGCTTTACAATTTTTTTACCTTTGGTAGCCTTGAGAAATGCCGCCATCTGCTTTCTTACATTATTCAAGACACTATTGCATGCAGAAACATCTCCCTTAACCCCTGCCAAGTGTTGCTTGAACTTATGTACTCCACTACTTATCACTCTTTGGCAGTAATTACAAATAATTTTACCTTTTTTGTTGGGATCAAGTCTGACCCCATGTTGCCATGCAGGGTCTTCTGCAAATCTTACCATGGTTCAACTTTAATATGTAAAAGGTTAAAAATTAACCTGACAGTTCAACATGAAAAATAATCACCATTTGTAATGATAATATGTAGGGGTAGTTCATGAAATTATATTTGTTGTTAATGTAAAATACTTCTATTGACAAAAATATTTTAATTCCTACTGGGAAAAATAATTTATTTATGCAACATTATAGATAAAAATAGCCTATATCAGCACTACATATAAAGCAATAAATTTACATTGATATAGTATCAATAAAACATATATTTACAATGGTATAGTAATTCACAATGCCAATACATATGGACTTGTCACAAAAAATCATTTCGACAAACATGAATTAGTTCCTACTGAGAAAAAAAAAAATATTTATGCAACATTATAGATAAAAAAAAGTCTGTATAAGTCACACTTAGAATCAAGAAAAAAATTACATTAATATAGTCATCCATAATGCCACTACACGTATATTTGACACAAAAAACATTTACAATGATATAGTCATTCACAATACCACAAATAAAATTTACAATGATATAGTCGGCACAATCCCAACTTGATTGAAATGATCACAAATAGTTGTACATCTCAATTACAAATATGCAAGATAATATAATAAAAAATGCAAGCTCCAAACATGGCTACAACTCAAGTATCAAGAACATACATTTCTTGCATTAAAAATTTAATAATAAAATTGAAAATTGCAAGATAATATAATTATCATACATGCCACGATTTTTTTACAATGATATTCACTTTAATTCCTCATGATAATACAGTTTAACAACATGTATTTTTTGCATTAAAAATTTTAAAAATTAAAAATATATTTTTAATGCAAAACTGTATTAAAAATATAATACAGTTTAATAGCATGTATTTGTTAATGTATTTTTTTGCATTAACAACAAATTAAAAAATACAGTTTTACATTAAAAATATAATAACATGCCACGATTTTTTTGCAATGATATTCACTTTAATTCCTCATGATAATACAGTTTAACAACATGTATTTTTTGCATTAAAAATTTTAAAAATTAAAAATGCATTTTTAATGTAAAACTGCATTAAAAATATAATACAGTTTAACATTATGTATTTGTTAATGTATTTTTTTTGCATTAACAACAAATTAAGAAATACAGTTTTGTATTAAAAATATAATAACATGTCACAATTTTTTTACAATGATATTCACTTTAATTCCTCATGATAATACAGTTTAAGAACATGTATTTTTTGCATTAAAAATTAAAAAAATTAAAAATATATTTTTAATGCAAAACTGCATTAGAAATATACTATAGTTTAACAACATGTATTTGTTAATGTATTTTTTTGCATTAACAACAAATTAAAAAATACAGTTTTGCATTAAAAAGATAATAACATGCCACGATTTTTTTACAATGATATTCACTTTAATTCCTCATGATAATATAGTTTAACAACATGTATTTTTTGAATTAAAAATTTAAAAAATTAAAAATACATTTTTAATGCAAAACTGCATTAAAAGTATAATACAGTTTAACAACATGTATTTGTTAATGTATTTTTTTGCATTAACAACAAATTAAAAAATACAGTTTGCATTAAAAATATAATAACATGTATTTTTTTGCATAAATAATCTATCAACATGCAATTTTTTGAACTAGAAATTTAACAATAAAAATTTAAAATATTGTTTAATTCCTCATGATAATAAAAAACTGGCCACAATTTTTTGAAAAATCACAATTTTTCAAAAAAATTGATCATGAATAATAAAAAAAAAAAAACGTAGTTCTTCACAGACCCATCTAACATCAATCATTCCAACTAAAAAATCCTCCTCAAATCAAATAAATTTTATCAAATTGAATACCTGTTTTGATAAACAACACTATAAGGAATCAAATACCTATAATATTAACACATTATTATCAAAATATTAAATAAAATCGATTGAATTGAGGAAAAAAAAAAAAAACGCAGTTCTTCACAAACATCAGTCATTCAATCTAAAAAATCAAGCTCAAATTGAATAAATCAGATAAACTAACGAATCCAAATCCTTTAAATTCAACACATTATTTGTAAAATATTTACTAAAATTGAGAGAATGGCGGAAAAAAAAAAAAAAACTCAGTCCATTTTTTTTCACCAACATCAGTCTTTTTTTCTCAAAAATCAAACTCAAATTGAATAAATATAATCAAATTGAATACATGTGATAATAAACAACACTATAACTTAATACATGATTTGTAAAATATTGATTGAATTTGATCGGATGATGAAAAAAAAAAAAAAAAACACAGTTCTTACCTGTTTTTCGTGCACCCGTGTCTTTAAATTCAAAATTGATATGTATTCCTCCAAAATAATCACAAATTATGAAAAAAAACTTCTGAACAACACTCCTACGATCAATCATCCTGAAATTTTACAAAAAATGATGCCTTCTTTCGCTGGAAATCAGTGAAATGGCAGAAACCCTAAAACTCACTCTTCGATCCAAATTTTTTTGATAAAAAACGGTGCTTTTTAATACCTTTTATTGACTGAAATAGATGAGAAATTTGAATTAAAGCCTGCAAGATTCGTTTATAAGGTTGAAAAAGGTGAAAAACGATAACAAAATGACAAAAAAAATTGAAATCCCGTGAAAAACACTGTGCAGCCCGTGTTCTTGGGTGTGACTTGGTGTGACTCGCGATTCGCTATTGGGAATCGCCCGGTTCTCTCTGGACACGGGCGATTACCGGTTTTTCGTAAAATCGGCTCGGTAGTAGACGATTTTCGAGTCGAACAGGGGAAGTCCGGCTCGACTCGACGAGTTTTCAAACCCTGGTTAGAAGGATAGGCTTTGAGAGACATGAGCCCAATCCCTAAGATCTTGTGTGAGAAAGATAGGCTCTGAGAGGACATGAGCCCAACCCCTAATAATGATCCTTCTCACAGCATGTGTATAAATAGTCGCATTAGCGAATCATGGCACTCCCCAAATGTTCATACTTGTCCCTATGAGGCCTTATACTATATGTACAATAGTCCATTTTCTTTTATCACTTGGGCCCAAAAGGTAATAGAGAACCCTAGTGGGTTCATGGAGGGTCTAGAGGGTTTACATATCCATCCTAAGGGAAGGGCTGTATAGAATACTCTAGAATGTTGCATGGGCTGGAATGCTCCTAAACGTTGGACTGGTTCCATGTGTAAGCATTTGAGCATTCTAGTGGAAAACTAAAGGCTCTTCTTATTCAGTTCGTGTGTGTTCCTCTCGTGTGCTAGTACCTATTGTGCTCATGTTGGTTGTGCTGGCGCATGGGTGGCGCGCAATAGGACAAAAAGATATTTTTTTAAAAAAGATATTGACAAGAACAAAATAGGAATTAATTTAAAATCAAAAGGAGGAAAGAGCAATAGAAATGGACACACTCGCAAAACTGAAGGAGGCCTAAACTTCTTCATCATCTAGGGTACATACCCGACATCCTCTCAAAGGATAGCCCCTTTAACTGTTGTTTAATAGGGTAGTGTAAATAATTTTCAAAACAATTGTGAATAGAATAACTAACAATAGTGACCTAAGAAGTGAATAAATTTCAATCATAAAGATTAACATCTACATATGACGAATGATAAATGATTCATATTACATTTGCCTATGAAGTACCAAAATAATAAAATAAAATAAAATATAAGAAAGATGGATAACGGACGCTTCCAAAATCTTTAAAAATATGAACATGGAAACTCTGTAAAAATACGAACATGGAAACTTAGGTGTAGACTTTTACAGTGTAGACAATTCTCTGCTCCTGTTACATGGAAAACAATACTCAAAAGTGTAGACAATTCATGAAAACAATATGGGTGTTTTTCATTTATGAGTTTCAAATGCTTTGCATTTTTTTAGTTGCAGATGAAGACCTATACAAGAATAGAAAAGATTATGTCTCTAATCATTTTCTCCCTCCAGAAACCTTTCTTCTCAGAGCTCCAAAGGAGAAAATGTAGAGTCCATCTAAATCATATGGTTCTCCCTCTTCTGGAAAACCTAAAATACAAGCTCGCCCCTCTGTTCTTGCCCAAACTCTGTGGACCCAACTTCATTTGCAATAACCATGACCATTTGATTTATTATTCTTAGCCAACCCAAGTACCCCGCCACCACCATTGCTCAATAGAATCTCTGCATTAGAAATCCCAATAACAGTGGCATTAACCATGCTTATATTTTCTGAAACAACTTCTCCCTCCCTTTCTCTCTCCCCTAAACTAACCTTGAAAAAAACTTACAAGTAGACAGCATATTAACACAACATTCCACCATTAACTCTTCAACTCTTTGCAAATAAAAGCCTAAGAGAAGATACCACCTTCTGCGCAGATTGGCAAAGTAAAAAGAGTGTTAGAGTGAAGCCCATGTTTTTAGGCAATCCTGGTTTACTTATATCCTGGTTTTAAGGGAATTGAAAGATTTCAATCAAGCAAGTCTCAGAGGTTTTTTTATCCGAATCTAACACCCTGCAGGTCCTGTCCGAGTCAATTTAAGTGAGTCCAATCCTGATTCATAAAGTTTTGAAGTCCTGGTTTCACAAATAAGGAACCATAATCCGTTGCTGAAAAAACTCAGGCCTCGGCCGAGCCGAGTTATTTAGATCGGTCTGAGTAACGTACTTGAGTCCAGCCCAAATTAATAATAAAAGAAAAAAAAAAAAAAAACTAATAGATTTACTTGCATTACACCTAGAGACAAGAAGACACACATGAATAAAAAATAAATCTAGAAAATCCAAGTGTCTTTTTTCAACTCGTAAATTTAGATAAAGAAAAGCGCTGATTTTTTTCTTTAATTTTATTAAGAAATAAAATGATTCATAAATAAATTTCAATCAAGCTGAGTTTCAGAGCTTTTTTTATCCGAATCTAACACCCTGCAGGTCCGGTCCGAGTCAATTTAAGTGAGTCCGATCCTGATTCATAAAGTTTTGAAGTCCTGGTTTCACAAATAAGGAACCATAATCCGTTGTTGAAAAAACTCAGGCCCTAGGCCGAGCCGAGTTATTTAGATCGGTCTGAGTAACGTACTTGAGTCCAGCCCAAATTAATAAAAAAAAAAAAAAAAAATTATGTACTTATAGATTTACTTGCATTACACCTAGAGACAAGAAGACACACACGAATAAAAAATAATTCTAGAAAATCCAAGTGTTTTTTTTCAACTGGGAAATTTCGATAAAGAAAAGCGCTCATATTTTTTTCTTTAATTTTATTAAAAATTAAAATGATTCATAAATAAATTTCAATCAAGCGAGTTTCAGAGCTTTTTTTATCCGAATCTAACACCCTGCAGTTCCTGTCCGAGTCAATTTAAGTGAGTTCGATCCTGAGTAACGTACTTGAGTCCAGCCCAAATTAATAATAATAATAAAAAAAATTATATACTAATAGATTTACTTGCATTACACCTAGAGACAAGAAGACACACATGAATTAAAAATAATTCTAGAAAATCCAAGTGTTTTTTCTCAACTGGTAAATTTAGATAAAGAAAAGCGTTGATTTTTTTTTTCTTTAATTTTATTAAAAAATAAAATGATTCATAAATAAATTTCAAACAGCATTTAGAAATACGGCAATTAAGTAATGCACACATGAATAAAAATATGGCAGATATAGATAACATGCAACATCGTTTTCTATAATTTTTCAAAAATATTTAAGAGAGGACTAATACTCCTAAGTACAATTTAACGACATTAGGAATTATAGAGTTAAAAAAATAAAATTAGCAATAAATGTAATTTGAGACCATGAAAAATAAAATTTAAAACATGAAAGGTTTTTAAATTGGTATTATATTTCTGTTGTACAAAAAATATTATATTTTAAAATTCTCAAAATTCATAATAAAATAGCTTGGATTAAATAATACTAAGAATTAGATATAACTAAAATTTAAAATCATAATAAGTTTTTCAAAAATACAAATAGAAGCATTTATAAATTCATTATAATAAATTTAGAAATTGGCAGTCAACTATTTTTGAAACGTAAAAGCTTTCTAAAAGGGGATTTCATTTGTAATTTTAAAGTCCTTAATAAAATAACTTAATGTTCAACAATGAATTTTGAATCTAAAATTGAACGAATTGAAAATGGATTTCTATTAGAAAATTCTAGTTAGAAGGGAAATTTTAAAAAAATTTGAAAGGAAAACAAAATAATAGTGATTTTGAAATATTAAAAATTGTATTAAAAGAGATAAAAATAGTCATACATTATCTCCGAAGCATGAAACTTCACACATAAGTTTATAAATTTTTAAAAATAAAAAAAGAAAAAAATATGGTTTCCTAATTTTTTTAAATTAATAATTTTTCAAATATTATAAAGTAGTAATAAAAATTTATAATGGTGATCCTTTAGGTCCTACTTAAAAAGATCCCCAAAGCAATAAAAATTTATAATTTTTCAAATTTCTACAGATCTGTGTCAAAATTTAATGATGATCTTTAGAGTCATACTCACATGGATGTGGGAGGGTCTCATAGTATATTTACTCTAAAAAAAAATAAAAACTAATGAAAAAAATTCTAAAGAGCAAAGATCTATAAATTTAAAATTAAAAACATTTGAAATGTATTTCGCTACATACTCAACTTTGATGAAAGTGTCAGGAGTAATGGAGTTAGAGCTAGCTTGGGACGGTACTTGAGAACCATGAGGGGCGAGTTATGTGGACTTTAAACATGTCTTTGCACCCATGACAAGAGATAGAGGTGGAGCTCTTGAGTTTGAAGCACAAAGTTCTTAATTTACAGGGCGACTTTCCTCAAGTCATCATGGAGGCAGATTCTTTGAATGCGATTAAGCGGTGCAATGACCCTTCTACAGCTCTAGCTCTTTCTGTAATTCGCATCAGAGGAAGGCAGATTTTGTCCGGTAAGGTACTTCTTATTGACCCTTCTACAGCTCTAGCTCTTTCTGTAATTCGCATCAGAGGAAGGCAGATTTTGTCCGGTAAGGTACTTCTTTTTGTATTCTGTTCCGGAAAGAATAATTCGGAGAGGAACTCCTCAGCCGATTGTTTAGCCTAGCATGCCTCTTCCCTTGAGCCTTTCATCCACTACTGCATGTTTTATCTTTTTCCTTTTTCCCTCCTTTTCTTCTTCTGTGTTTTTCCTTTCTTCTTCTCAGCCACTTGTTCTAATCCCACTGTTGTTCTAATTACATCTTGTTAATTGGATAAAAAAAAAAAAAGCATTACGGAATTCATGAGGTGGTTAAATCAATTAGTTTAGGGTGGTTAAATTAATTAATTTCTCACAAATTTACTTCCTCAAATGTTTGGTTAAAAAATGTTTAGATTCCTCGTCTTCAAGGTTGGGACCCTTATGACATTTTAGTAATTTACTCTACTAAAATCGCTTTAGCCAATAACTTCATATCCTTATTTGTTCTAATATTCGTACACATTTTGGAACTTAGAACAAGCGAGAAAGTATTTAGGTCTATTGACTTAAGTGGCTTAAAGGATCCCGAAGTACCAAAACGACCTAGGTTCCACAATTGAGACAACATTTTTAAATGAACAAATGTGTATTGGATTTGGCACTCATAACAAGTAGCCATATTAGGCCATTTAACTCGAGTGATTTAAGTAGATTGGATTATCAAAACGGGACTCAAGACAAACCCCAAGCGAAGGAAATTTGGGTATTTTTTATAAAATTCTTGAGAAGTCCCTAAGTGAAGAATTTTTTAAAAGTAACCACTTTGTTAGTAAAACTATTGATTCGACCAACTCACTCACTGGTTCTTTAAAGTTGGTTTGACCATTTTAATTGTTGGAGACCAATTAAAATGATATTTAGAATGGGGAAAGGTTTCTATACTTCTCCTACAGCATAGAAGATTTATATTTTCCCTACCATCCATCCATCCAATTTTGATCAAAAGAGTCACTCACCGTTTGATCTTAGATCCGATGTCTCAAAGTATTTTATTTTTAATTTTTTTATAAAAATTGTATGAATATGAAATTTAGCACGTGTCATTTTCTCATTAAGGCGAACCTATAAAAATATTAAAAATAATTTTCTGATAAAATATAATAACCAAAATACCCCTTGAATTTTTCAGGCGTATTTTGGTCATTTTATTTTATTGAAAATATTTGTTTTTTATATTTTTCCCTAGTGTGAGTTTAACAGAGGATTGGACATCCTACAGTTGGTGTCAAAATAGTTTATAGAAAAAAAAATTAAAAATTAAAAATAAAATAGCGTAGAGACGTGTCATTGTGATTGGGGCAATCTTATCCTTCCATTCAGAATGGACGGTTAAATAAGGGGAAGTATATAAGTTTTATGCTGTAGATAAAATACAAAAAGCTTGCCCAAAAAGGTGAAGGAAAACATTTCATCCGCCCAAGTAGACTGTCTCTATATCTACTTTCCCCTATTTTTAAGGCACGAGAGGCATTTACTTTATCTTAGATTTGGAACATATGTTCGGATATTATCATGACCAAGCGATATAAGGGGTCCAACTTCGATGTAATACTAAAAACTACTTAATTAAATTGATCATCTCAACTGTAAGATGCGTGGGACATGAAAAAAAAGAAAATATTTATAGTGATAAAAATAATATATTTTACTTGTGAGAAAATTTATTATACTTCCCTACTCATATATATTTTTTCTACATCACCGAACTATCCGATCCGAATAAATTGCCGAGATGACCCCAATCCCAATGTCTTGCCCACACACTATTTTATTTATTTTTTATTTTTCTACAATATATTTTGATGCTAAATTTGGGGAGTCCACTCCTCTCTTAAACTCGCATTTGCAAAAAATATAAAAAATATTCAAGATAATATAAAATGACTAAAATAACCTTAAAAATTTCAGGAGTATGGAGGTTATTTTATTTTTTAAAAATATTTTTAACATTTTATAAAAATTAAAATATTATTTGTAGAAAATTATTAAATAGTCAAAGGCTCACTTGTAAAGAAAATTAAAAATAAAATATTCTGATATGTTAATCTAGATGAAATGAACAATGACTCATTTATGACATTATGGTTGAAGCCATCCCAACTATCGAGATTGGATGGTTGGGTAATGGGGACGAAGAAAAAATAGATATGGGGGGAAGTATGGTAAGTTTTTCCATTTATAGAATTCAATTTATCAAAAGATCAAAATTGCCCACTCCGATTCACATTTACCTCTAAAAGAATGATTTCTTTGACATTAACCTTAGATTTACCCCTACCATGGCTAATATGTTTTCTATTTTCGCAAAGCAAGCCTAAATAATAAGCAAAATTGGGGTATTTTCCGTTGTGCTGACTGGCACTGAAAGGTTTGAGAGACAAAGCACATCAGTAATTCAATAGAATTGGAAACAGTGTGAGTCCTAAATTTGTACTAAGTTCAGATTGTGAGGGTTCATCAAACATTTTTTTTTTAGATAATGTCCTTGGCAGCTCCCTACTCATTAAGGTAATGATTCCATCCATTTTTATTATTTAATATTTGATGCCGTATGTCACGGCCTAATTGAAGCCCTAAGCTTCGACCATGTAGCACTCGCGCCTTAGTCCGTCGAGGATGAATCAGCTTTCTCACCAAGCACAATCATGCACCAATCATGCATATTAGGCTAGCTAGCACTAGTGCACACTACCTACACATGATATCACAATCAAGTATGCACCACACACAAGAGAGTAGCCGCATACACATAAGAGAGGGACACAAACAAGTTGGCTAGAAGTAGCCTTCAGAATTCTACTAGAACTCAATAGTGCTTACAAAGTATGAAGATATATCGGCTAAGAACCCTCTAGCCTCTACATGGTTCTTGAATAGTCTACATTGTCATACCTTTAGGACACATTTGGAAACCCATTGGAACCCTACCCTAGAGAACCTGCCCTAACGTTCTCTAGAACCTTCTATGCCCAACTGATAAAACAAAATGGGCCTATTGATTATTGTATATTTTCATGTTCACTCTTTGTATTTGATTTGCATATTAATATTGGAGGTGATATTTATTCTATGCATATTTTTATGAATTTTATTGTTACGGAAATTCAATGGTGACTATGGGCAACACACAAAAGACTACTCGTTGCAATAATTTTGTTCATTTATTTTTCCATTATCTCATTTTGTAATTTTTCAAGTATTTTTCTCAACTAGTGATGATCAACAAGCATATTCATCTTTAAATGGATGTTGTTATATATAAGTTAATTTGTTTATGGTCTTATATTTCGAGGATGTTTCATTATAACTAATTGATATGGGATCGTATGATTACTAATATTTTTTTTATGATTTACGTATTTTATTTCTTAACTTTTTATTTTTCAATTGCTGAAAGTTTCATGCTTTTTCATTTAATGCTTAATAGGGTTTAAAACACGTGTTATTTCAAGATATTAAAAGACCTTATTAGTAGTAGTATAAACTCTAATATTTTGTGAACAATGGGTTTGATTTTGTCACTTTATTTTTTCTCACCAGTATTTTTTATTTTAATAACAAATTTTTTTATTTCTCATTTAACTTTATTTATGCATTTTATGCTCTCTTAGGTTTATTTCTTTTATATTTCATTAAGAAACATATAGATGTTTCCATGTAGCGAAATGCATTCCCAATATTTTTAATTTTTAATTTATAAATCTTTGCTCTCTAGGAAATTTTCATTACTTTCTAATTTTTAATTACTACTTTATTAATATTTGTAAAATTCTTAACTTCAAAATATAGGAAACCATATTTGTTTCTTTTTTTATTTAAAAAATTTATAAACTTGTGTGTGAAGTTTCATGCTTTAGAAATAATGTATGACTATTTTTATCTCTTTTAATACAATTTTTAATATTTTCAAAATCACTATTCATTTTGTTTTCCTTTCAATTTTTTTTAAAATTTCCCTTCTAACTAGAATTTTCTAATAGAAATCCATTTTCAATTTGTTCAATTTTAGATTCAAAATTCATTGTTGAACATTAAGTTATTTTATTAAGGACTTTAAAAATACAAATGAAATCCCCTTTTAAAAAAGCTTTCACGTTTAAAAAATAGTTGACAACCAATTTCTAAATTTATTATATTGAATTTTTAAATGCTTCTATTTGTATTTTTAAAAAAATTATTATGATTTTAAATTTTAGTTATATCTAATTCTTAGTATTATTTAATCCAAAATATTTTATTTAAGAATTTTGAGAATTTTAAAATATAATATTTTCTGTAATACAGAAATAGAATACCAATTTAAAAACCTGTCTTGCTTTAAATTTTTATTTTTTATGGTCTCAAATTACATTTATTGCTACTTTTATTTTTTCAACTCTATAACTTTTAATGTCGTTAAATTGTACTTAGGAGTATTAGTCCTCCCTTAAATATTTTTGAAAAGTTTATAGAAAACGATGTTGCATGTTATCTATATCTGCCATATTTTTATTCATGTTTGCATTACTTAATTTCCATATTTCTAAATGCCGTTTGAAAAAAATTTTATGAATCAATTGATTTTTTAAGAAATTTAAAGAAAAAATATCAATGTTTTTCTCTAACTAAATTTACCGGCTGAAAAAAAAAAAAATGGATTTTCTATAATTAATTTTTATTCATGTATTTCTTCTCATCTCTAGGTGTAACGCATGTAAATTTACTTGTATATAATAATAACTTTTTTATTATTAATTTGAATTAGACTCGAATGCATTACTTTGACTTAAATAACTCGCCTCGGCCAAAGGGCCGAGTCTTCCAACAACGGATTATGGTTTTACTCAATTAATAGAAGTTTGAAAGCTCTCCTCGTACTTTTGCCATTGAAGTAAGACCAAATGTCTTCCTTTATTGAAGTGAGAGGGGAAGTAATAGGTGTTCATCACAAAGGAAGACATTTGATCCGGGTGAGGGTATGCGATTAGGGTATTATTGGTGAAAGCAGTGACTTAAAAATCGGACTCACTTAAAGTGACTCGGACCGGACCTGCAGGGCGTTACTTTCGGACAAAAAACTCTGAAACTCGCTTAAGTGAAGCCTATCAATTCCCCCAAAACCAGGAAATGGGATCGACGTAAATCCCTTCGCCTAAAAACATGGGCTTGACTCTTTTTACTTTGCCACAATATTAGAGAGAGACTCGTTATCCTGACAACTAAGCACTCTATGCAGATCTAACATTAAAATAGTAATCTATGGAAAGGAAATAGTTTATATAGAGGGGAGGCTCTAAAAAATCAAATTAGAGCTCATGACAAAAATTTCACTGGAAGAGGTTGTTTTGATGCTAAAAAATGTTCAAATTGATCATCTCGATATTAAGATGCATAGACATGAGGAAAAAAATGGATTTCAAGTTTTGGATATCTTATAATGCAGTTTTTTATCGTCAATTTTTAAGATTAGTTTTCATATATTTGTTCAAACAATGTTATTTTTTGAGTTTGAAATTTTATAATTAGAAATAAAAATATATATCATATTTCTCAAATACTATTTGAAGGTACTCTCTATTTTGATTGATTAGAGCCTCGGCTTTATGCAATCTATCCATCAAAATACTAAATTTGCTCAATCTAGAGTGAGAAAAAGCAGAATCCATCCCAAGAAAAATGAAATATTTATGAGAGGAAAAAAAAAAGTAGACAACCATTTCTCAAATCCCCATCCTCACCTGCCTTCTACCTTCTCTCACACCAGGTGCATGATAAGAAGTAGAGAGAGAAAAAAGCAAATCCTTCCACCACAGCCTCTTCCACCACGCTCTACCCTTCTTGCCATGGCTACATACACAGCAAAAGCCTGGCCTGATCGGCGGGCAGCGACGCTCCCAGAAACCCCAATTCTGCTGCCCATCTCTCCTCTTCGGCCCGCCAACCGCCACAATGTTCTTAATCTCTCTCTCCAAAACCTGCTGCTCTACGATATACCTGTCTTGACTCATGCTGTCTTGCATCGATCGCAGAGCGTCGAACAAGGCGGAGTAGTGGTGGAAGGCATCTTGGAATCGGCCGAGAAAACCATTTCCGTCTCCACGGCTGAAATCTTGGTCGACCATCGTGATGAGACGTGGCTTCATGGAATGCAGCAGGCAGTGGTGGACCCAGTGCACTATGACGGTCTCCCTTGCTCGTAACTTGAGCCATGCCAGGTCCCCAACTTCGCCTGCCCAAGCGACCCTGCAAACTCAGAAAGCCGCTCACCTGTGGCTGTTCGTGCGCTGTACCGCATCGAAAGAAAGTGGGCCATTGCTGCCCTTGCATTATGACGAGGTCGATAATATGAACTCTCGACGTTTGAGAAACTGCCTGAACAATGGCCTGGTTAGCCGTGAAGTGCGAGAAGTTCACCAATGGCAAAATCTCATTGTAGGCTTGGAATGCATCCAAGAGCCTCTGCGAGGAGGGAGGGCTCGAGCGCACCCGTGTGTAAATGCCAAGCCGCAAGCTCACGAGGCGCGCCTGCTAAGCATCTGCAAAGTACGAGGCCACGAGCGAGCCAAATGGCGATGCTAAGTGGGTGATCTCGTCGAGGCGACGAGGTCCAAATTAGCCATGGCTACCTCCACAGCACACTGTAATAAGAGCCCATGGAGCCTCAGACCCGAAGATTCTTGATCTTCTTCTTTCCCTTTTTTTTTGTTTTTTTAAAACAAGAATACTTTGCAGATGCTCTGCAGGCGTGCCTCGTGAGCTCGTGGTTCGGCATTTACTCGCCGCTGCGGTCACACGCGCTCAAGCCCTTCTCGCATAGGCTCCTGAATGCATTCCAAGCCTCCAATGCGATTTTGCATTCTTTCGGGTGTCAGCTTTCCTCTGCATTTGTTTGTTTTCTGGTGAGCTCCTTTACACTTTTCCAGCATCTTCATCGTGCCTCCCTCCCGGATGAAGATTCCGACAAACTGGGTTGGGTGGTGGCGCTTGGTCTCGACGCCAGATTCAGGCAAACTTGGTTGAATTCCTCATGAATTGTTTGGATCATTGTATCAATCTCTAGATCATGGCAAATAGCTTTGGATCATGGTGAATGAGAAAATGAAGATTTTGGGTCTGGTTTTTGGCTATTTCCCGGAAATTGGCAGGAAAAGGTCCCCGGAAAAGAGAAGGGAGGGGGAGGAAAGGATGGGCTCATATCATATCATTATTTCCCTGTTTTCCCCTAACTCTTGACTTTTGGCTCTCGTGATGGCTTGGTTGGGGATGAGACCACCCTTGGATTTAAGGAAAATATGGATAACGGGCTAGAGGTGTGAATGAGTAGCATAGTCTATACTGCAGACCCTAGGGTCTACAGGCATCTTGCTTTTGGTTGATCACTTGATTGTATATTTGGTACAATTCGGGGCGGCCTGTTGTAAAAAAAGTAGGGCCTAGGCCACAAACTGTGGCCCAAGAGTCCGGGTAAGGCCAATGCCATTTTTGTTCGGCGTGGCCCTTTTCAGCCCGGCTTTTTTTCTCTTTTATTTTTATTTTATTTTCTTGTTTTTTTTTGATTTCCTTGCTTTTTGGCTTGGGTCCAACCCCATGGCGACAAGCGATGCGGTCATGTTGATGGGCAAGCTTGCCTTTGATGAGTCATATTGATGTCATGCTCATATCATCTCGATGCTTCCATTTTATTATTACTATGTTTTATTTTTTATTTTTTTTACTATTCATAAAGGCTTTTCTGGGATTTTTAATATAATTTACGTGTGGTGCTGAGTTCTTGAGAATTGTTTGGAATTAATGGAACACGTAGTTGCAAGATTATACTATTGCAAAAAGGCACTCTCAACTATCTACTAAAAAAGGTCGTTCCGGTAATAAAAAACCCTTTAAGGAAAAAGGATAGGGCCGGGTCGGGCACATCGGGTTGTGCCTTGTGCATTGTGTCATGGGTCACGTCACACGGTCCAATGCCTCAGGCAGTGTACAACCCGAATAGGGGTATTATGGTCTTTTTGTCCCATGCTTCTCTCAAGGCTTCAAACTTTGGCTTCAGGGGTCGGATTTGTGCGGTTTTTGGACCATTAAAATGCTCCCAAGGTCTACGATGATTTGGGATAAATTTCAGGTGGTTTTGCGATAACTGTAATAGGTTTCAGTGTACTACGGTCTACTAAAGTTTGTGTTGTCCTTTAGACTCTGAATGAAAGTTTTAAGAATTCTTTTAACTAGAACTTTGAGGGGGGTTGTCCATACCCCCTAACCAGTTTAATTTTGAGATGCAATTGGATGTGTTTCCTCAAGATAGAGCTAGATCAAGAAGCTCATCATCTAAATTGCATGCTTAGAACCTCGATTAATACTGATCTTGCTTTCAAATTGATCATGATCACGAGAGCTCAATTTGACAGTACAAATAAAGTAGAAAAAAACGTGTTAAATGTGTCTTCTCTTTTGAATTCTCTGTTGAGGTACAAGCCCCTCTTCTCTTACTATACGTTCATTGTTTTTCTTCTTCATGCCTAGCACAAAAGAAAAATGGACCATCAAGAAAATGGTAGCATGAAATTGTTTGGAAACTCAAACTTAAAATTAATTAACATAAATTATTATTTCTTATAATCCCTATGTCTCATATCAATTTACATGTACATTTACATAATTATTTATTTTAATAATATTTTCAAAAAATTGTACAGTCACTATCAATAGTAGGTTTTTATTTTTCATGGGCATATATTATTTGTTTGATTTATTTTTTCTCCACACGCAAAAATAGAACTAAAGCTGCCTCTAAGTACTTCTCTCTATCTCTCCATCATGAAACTCTCTAAGTTCTACATTTAGAGAGAAAGTACCTCTAATATAAATGTTTCGTGATTGTCTTTAAAAATAAAGGATCATCCTACAAAAACAACCATACTATTTTGAGACCAAATTTTCGGGGTCCATCCCTCTCTTAAGCTTGCACTTGTAAAAAAATATAAAATAAGACTCTTAATAAAATAAAATAGTTAAAATATTTCTGAAAGTTTAAAAGGATATTCTGGTTATTATTTTATAGAAAATTTATTTTTAATATTTCCTTTAGGTGCACCCCATTAAGAACATGTCAAAAAATGAATTTCATATCACACAATTTATGGAAAAAAAAACTAAAAATAAAATACTTTGAAGCAATGATGAGTGATTCACTTCATCTAAATTGAATGGTTGGATGCAGAAGAGGTATATAACTTCCCTGTTATAGGGAAAAGTGTATTCATCAATATAAAAGTTAAAAATTTAGAAAAACAGTAAAATAATAAAAAAAATAGAAAAGGAAATACTTACCCAATAACAGAAAAAATTGAAATCCTTTCTCACTTCCCAATACCAAGACAAAGAAGGGGCTTCATAATAGATTCATAGCCCACAGCCCACGTTAGAAATGTGTTTTGGCCAATGAAAAACAGATTCAAAAAGTCAAAAAGCTTTAGAAATTTCGAGTGTTGGCCACCCAAATGCTTAGTAATCCACCTAACACAATGGATATTTGAGACAAATGGTAGCAAAAGCAAAGTGAGTTTTGTAGTATTTCTATTTTAAAAAGAAATAGTTGGGGAACTTGAGGGTGCAGAAGAAATCATGGGCAACATGGGCAAGCCAAAGGCTCTTTTGCTTTTTCTGCCTTTCAATATCACCTGCATTTCTTGTTTTTCCGATTTAGGAGTAAATCTTATTAATTTGTTATCTTTCCCAATTCGCCTCTCTATCAATGTTCATTGTTCTCTATATTACTATATCATCGTCATTGTCGTAAGAGCGTTTGAGGATGGTTACAAGAATCGTGATCTATCATTTTGGTTTATCAAGGGCCATTTTCTCATTGAATCTACAAGTCATTTTTTCTCTCATCTTATCCTTTTGGGTCTGTTCATTGTTCTTTTAAGCTCTTCACTTGAATTAACTTGCACCTCGTAATAGGTGTTGTACTTGTATACATATGGTCAGCCCATATATATATATATTTCTCAAGTATGTGGGGAAATCAAAGGTGGTATTGGCAATATTATACCCACTTGGATTGGGATTATAAATAGGTTTTTGTGGAGGTATTCTTTTTGGCACGATAGTTGTGGGATCCATATTGAAGATATCCCACCATTTAACTGAAATGGTTTTTTCAATGTGAGGAATGTAGGTATGATCGGCTGTATTATTCACAGAGATTGAACATTCCCACTTCATGATCCATGGGAGTTGGTATAGTGCAACAAAGTAAAGGTGATGGTCTGTATTGATATCACTATTATTGAAGAGAACAAATTGTTCCTGCACTTTTTGAAAAGCCGGAGGTAAAATCTCAGTAGTCGATCCCCATACTAAAAACCAATTTTTAAACCAACTTGGGAATTGTTCTAAAATTGGTAACCTAAATTGAATATACTAGCTATTCGAATTATTTGAGTTTTGATAATAAAATACTTTATGTCAGGCTTCTATGTACTCGACATATTTATAATATTTATACGAAAATTCAGTATTATTTAGTTTTTTGCCTTGAGTGGGATTGCAACCCCACTCCTCATAAGAAAGCAACTTCTTGATTTGCATTTTGGAATATTCAATTACTTTGGTATTCTGTTGATAATAATAGACAACAGAGATGGACCCTGCTTCCAGAAGAATAGCCTCATAGTATTCACAGGTTTTTACTCCATTGGTTGGATTCAAATGGTTGATGAGGTATAAAGGAACAAGTTTGATGGGATCTATATGGGTATGATGGTCATCTATTGTAATATCCATGAGATATGCTCTTTCAATGAATGGAGAACGAAAAACATTAGGCCTGTGGATCGGCTTTGATTGAGCAGGAGTATAGGCTGGAGTGGATGTATTAGCTTTTGGATAAGTTATTTGATGACTGGGTGAAATGGAAGGTGAAAGGGTAGCCAAAGGCGGATTTTCACCTTCAAATGATATTATTTGCAAAGGGCGTTTCTCATTGCGGGAAGAATTGCAACGAGAACCCATAAGAGTAGGTGAATTGGACAAAGTATTATGTTGATTAGCTGCAAAGAGCTGTAGTGCAAGTGATAATGGTGTTTCTTCGTCGTTGGCGTCAGTGTGGCCCCCCCTGTAAAAATTCACGGGTTAAAAAATCAGTTGGGGAATTAGAAGAACCGTAAAGGTGTTCAATAGTAAAATCAAAGGCAGAGAGTATAGCCTGCCAGCGAGCAAATATTTGTTTGGAAACAAGGTTTTGAACATCTTTTTGCAGAATATCCTTAGCGGCTTTACAATCTGTTCGAATAAGAAACTTATCACTTTGAAATTTGGTAACGCAATGGACAATAGCAAGTAATTCCTATTTTACTGTAGAATAATTTTGTTGGGTTGGATTCCAAGCTTTAGAAGTATACCTGAGAAGTTGTTCATGGTCATCCACCTGTTGTTTTAGGATTCCTCCTAAACCCAACTCTGAGGTATCACACTCAATTATTTTGAAAGCAGTAGGATGAGGAAGAGAAAGGCAAGTGAGAGTTTTGACTTTCTGTTTAATTATTTGTACTGCCTTGATATGAATATGTGTCCAAGGTGGAGGATGCTTTTTTAATCTATCATGTAGAGGTTTAGCATCTATGGCAACATCTTGATAAAAATCAATTACATAATTCAAACATCCTAAGAACCTTTGCAGTTCTTTTTTATCTAAATTTTGATCAGAAAATTTATCAGCAAATTGTATTGATCTATATATAGGGATAATGGTGCCTTGATAAATGTTATGTCCTAAAAATCTAATAGTGGTTTTGAATAGAGTAATCTTTTTTGTAGATACAACTAATCCTGCATACCGGACTGCATGTATAAAAGTAGTGATATGTTTTATATGGGCATCTATGGATTCAGAAAAGATAAGGACATCATCAATATAAACTATCATAAATTGATAATAAGCATTGAATGCATCATTCATTATTTTCTGGAATTCAGATGGAGCATTTTTCAATCCAAATGGCATGACATTTCATTCATATTAACCAAATGGAATATTGAATGTTGTTTTATATTTATCTTCTTCTTTAATTTGGACTTGCCAGTATCCTGATTTTATATCAAATTTGGAAAATATACAGCATTGGCTACTCGATCTAATAAATCTTTTTTTATTAAGAATTGGATATCTTATCCATTGTAAAACTTTATTTAACGGTTTATAATTGATGAAAAGTCTAGGAACTCCTCGTGCCTTTTCAGCATTTTTATTAACATAGAAAGTTGCACAACTCCATGGTGATAAGCTTGGTCTAATAAGTTTTTTATTTTGGAGTTCAGCAATTTCTTTTCTACACATTTTTAATAGAGTTGTATTCATTTGATTTGGTCTTGCTTTTGTAGGGATTTGTCTTTCATCAAATCCTGGTTCATATGGAAGGCTGATACTATGTTTTTTTCTTTCCCAAAAGGCATTGGGATGTTCACTACATATAGAAGTTTCTATTTGGTGTTGAAATTGTTGAATATTTTGTTGTATCAGAGGATTTTGTAATTGTTTTTCGACATATTTATACTTAATTTCTTGTTTTAAAGTACATAGAAATTGTTCTCTATTGTGTAATTGACTTTTGACACTATTCAGTTCTTTGAGTTTTGGTTCGTGAATAAATTCAAAATGTAATGGAACATTTTGATAACTTGATGTAATTCCTATATGATCTATGGATAATGGATTTAATAAGGTAAGAAATGGGACTCCAAGAATAACTGCTTAACTTAGACCTTTGACCATGATAAAAGGTGTTTGGATACATTGGTGATTATTGCATACTGAGGCATTAGATAATTTATAGTTTATAAAGAGTCTGCTTCCATCCACAGTATTTAAGATTTGAGTTGTTTTATCAAAATATTTTGTTGGTACAAGTCTTTCATTGATACAGTTTAAATCAGCTCCTGAATCGATTAACGTCGATGTTTGGAATCGATAATCTTCTGCTACTATGATTGTTACTTGAACAAACCATTTCTGGATTATAATTTTGTCCAAAAGGTTAACAGAAGTAGGTTGTTCTGTTATTAGAAGTGGTTTCATTCCTGAAGGTTCTGGAGTATCTTCTGGAAGATCAGGAATGTATGGAGGATCAGGACTATATGTTGTGACAAGATGATTAAATTTTACTTCGTCTGTGTCTGAATTAAGGTTAGATAGATTCTGTAATTCTAATATTTTGATTCTATTTTTCAACTAATGTATTTCTTTCTTTACTTCATTGATCTCTTGTTTGAGTTCTGAAATAGAAGGCTCTTTTTGCTTAGTGAGGTGTGATTCACTAACTCTTTTCATAATAGAGGCAAAATTATATTCATCAGGTATTTTACTGATAGGAGGTGTTTTTGCTTTTATTTTAGCTAAATTTATAAATTTTTGTGATAACAGATCTTTTTTCCTCTGGATCTGTTAGTTTTTCTATAAGATCCAAAATCAGATTATTTTCTTGGGTAAGCATATGAAGATTATGTGAAGGAATTGGACAAGCACAGTTAGATTTTTGCATTGGATCAGATGATTCTGTATCAGTAGAGGAATCTGAAGAATCTGATGACTCTGTCCATAGAAAATCATCATCGTTAATATTTCCTATGAGTGATGTGGTAGAATCTGTATTTGAGGATGATGAATCATAGTTGATAATTTGATATAACTGTAATTTTAATGACCCATCTAGTTGTAAAGCATCTATTTCTTGTTTTACTTTACATTGATGTTTATAGTGGCCAAGTTTTCCACATTTATAACAGACTAGTATTTTCTTTTTATTTTTACTATTAGGAGAAAACTTTTTTATGAATTTCTGATGTTTAGATTTCTCATATTTTTTATGTACTTTATCCTTTTTATATTTATCCTTATATTTTTTCTTTTTTTTATGTAATTTTTTAAGTTTATTATTTTTTCTGTCTAAATGATAACCAAATTGTTCACAAAAATCACCAAGCTCTTTACGCTTAATAATTTGTTGTTTATCAAGTTGTCTTTTTAGTTTGAGATTCGTAAATAATGCTAATCCTTCAGCAAATATTTTTGCGGATAATTCTCTAAGTGTATATGCAGAATAGATGATAACTCCATTATGTTTCTTTTTAAGTCTTTCTTTGACTTTTTCTGCAAATAGATAAGGTAGACAAGCAATAAATTTTTCTTTCCAATGGTCTAACTGACAATCTTCTCTTATAAGTAATCTGGAAAAGAATACATCCTTGTACTACTTATAATGAGATAGAGTAGGACATCTAAGATTGGACAGCAGATCTTTTGATCTTGCCGCTAATAAAGCTGTACTTCCTATGAAATGAAGGGTAATAGTATATATCAAGGTGTTTACTGCATCACTTTCAGTATAGATTATTTCTTGATTTTGTTCATTTCTGGCGGTCCATTGTCTTGTATTGGTGAGGATTCTATTTTTGGTTTCATCATCAACATAGAAATCCCACCAGTCTCTTAACCAGCCAATAAAGCCATTGACTATTGCTTTGGCAACCTCTTGATCAGGATTGCCAGTCATTTTATTTGCTGAAGCAAACATAGTCATATGTCTCATTACATCTAATATTTTTAGATCTGATAGGCCATTTATTGTCCAATTGATAATTGATCTTTCTGAATAGGAAACAGCCTGTTGGATAGCATCTTCTTCTAATTGGACATCAACAAGTGTAGGTCGCTTATAATATGGTAAAGCTGTTATTGGTTTCCATGTTTTACCATATGCTATTCTATTGAGATCATTAGTTGAAGTATCCATAAATGCAGTTTCTCTATTGTCTAAAGTATCATCAATTATTGGTTCTTCTTCCTGAAGCATTAGCGTTTCATGCTCAGGAATCTTCAATTTGCCGTTATCTGATGATTCTGGAATAGTAGATAGAGGTATAGAAATACTGGATATTGGTATAGGAGTATTTAATTTTGGAGAAGGAATACCTTTGATATCTAATTGAGTTAATTTAGATATTAATTGATCCATGAGAGTTTTGTTATCTTCGCCTATATGGAATTTGGTTTTATTAAGTTCTGGAGGTGGTTTGAATAAAACAGCTTTAGAAATAGGAGGAGTTACTCCTTTAGGTTGAGGAGTGACCAATCTTATTCTTTCGACTTGTTTTCCTAAGGATTGCATATATAAATTGATATAATTGTTTTGCTCAATGATATGTGGTATTAATTCATGCTTTTTTATTATATCATTGGGTACAACTTTATAAGGTGTTGCAATAATTTCATATAGGGATTGAGGTGGTTCACCTTTTATTGGTGGGGTATTGACACCTTTGAGTATAATACATTTGACAGGAGGATGGTATTAGACGTCGTAGTCTCATCTGTACTTATATAAGTTTTTTCTTCAATTGTTTGAATAATATTAAATTGAGGAATTTTAATGTTATATTGGGTACAAATTTCTTGTAACCATATAAAAAATCCTTTTGTTTCTATTTCCTTTTTCAGGAATTTATTGTATTTTTTATGAAATAATTCTACTAATTTAGGTTCGAAAGTTTTAAGATACCTCTAATACTTTTATTTTCTGGGGCTAGATAATCTTGTTTTATATAGTCAATATCTACCTTTTTCTTCTTTTTTGCTAATTTATGAGCTAAGTATGCTTCTAAGTATTCGTCGATATTTATATCTTCCTCAACTTGTAAAGTGAGTATGTTAAAATCTGCTATATCAGGTTTAGATGTATATGTGGGAATGACTACGTGATCAGCTGTTCGTTTTACTCCTTGTAGTTGTAAGTCTGAAGATGTTGTAGGTATTGATGAAGAAGAAAGGATGATAACATCTGGGGTTGTATGACAAGATTTTCTTGCAGGTACTAATGACTTTTTAATCCTTTTCCTATTAATTTCTATGTCATATTGTATTCTAGATTGTTGAAATTTGATTTCAATATTTCCATCCTGATGTTCTATTATTTGATTGAGAATATTATTCACAGGTACTTCTTTGGGTTGGTTTGCATTTTGAAGTGCCCATGATTGTGGTAGGAATAATAGCTGACCAAGTAATGGTTTTGGTTATAATAGTGTTTGATTTTTCTATATTAGTTTGGAATGATATGGTTTGATCCTTCTTATCTGTTTGCATAATATTAAGACAAAGAGTATTCATTACTTTGTAATAGATACGATATACGATAGCTAAATTTTGAGAACCATGAGTCATATTAAATCCATGGGTTTTCAGATTTATTGTTAATATATCTAAAATATTATGATCGGTTAATGAAACAGAAAAATTTGGAAAACAGTTAAAATAAATGGGTCCACTACAAAGGCTGGATTCAACCATGCCAAGGAGTGAGTCCGAAAACTTATTGTGCCTCGTATCTCTTAGGCATACGAGCACTGAGGTGTTTAACCCTAAACGAGTTAACGGTTTTATGGCTATTTGAATTAATCCAATGTGTAAATACTTATAATTATTTTCTTTATGTTTTTCAATTATTTTTCTAGATAACAGTTGGAAGTCTTCTTGATTTTGAGTTACTGATAGACTTTCTTCTACTGTTTTAATTGCATATCCAAGTTTAAATTTAAATGTTCCTTTTTTATAAATATCTTTTATCGGTACTTTGGGAATATTCCAGTTTTGTATATGTTTTTCAACATCATTGATGACTATCTCTTCCTTATTTTTAACTCCTAATGTTTGAGTTTGAGTTACTGTATTACCTTTAAGATTCTTAATTAAATTTGCCATCTGTAGGTTACGGATAATGACAATCTGAACTACCAAGGGTCCAACGTGTTCCCCTAAGCGGCTCTTCCTGGCCTTGGCTGGTACTTTGCCTAGAGTTCATTCGTCACTTGCCTTAACTCTCGAACCAACTTTCTTAGATGTAAATTTAAGTAGGTTTCTACAGTAATACTGTGACTCTTACTGTATATATATATATATATATATATATATATATATATATAAGAAAAATATGAGATTAACCCACTAGCTCATATAAATATATGAGCCCAACGTCTCAAATTGAATTTGGGCCGATTTTACGATCACGGATGTCCCGTAGTATTTGGATTTTAGTTTTTTTTTCTACAAATCTAAATCACTTGAAATTTTAGACGTGTGTTCATAAAAAATAAGTGAATCTTCGAAAAATATTAAAAAATTATTTTATATGAAATAAATTGACCATCGAAAAGTTTCAGAGGGTATTTTGATCATTCTATTTTTCATGAATAATTTTTTTCATATTTTTATTAGGCACGCCTTGATGAGAATAATACACACTTAAAATTTTAAGTGATTTGGACATGTTAAAAAAAAAAAAAATTCAAGCATTACCGAACATCCGTGATCGTCAGATCGGCCCAGATTCAATATGAGCCATTGGGCTCATATGTTCATATGAGCTAGTGGGCTAATCTCATCTTTATATATATATATATATATATTGAAGTTAGCCTACTTGCTCATATTTACATATGAACTCAATGGTTCAAATTGAATTTGGGCCGATCTGACGATCACGGATGTTCGGTAATGCTTGAATTTTTTTTTTTTTTAACATGTCCAAATCACTTAAAATTTTAAGTGTGTATTATTCTCATCAAGGCGTGCCTAATAAAAATATGAAAAAAATTATTCATGAAAAATAGAATGATCAAAATACCCTCTGAAACTTTTCGATGGTCAATTTATTTCATATAAAATAATTTTTTAATATTTTTCGAAGATTCACTTATTTTTTATGAACACACGTCTAAAATTTCAAGTGATTTAGATTTGTAGAAAAAAAAACTAAAATCCAAATACTACCGGACATCCGTGATCGTCAAATCGGCCCAAATTCAATTTGAGACGTTGAGCTCATATATTTATATGAGCTAGTGGGTTAATCTCATATTTTTCTTATATATGAGCCATTGGGCTCATATGTTCATATGAGCTAGTGGGCTAATCTCATCTTATATATATATATATATATATATATATATATATATATATATATATATATATATTGATATTGAGGTTAGCCTACTTGCTCATATCTACATATGAGCTCAATGGTTCAAATTAAATTTGGGCCGATCTGATGGACGGTTATGACTTTATTTCGTATTTGAATTTTAATTTTTTTCTATAAATCCAAATAACTTGAAATTTTAGATGTTTATTCTTCTCATCAAGGCGTACCTAATAAAAATATTTAAAAAATAATTAACAAAAAATAAATTGAACAAAATATCCTAAAAAAGTTTCAAAGGTATTTTGTTCAATTTATTTATTGTAAATTATTTTTTTGATATTTTTATTAGATTCTTCTATTTTTAAATAATATACGTCTAAAATTTCAAGTGATTTGAATATTTAGATTGAAAAATTAAAATTAAAATACAAAATAAGATGAAAACCTTCAAATTGATCCTAATACATAAACATCCGAAAAGCACTCTTGATAAAAGAATTGACCCAAAGACCGCTCACCAAGAAGTATTCCGAGAGATGATAAGTAAACCAACATTTGGCGTTCACTATAATCGAAAATGACGGCTCTATAATATATAATTTCCTTTTATTTTTATTTTGGGCTGGACCCGAGAAACTCAGCTCGGACAAGGCTCTTTTTATATTTGTCATACACTATACACAGGACCTTTTCCTAAGTAATGTAGAATATGGGAGGAAGATGAAGCAAGTGCTTGCAACAAATGATGATGGAAGCATAACGATTGCAACCTTTATGACGTTTTATGACTGTGGAGAGAGAGCTAAAATGAAAGGAGGTTAAAAAGGTAGTGGTCCAATGGTAGCACAAAAGCAAAATGGACCATCAGGAAAAAGGTAGCCAAAAATTTGTTTTGAAACTCGTAATTAACAATAAATTATTGTTTTCTATAAGCCCTATATGTAATATCACTTTTCATGTACATTTACATAATTATTTATTGAATAATCTTCCAAAAACTTGGTCGGTCTCTATTCAATAGTAGGTTGTTATATTTTTCATCGATATACATAGTATGTTTGATTGTATTTTATCCCCACACGCAAATATAAAAGTAAAGCTTAAAGTTTGCTTCCAACTCTCTCTTTCATGAAACTCTTTTACATTTAGAGAGAAAGTCGCTCATAATTGTTTTGCGATTAGTATATTGAAAAATAAAGGATCAACCTACTAAAACTACGTTTAAAAGGGAACTCGTTATACATAATAATAATATGTCAAACGTGTCTAAAAGGATCTCGTTATATATAATAATGTGTTGTATCCAATTCATACACGGCAAAAGGGCAGACCGGTTAGAAGTGACATTTGAGAATCAATCCAACATTTGACATTCACAATAACCAAAATGAAGGTTATATTATATTTATAAGGAAAAATTATATATATATCAGTTGTAATTTCCGTTATTACAGTTTTATCAAATAATTTATGTTATTACAACCGTGCTTGTTTTTTCATGTCAAAATAAAAATTTTAAAAAAATACGAATTTACTTTTTTTCGGTTGTTGAACGACTAGAATTAAAAGTTTTTTCAATTGTTCGACAACCTAAAATACACTAATTTCGGTTCTTGAAAAACTGAAAAATGTTTTCTCTCTTGTGGCGTATTTTCTCTTCCTCTCTGAAGTCACAGTTATGCGATAAAATCCAAAGGGAACAACTAGTTTGAGCCCATAAATTTTGGACAAACTCAGGGATTATGAGATTAAAAGATTAAGAGAAATCTTGTGGCATATTCTCTCTCTACCTCTTTTAAGTTTTTGAAAAAATAAAGTGGTCCAAGAATTTAAACTTCGAACCACAATTTAAGTTTTGAAAAAAATAAAGCAGTCCGAGTATTTCCACCTTGGACCGCAACTTGAGTTTTGAAAGAAGTAAAGTAGTCTGATAATTTCAACCTCGAACAACAAAGTTTTGAAAAAATAAAGCGGTCCAATAATTTCAACCTCATACTGTTAGGGCAAACTTGGAAATACAAAAAAAACCCATGTGTTGACCATCTGGTAATTTTTTTGCTAAAAAGAGAGCATCTCGTATTCTTCGTATTTTTTAGGCTCCATATGTAATTAACTCTTATTGTTTTTAAATTTCCCTTCGGTGTGAGGATGGAATCCTCGGTCCGAATTTTAATTTTTTTTTCTTTTAATTTTTTTTTAGTAGGACAATGCCCCAGGGAAAGTGTGTAAATCACTATAAATGGACCATTTTATATTTTTAAGAATGATTTTAGAGTACGTAAGTAAATCACTCTTTTTTGTTTTGTTTTGGGGGTTAATTATGTAAATCACTCCTTGCCATTGAAGTAACACCAAACGTCTTCCTTTATTGAGCAGAGGGGACGTAGTACGTCATCATTGCAAACTTATTCCTGCGGATTATTCAGCATTTGGATTCCATTGTAGAGCGGATCCAAAAGCGATTTGGGTAATTATTTGTGAAACCAATGATTTAAAAACTTTATGAAATCAGGCTTGGACTCACCTAAGTCGCTCCGATTCGGATAAAAAAAATCTGAAAAATCTACAAGTTCCCTTGAAACAAGGAAATAATGAATCAAGGAAAAATAATGAAACAAGGATTGACGTAAATCTTTTTGACTAAAAACATTCGCTTTACTATTTATTTTATTTATTTTTTTTCTGGTTGTTAACAACATTCGCTTCACTCTTTTTTCTCTGGTAGTTATGTTTCGTTTTTTAGATTCCTCTACACCCTTGGGACCTGAGAAAGCTTTTGTTTCTATAGTTCTATTACTATGTCTCACAAGGAAAAAGTTTATTTTATTTTGCAACCCTAAAATGTAGAATCATGGATGCATCTCAAAAGTCTATCGAAAAAGCTGTTTTAATGTTGAAAAACATTCTAATTGATCATCTCAATATCGAGATGTATAAATATTAAAAAAAAAAGTTTTTTAATCCAAAAAATAGTACATCTTGTAAAACATTATCTAGACTATCCATTTTCGAGATTTTCATATGTTTATAGATCTATTTGATTGTAACCATTTTTGGAGTTTAGAGTTTTTTAATTAGATGTAAAAATTGTTTTTAAGATAATCCTAAAAAAATCTACAATAAAATTACATGTTATGATAAAATTTGGAGGTGCGCTTTAATTGAATTGTTTAACATTGCAACTTTATCGAAACCGCACCCTGTCTCTTAATGGTATATTGATGGTCAGTAGAGAGACAATAGCCGATAGAGAGAGAAAAACGGTACGTTGAAGAGAAAACGGGGAGAATTGGATCTATCTTTTCTCGAAAGATCAGCAAAAAGCCACAACTCTACATTGTATTCGTTGTTGTGTTCTTGAATATCTACATGAAGCATTTGGAGAGATGATATCCGTAAAACTTTGGTAGATTTTGGGTAACGTGAGGATCGAGAGAAAGAAGCTATTGTTAAGGAAGGGCTTTGCAGGGTTGAAGGAAAGGGTGGGTGGGAGATCAGAGAGGAAGAGAGAAGCAAGGGTTGGAGTAGGACGGAGAGGGAAAGTGAATTCGAGAGCAGAATAGTTGTGATGGGTATGCAGGAGATCTGGCGGTAGGGAGAGAGAGGATGAAAATGGAGACAGTATTGGGGTTGAAAAGTTAGAAAGAGAAAGGAAGGAAAAAAGTTATGGAAAATTAAAAAAAAAAATCTTCAATACCAAACTTTCTATGTAACTTATCCCAACCTAATTTTTTTTCTCAAAAAAAATCTTCTATGCAAATACCCCCAAGGAAAAGAGTCGTTTTTTAGATATAAATGCTCTTCTCGTACACAAAAATAATTTTGAAAAGATTTGACATTGTCTTTTGGACCCAGTAGCACACATAGACGGTAGGTTTAATCGGCGATTTTTTCAAAAAATCGACATTTTATGGAAACAGTTTTAAACGGCGACCTTTTGAAAAGGTCAGGCCAACAAATCGTATCTTTTTTTACCAATAATTTTTTTCCCTGTTCGTGTATTGGGGCCAATGCTACTTTCATGCTTTTGAAAAAAAAAATTATTTAAAAAAAAACCAAAAATGCATATTTTTATCCCCAGTGTTCTTCAATGCCACAATTGCAGATTGAAAGTACGATTTTTTTTCCCTATTTTTAAATTTAAACAAAGTTGTTATTATGGAAAATCATTGTATAAATGAAATAATACTGTTTATAGCAAATCATTTTGTAAAGTAAATCACTATCTAAAAAAAATCATATACATGCATATTTTTGTTATTATTTGTGATAATTGTTTTTGTAAAAATAATATTTATGGCACAATTAGAGCTCAAAACATAGTCTTTTAGTGATGAATGAGAAGCAGAGAGTGTGAGTACAAGTTTTTGATTTATGTCATAACAAAGATAAACAATATAGCTACAGGAGCAAGCAATCCTCCCAACTTCTTGTTTCCCAAACAAAATGAAAAACCCTCTTTCTTTTCTTTTTTTAAAAATCAGTTAGGGTCTTCACAAATCAAAAAGTCAGTTAAGGCCTCTTTACAAATAAGTATAATTAGGGCTTTTTCTAAAACAACAACTCAGTATAGTTAGGACTTTTTTTTAAACAACCACAACTCAAATCAGAGAAAAATCATCTTCAAACTATCCCAAATCAGTATCCCATCTTCCTTTCTTTTACTCTTTCTAAGAATCAATAAGAGCATCTTCCATTAGGGTTTGTGAAGCCGATGAACTCTTCTTTATTCCTTCTTCTCTCTCTATAAACCATAGCTGATGAACTTTTCCTACTTCTTTCTTCTCTCTCTATGAACCCTAATGGGTATGAGCCTCATCCTTCATCCTTCTCTCTCTCTAAACCGTAAACACACACATGTGAAACCCAAGTTTCAAAGAGCTTATTTTCAATTAAAGAAATTTACAAAACTTTAATCATAGTTATGTAGTGATCATACTCACCGTACTATAGTTAAATCATTGTAATGAGAAAACAAAAATCGTGAACTCTTTTTTGGAACCAACTAAGTTGGTGTGATGTATTAAGTGTTTAATGAATTTATGTAGTATGTTTGTCACCATACTATAGTTAAAGTATTTAATGAATAAATTTATATACTATATTTGTTTTTGGTATGAAATAAGTAGGTGGGATGTTTCTGAAAATATTTAAAGGGTATATTTATATGGTACATTTTTTTTTGGTATATACTAGTTAATTATGTATTTAATATTAGATGATTGGATGAGAGTGTCGAGGCATTTAAATTAATTGACTCAATTATATTAGTCTAGTAAAGTTTTTATGGACGAATTAGTTATTGATAGCTTTGAGATAATTTTTATATTTTTATAATTTTAAAATTTTTGCTATTATAAATTTATCTACTTTTTTTACTCCGATTTTTTGAGCCTAATCCGATATATTAGAGATATCTGAAGTATTTTTGCCGATCCATATTTTTTTACCCCATTTTTTCATCCTGCTTTTTAAAATAAAAATGATTTATTTCCGATTTTATGGTGAGCCGATTTATTGATAGTACCCAAATTGTTAACTATGGTAGCATATTGACTGAGCGCACCATTGTATTGTCGGACCATTGTTTACAAAAACTTAAATACCGGACCGACATAAGACAACTACCATACCGAAAATGAGTAGAGCCAAACTGCCCTTTACATAGTACCGAAGCCCTGGAATCCAGTAATACCTAATATCGAACCGCCTTGTCGGAGCGTTAAAATCTAGTAATATTGCCTTTTGAAACCGGTGGACCGCCCTTTATCGAAAAAAAAAGAAAAAAAAGACCGGCTGCGTGGTTGGGTTACTGTTTCTCTTTATTGGGTCACGTGAAAAATCCATCCGTGTGGCGGCGCTATACAAACCGCATGTTTATATGTCACAATTCAAATGTACTAATTGTTTGTCCTTCGTATGCATGCATGCTCATGATCCGTGGGACAGCGGATCATTAGAAATCCTTTTTTTTTTTTTGACAGAGAGTGTGCGTTATTATTGCCACGTGTTGGGTAGTCGAGAGAGAGCCATTATCCCCGCAACTAAGCAGTCCACGCAGAACTAAAAATAAGAGAGAGAGAGAGAGAGAGTAGTAAGAATAAACAACCAGTGTCTACGAAAATGGAAGACAATAAAACAGTAATAATCTATCCATCGAAACTAAACACTATTGAATGAGAGATTTATTAAAGAAGAAGAAGAAGAAAGAAAACACGTGGAAACCCTTTCTCACATCCCACCGTCTGTCACCTACCTTCTCTCGCACCATACCATGCGAAGTAGAGAGAGAAGAAGCCCCCTCCATCACATTACACAAGGCTCCCATGCCGAAGCTGTGAGCAAAGCCAAATCCTTCCACCCCACCCTCAAACAACCGCCCTCCTCCACCACACTGTACCCTTCCTGCCATGGATACATACCCAGCAAAAGCCTGGCCTGATCGGCGGCGCTCCCCCTCAGCGACACACCCCTAAACCCCAATTTCCCCAATTCTGCTCCCCATCTCTCCACCACCATCTCACCGCTCCTCTTCCGCCCCCCCCCTCCCACGATGTTCTTAATCTCTCTCCCCAAAACCTGCTGCTCTGCGATATTCCTGTCTTGATTCATGCTGTCTTGCATTGATCCCAGAGCGTCGAACAAGGCAGAGTAGTAGTGCAAGGCATTGACGAATCGGCGAAGAAAACCACCTCCATCTCCATGGCTGACATCTTGCTCGACCATCGTGATGAGCCGTGGCTTCACGGAATGGAGCAGTTTCAGTAGCCCAGCATCGGAGCCAGTGACATCATACATATAATGGTGGACCCAGTTCACGATCACGGTCTCCCCCCCTTGTAGCTTGAGCCGTGCCAGGTCCCGAACTTCACCTGCCCGGCACACTAGCCCTGTGTACTCAAACGCCAGCCCAAGCGACGCCGAAAACACAGAGAGCCGCTCACCTGTGGCTGCTAGTTCCCGTGCACATGAGCCAAATCCGGTTATTCTGACTGACGGCGGGCTTGTGGAGCACGTCGAAAGTAGGTGGAAAAGTCCCGGCCATTGCAGCCCTTGCATTATGTCGAGGTCGATAATATGAACTCTCGATACCTGAGACACTGCTTGAACAATGGCCTGGTTGGCCGTGAAGTGCGAGAACTTCACCAATGGCAAAATTGCATTGTAGGCTTGGAATGCATTCAAGAGCCTCTGTGAGAAGGGCTCGAGCGCGTAAGATGGCAATGGTGCATACATGCCGAGCCACGAGCTCATGAGGCGGGACTGCAAAGCATCTGAAAAGTACGCGGCTACTCGCATGGCAGGTGAGCCGAACGGTGATGCTAAGTGCGTGATCTCGGGCAAGATGGACGCGGCAAGGTCCAAATTGTCCATGGCTACCGCCTCAGCACATTGTAATAACATCCCGACGAGCCTCAGTCCCAAACATTCTTCATCTTCTATTGCATAGTTTGGTGTTTCTTTTCTGGTGTTGCCTGTCCTTTGCATTTGCTTGTTTTCCGGTGAGCACGTTTACGCTTTTCCGGAATCTTGATCGTGTCTACTGGATGAAGATCCCGGAAAATTGGGATGGTGGCGCTTTATCTTGACGCCAGATTCCCGCGAAGCTGGATAAATTCCTGCAGGTGGAGCTAGGAGTTGGATCCACGGTTGGTCACATCCATTATTTGGATCATAGTATCAATCTCGAGATCATCGCAAGTAGCTCTGGATCATGGTGAACGAGAAAATGAAGATTTTGGGTCTGGTTTTTGGCTCTTTCCGGGAATTAGCCTGAAAAAGTTACCGAAAAATGCAAGGGGAGGAGAGGGTGGGCTCTTCTCATTATTTTCCTCCTTTCCTCTAGCGTTTGGCTTTCTAATTAGAAAGGTGAAGAAAGAATGATATATTGCATTTGTTGGATCTTATTTTTGGTAGGTGAAATAGGAAACCATCGTTTCCTTCTACGTAGATCAGCATAGCGAGAATATGGCCCGGCCCGGCCGGATCTCCTCGGCTCGGCTTTTGGCTCTCTTGATGGCTTGGTTGAAAACATATTGTGGCCTATGGTTGGATGAGACCGTCCTTGGATTTAGAGTAAACATCGATAACGGGCTTGAGGTGTTTATGAGTAGTATAAACTACAGGGATTATACTATAGACCGTAGAGTCTTTAGGCATGTAGCTGTTGGTTGATTGTAGGGCTGGCATGGGCTCGGCAACCTGGCCCTAAAAAAGTATGGTCTAGGCCACAAACTGTAGCCCAAGGGCTGGGCTAGGGCCAATGGCACCGCTGTTCGGTCCAGCTCTCTTTTTTTTTTATGTTTTTCTTTGATTTTTATATTTTTTTGTTTGGCTTGGGCCAACCCTATGGGGACAATCTAGCCTTGGATGCAGTCATGTTGAAATGGTCAATGGGCAAGGTAGCCTTTGATGCAGTCATGATGGTTCCATGCTCACATCATCTTAATACTTCAATTTTTATTTACGATTTATTTTTACTATTTATGAATTATTGTTCATGGTATTGTGCATGAGTTACTATTCATAAGGGTATTTTTGAAATTTTTAATATAATTTAGGGGTGATAAGGAATTCTCCAGAATTGTTTGAATTGATTAATGGAAAAAGTTTACACAGGTTGTTGCGACCTTATACTATTGATAAAAGGCACTCCTCAACAATCTACTAAGAAAGGTAATTCTAGTACTAGAAAACCCTTTAAGACATCATCTCGATCTCGATATGTATGCCAAAAATACTATATTTTGTATTACTTTATCTAGACTGTCCATCTGAAAATTTTCATCTGTTTGTAGATCTTCTCTCGCTGTATCATTTTTTGTATTTTAAATTTCATGATTAGATGTGAAGTAGATTTTTAAGATCAACATTGACATTTCTTACAACAAAATTTGAAATTAGGTCAATTCAATCTAAGGGCTCAGATTGAGTAAAAAAATTAAAAAAATTCTAAATTTTCTGATTGAAAATAAGTCAAACCCATCGGGGAAAAGGTCAGGTGTTGATTGGGCACATCAGACTGCACGAGGAATTGCACCTCGAGTGGTGCATCACGGATTGCGTTGCGTGGCCCATGCGCGAGGCTGGCCTCCTTCCGTAGCCCAATGCCTCGGGCGGTGTGCAGCCAGATAGGGATATTAGAGTATTTTTCATCTGCTTATCTCAAAGCTTCCAACTTGGTTTTGGGGGTCTGATTTGTGCGATTCTTGGACCGTTAGAAAGCTCTAGAGATGTAATATGATCTGGAATGAGTTTCGAGTGGTGTTGGAATAATTTTGTTTGATTTATTTTTTCTCCAAACAAAAATAGAAATAAAGCTTAAAGTTTGCCTCTAAGTACTCTCTATCTCTCTCAAAAAACTATCTAAGTTTTAAATATAGAGAGAAAGTACTTTTAAAATAAAAAAAAGGTTTCTATACTTCATCTACAACATACAAGATCTATGTTTTTCTTACCATCCAACCGTCCAATTTTGATCACGAGAGCCACTCACCGTTTCATCGTAGGACCGACGTCTCAAACTATTTTATTTTTAATTTTTTTTATACAAATTGGATGAGTATGAAATTTAGTACGTGTCATCTACTCATTGAGATGCACCTATAAAAAATATTAAAAATAATTTTTCGATAAAATATAATGGCCAAAATACCCATTAAAATTTTCAAAGATATTTTGATCATTTTACTTTATTGAAAATATGTTTTTATATTTTTTGCTAGTGCGAGTTTAATAGAGGATTCAATGTCCAAAATTTGGTGCCAAAATAATTTATAGAAAAAAATTAAAAATAAAATAGTGTAGAGACATGACATTGTGATTGGAGCAATCTTAGGCCTCCATTCAGAATGGATGGATGGAAAAGCATAGAAAAGTTGCCCCTAAAATAAATGTTTCGCGATTAAGTAATATATTGAAACATAAAAGATCAACCTACTAAAATAAGGTTTTGATATACGTAATCAAAGTACCAAAATTCAATCCCATTACTCATTTCTCTCTAAAGTGAATGTAGAGGGAAATATCATTTTTTCTTACGAACTATTAAGACTATTTAGTAATTTGATTTTATGATGATGAGATGTGATTCTCACTGGTTTGTGAAGGTCAGAGAAAGCAAGGGCATTTATAAGGGTGAGAACGCAAAAATAATCCATTTATCTAGACACAGTATTGATCATTTTAATGATAAAAGTGCCTACTTAAATTCATTCTCATTTATCAATAAATAAGGAAAAAAAAAAAAAGATTGCAACTTTAAATTGTCAAAATAAAGATACACCTAAAAAATCCATCATAGTTTATTTGGATGTTGGAAAACTCACTAATTGATCATCTCGACATCATGATTTATGAATATGAAAATAAAAAAAGGGATTTCAAGTCCACGAAATAGTGTATCTTGCAGCACATCTTCATTTTAAAGATTTTCATGTGTTTATAGATCTACTTGATTTGAATCATTTTTAGAATTTAAAATTTTATAATTAGCTCAAGCCATCTTAAAACATTTTATATCAAAATTATATTACGGACAAAATTTAGTGGCGGGCGTTAATTGAATTGTTTAAGGTTCGAAACCTTATGCAAACCACACCCAGTAAATAATAGGTGTAGTTTATATAGTGCCTAGGCTCAAATTAGAGCCTACCTTCAAATAGTGTCAAGAAATGTGATTTCAATACAGAAAATATTTGTAACAGATTTAAAATATATTTTCATTTTCATTTATAAAGTTTAAAGCTTAAAAAATAGTGTAGATCGATAGATCTATGAAAACTTTTGAAAATCGACAGTAAAAAAATTACGTTACAAAATACATTATTTTCAAAACTTGAAATCCACTGTTATAAGCATCAAAACAACTTCTTCCAATAAAATTTTTAAGATGGGCTCAAATTTAATTGATTAGAGCATCGGCTCTATATAAACTTTTTTCATAAATAATATACAACATTATGCATTTCATTGTCTGACAGTTTTGGGAGGGAGATGTGTGAAGTTGCCAAGGTAACTTCAACGTCTTTTCATTAAAGTGATACACTTGATAATTTTCTTGGAGTGGGTGGATGTATGTTGACACAATCTAGATACATGAACACCAATATTTACATGTGTATTTTTCTTATACATTTTGCCTTGCCGCCTATTTCTTGCAAATGCATTGCTCATCTTTCTGGGCAGTAGGAAGCTCTCTCTCCTCTGCCTTTTTTCATGCAAATCGTCTCTTTCTACCTTAGATATGCCCCTGGCCCCCCAGCACCCCCAATCTCTATCTGATTCTTGTCATATCACGATGAAATATGCCATCTCTCTATCTGAAAGACAAATCATCCACTGTATTTCTAAATTGAGAGCACCCTCTCTCTCTCTCTCTCTCTCTCCCTCGCACATGGCGTCCTCTCTCTCTCTCTCTCTCTCTCTCCCTCGCACATGGCGTCCTCTCTCTCTCTCTCTCTCTCTCTCCCTCGCACATGGCGTCCTCTCTCTCTCTCTCTCTCTCTCTCTCTCTCTCTCTCTCTGTTACATAATTGACTTGCTTTGCTGGTCTGAGTTTATTTTCATTAATCCCAACTCAAAAGGGCAATGCGGCTGTACAGAATCCTTCATGACTACGAGTAGTGGTGCTAACAAACAAGGAACCAGTTAAGAAGCACTTGATTTTGTTGCCTTTGTAATGACTGAGAGGCCCATCTACTAAAATTTCCACTCATCCCTTACATTTGAGCCATAGTTAGTTGAAGAAAGAGTGAAAACTTACCTTGTTTTCCAAAATATTGTATATCACAACAAGAATTTTATCTTGGGTATTGCTGCTTCCTGTGGGCCTCTTATTCTTCTCCTGTAGATTCTCTTCGCCTGTAATTCTTTGTATTATATTTTATATTGACATTTCTTGTTGATTGAACTGCTAAAAGAAATAGCTTGATCGTGTATATGGAAATAGTGTATTTTATTTTACCCAAAAAAGAAAAAAATAGTGTATTTTACAATGATATTCTATATTTGAGGAAGAAACTGCAGTTGTTAATGCTCTCTCTCTCTGTAATTTACAATGATATTATATATTTGAGGAAGAAAGTGGAGTTGTTAATACTCTCTCTTCTTCTATATTAGTTCACCAGTTAGCTAGCTGCTTTTTTAAGGCCACATGTTCTCTCTCTCTCTCTCTCTGCAACCAAGACATAAGTAGCATGGTCTTTCTACTACCAGACATCATCTTTCTCTCTGTCGTTTAGTTTACCAGTTAGCTAGCTGCGTTTTTTTAAGGCCGCATGTTCTCTCTCTCTCTCTCTATCTCTCTCTCTCTCTCCAAGACATAGTAGCATGTTCTCTCTGCTACCAGTCCATGGTTGATAATGGCATTAGTGATAAAGACAAGCAGTGGTATTGAAGCCTTCTCTGTCTATGTATAGAAAAACATAAAGGGAGGGCTTTCTACGTGACCCCACCCACATATATGGGATATGTGACCCTCGTTATATGCTATATGTGACCTTGTTCTCAACCTTCAGAAGTGAGCAGATGGCTTGAGTCACAATCTCACAAGCTACCCCTTAATCGTCAAATCTTGATTAGATGGCTCACAGTATTTTGTTTTTCATTTTTATTCCACACATAATTTTGAAGCAAAATTTGGGGCATGAATAGTTCTAACAAGGGCGCACATGATACAAATATTTAAAAAATATTTTTGGTGATGAAAAATTATCAGCCCGGAAAATTGTATGGGCATTCTGGTAATTTATCTTTATATAAAATATGTTTTTTTTATTTTTCCAAGTTTGCCCTATATTTTGATGGGAAGCTCAAAATTTCATTAAAAAATATTTTGTAGAAAAGAAAAGAAAAATAAATTAGTGTTTGACATGACATTGTGGTATAAACAATCGTAGCTAACGGTTAGAAAGTGGGTTCGCATATAACTTATATATTGTTGGCATCACATAGAAACATTTCCTATATTCTTCTGCGCTGGAAAAAAAAAATGCAATACAAAAAACCTTACTTTAATAAAAACAACATTGTCTTTGTAAGTGGAAAATCCGGGCTTTAAAAAAAAACAACATCGTCTTTGTAAGTGGAAAATTCGGGCACTAAGTACATTTTTTCTTGTCATTTTACTTAGTACTTTATATTATAACAATCCACGAGATAAGAAAGAAGAAAACCAACACAAAAGAAAGAGACAACCTCCACAACGCAAAGATATACGTGGTTCGGTAACGTACCTACGTCCACGGGAGATGAGAGCTTCTTTACTGGCAATGGATAATAGGGTTACAATAGCTCTCTTCCTCATGCCTCATTGTTCTCTCTGATTACAAAACAATATGTGTTTTTTCCCTTTACCCTAAGAAACCCCCAATCACAATAATATATATCGAGTCCCAGATATAGCGAATCCCATGTATGGATATATCTATCTTGCATGTTGATTGACTTCACCATGTAAGATTCATCAAACACAACATCCCTGCTAAGCACAACCTTATGTGAAGTAGGATTCCAAAGCTTGAATCCCTTCACTCCCTTCTCAAAATTGAGAAAGATGTACTGCTTAGACTTATAGTCTAATTTGGAACATTGCTTTCTATGTACATGGACATATGTTGGACATCAAAAGATCCTCAACGTAGAGTAATCTACCGGCTTTCTTGTCCACACCACCTTTGGAATTTTGCACCCAATCGCTGTAGATGGTGACTTGTTAACGATGAAACACGTTATGTTAACTGCTTCTGCCCAGAAACTTTTCTTCAAATATGTATTCAATCTCATAGTGCGAGTTCTTTCCAAAAGGTTCATGTTCATCCTCTCAGCCACACCATTTTGCTGAGGAGTTTCTGGTGTGATAAAGTGACATATAATTCCCTATTCTTTACAAAATTCTTAAAATTCTCTAGAGTTGTACACCCTTCCATTATCTGATCTCAAGCATTTGAGTTTCTTTCCTGTCTTCCTTTTCACCTCTGCTTTCTATTGTTTAAACTTCATGAATGCTTCACTTTTGTGTTTCATGAAGTAGACCCAGACATTTCTTGAGTAATCGTCAATGAAGGTAATAAAGTATTCTGCCCCACCCTTGGATTTGATTGGTGAGGCCCCCATACATCAGTGTGTACATAGTTTAGTATATCCTTGCTCATATGAACTGCAGTTCTGAATCTAATCTTGCATTGTTTACCGAAAACACAGTACTTTCGGCCCTACGGAATTGTCCTTTTGACTTTACCTTGACAGATCTATTTCTTCATAATATAAGACATCAATGTTCAACATCCTAGTTGTTGGAAGCGCCCCTAAAGAGCATGGTTCCGGCTTCAGATCATGTGCTCCAAAGTACGGATGGTGACTGGAATATTTTTTTTGTTTTTTTGTTTATGAGGGAGCTCGATCCTTTTTCTAGGAATCTAGATCCTATATTTATATAGATCTGGATCCGCCTAATGAGGGACATTGATCCCTCAATTTGTAGATCTTAATCCCTATCATGTTGGGCTCTCGAGCCCTCTAATTAGGGATTTAGATACTTATATTTGTGGAACTCCACCACATAATGTATTGATACCTAACCTCAAGAATTAAAATAATTAGATTGCACCATAAATATTGTCGACTATAGGGTATTAGACTAGAGTTCTAAAATGTATAAACCATATTAGGAATTAACATAGTGGGAAGAGGGAACCCTATCCATTGTGCAATGGTATATAGTTTACGTCAGCATTGGGGTTGTGATCCTTTATATTTATAGATGAAGGTCATCAATTCCTGTAGATTTCTTTCCATAGGTATTTGGGATCGAGATCCATGAGAAGTGGAAAAGGTTGCCCTTGCCAAATGGGATCCTGATCCCATGACCATTGGTACCAAGATACTTTATCTATGGGATCCTGCTCCATGCTCGATATGTTATACAGATCTTTATCTTAGACTATTAGAGCTTTTGGTCTGTGTCGATCCAATGATCCTATTCCCAATCCAAGAGCCTCAGATCCTAGGGACTATGGTCTCAGTTGCAATTATGTTATGAAAACTACAATTTGGATACATATTATGAATTTAGAACCAATAGCTGAACTGGTGATGATTCTCAAGAACATTTGTACATCTGTTCTTGTGCCTTTTTTTGGATAATTCAGTGAGGAAGACATGCCCCTACCCTGTTTTTTAAGTAGATTAGAAGTTAGCTTTTGATTGTATTAATGAGGTGTTATTGGTGATGAGAATGAAAACCACAACGTGATAACTAGAGTATGGGGTGCTACCACCATGACTCAAGGCCCTTTCCCACCTCAGTTCTTATAGCTACGAATCAGGTTATAGCCACAATTTTCCTTACCTTACTACAAAGTTGTATGATGAAAATCTCAAATTTGCATAACTATTGCGGTAGGCATGTTCGTCTACGCCATATATGATTTTTTCCCTTGTTATGGTTGAAATTTCATGGCTCTGTCAATACACACATAACAGATATGTAACTATGTTTTTCCATCATTCTCGATTCGTTATGCTGCTCATCGAGTAATTGAGGATGATATTATTTTGATTGATTGGAAAAATCCTGTGGGTAAGTTGAAGGTGGTACGTCCATTCGTTTGGACTGTTTTTAACACAAATGGTAAAATATGTCCATCATTGACTAAGTTTGAGGAATGGGGAATCTATTTTGCATAAACAATGGAACTTCTCTACTGTGATTTCCATATAAATAGCTAAATATAATTTCTTTTTGTGCTCAAATGCTGGATGTTCCTTTTATGTAAGGAGATAAATAGTGCTGGAAATCCATTGTTTTTATCGGAAATTATCTTGATCTGTTATTTTTCTAAATAGAGAACAACCTTATTCTCTTTTAAGCACAGGAGCTTTGGAAATCGATGAAATGTTCAATGCTTTCAACCAGAGTACCTCCACCGAGTCTACTAGGATTCAGCCGATCTATTTGGCTTCACCCTTTTGACGAGGGTAGTTTTGTTGTACGCCCTATGTATGATTTATTTGTTGTATATTACAAGGTATTGTAGACAATGAAATCATTTACCTTTTATACATGGTGGGCACAATAACTATACAATGTGAAATCTAATAGCTTGGATGTGTCACAAAGTTCGAAAAATTTTTTTTTGAACTTGGAGCTTGGTCAATGAAATAAATATAACCACTCTATCTCACATCCAATGGTTAAGATTAATTGTGACGATCTTATACTAAAGGTAAATAGTTTCATTGTATACAACCCTATATTATAATATGTTATTTCAAATTCAAACATGTCTTAAGGTAATAACGTGTCATTTCTAATTCATACACATCTGAAGGGCACACCGGGTAGAAGTGCCAACTGATAATCGAACCAATATAGATAAAAAAACCAAGGTTTGACAAATATAAGAGAACAAAAACTAATGCAAAAAAATAAAAGAATAGTACGTGGTTCGGCAAGTTGGCTACATCCACGGGCAGTAAAGTTCTTTTCTACTGATATTCCACTAATCAGAAAAACACCATGTAAGCATGGAGAATACAAGGGATTACAAGCACTTTCTAGGATTACAAGCTCTTTCTCTCAAGCCCTAAAACAATGTCTTTCTCTCACTAGAATATCCACCCAAGGATTGAAAAACCTCACTAGAATACCGATCCACGTCCACTCAAGGACTAAAGAACCTCACTAGAATACCCACACAAGGACTGATCGGATTACCAGCTCTTTCTCTCAAACCCTAAAACAATGTATTTCTCTCCCTAGAATGCCCATCCAAAGACTGAAGAACCTCACAAGAATACTCACCCAAGGTTGGAAGAACTAACCATTCTCTCTTGCATACTTTTTCCATGGATAAGATAAACAAACCATAGGAGAGTCACCTGAACCTCCCTTTCTATTCCTTCTTTTAATAGAAGTTTTTATCTTCCCACAGGATTTAGCGTGATCTCTCTAATCGATTGGCTTTCCTAAATCTATGGGTTTTCTTTTTTTATCTAATAATAACTCTAAAATACGGGAATGCTACATAGGATTTATCATTCCTACATAATAGGATATTCCCGACCCTTTTAGGACTATCAAAAATTTCCATCTACCATCAAAATCACGTCCTATCCAAAAGATCACCTTGCTAAATAATAGGATCTACCTAATGCATAAATATTCTTTAAGATAAGATACAACCTAAATATTCTTTAAGATAAAGATAAAAGGAAACTAGAATCACACAAATCCTCTTTTCTTAGACGTGGCCTTGACACGACGTATATTCATTTGACGTTCACTACAAGCAAAATGACGGTTATATTATGTATAATAAGTTTATGTCTATTATACATAAGTTGGATATTTTAAGTTGGATTCAAGCGAGTTAATTCGGACTCACCCAAATAATTCCGCTCGGCCAAGGGCCAAGTCTTTCAAGAACGGATTATGGTTTTACATAATTAATAGAAATTATGAAACCTCTCGTACTTTTGCCATTGAAGTAACACTAAAGCATTTCTTCCCGTGGAATTGCAAGATAATCAGCATTTTTATTTTTTTTAAATGAGTACGTGAAGATAATGGACGCCATTGTAGAGCAGACCTGTTCAAATCCTTGGTAAGGTATTTTTTGTGAAAATTTTAAAACAATATGAATTAGGTTCGGACTCACCTAAGTCACTGCAATCGGACCCGCAGAGTGTTAGATTCAGATAAAAAACTTTGAATATGGGTAATTAAATAGGGAAGTCACACCCCTACACATTTTTTAAGTAGATTAGGAGGTAGCTTTACTCTATTGCTTGGGTTATTATGTTTGTTTCATACGCGTGGCCCTCTTTTTGAGATTCCTTATTATTTGTGGCACCTTTGGGAACTGATAAAGCTATTCTTTCTATAGTTCTATTCCTATGTCCATTTCTTAATAATTTGTTGATATATATCACTGGCAATTCGAATATATCTTGTATGTCCCTCATATTCATACAAATGATGCCTTTGGAAAGACGATTAGAAATCTTCTTCTCTTTCTCAACTTGTTTTATGTGAGAGAGAGTTTTCGGCGTGATTTTTGCCTGAACTAGGTGAAATATGTTGCATAGTACCTCCAGATATTCTTCACCTCTTTGTACTTCATGGCGCAACTACCCTATTGTAAGACTACCCTTTTGTAAGTAGGTGTTGTAAGATAGTACGATGTAATTTTTTTCATCTCTATTAATGAAAATCGGGTAGGGGACCTTCTCCCCCCACTGATTTACCCCACAATAGTAGATGTCATATTATTAGCACAATTTACCCAGATCTTGCAAAACTCATGTTAAAAACTCTGTCTTTCATAAAAAAAAATGTTGAGAAAGAGAATAATATTTCTAATCATCCACATTCCAAAGGCATCATCAGCATGAATCTGATGGACAGACACGATACATTTGAATTGCCAATGGGATATATGAACAAATTACTAGGAAACAGACATAAAATTGGATCTATAAAAAGAAAAGCTTAATCAGTTCCCAAGGACACAACAAATAATGAGGAATCTCAAAAAAAAGGGCCACCGGTATCAAACAAACATAACAACCAAAGCAAAAGCGTGAAAGAGTGAAGCTAGCTCGTATTCTACTTGAAAAATCGGGCAGCAGCCTGACTTCCCCACTTAATTACCCAGAAAAAAAAACAGTAATCTATCCATACAAAAGCTAAAGTTTTTCAATCTAGACAGAGAAAATGCAAAATCCACCCAAAAAAAATGAAAGATTTTTATGTAAAAAAAAAAACCACATCACAACAATTTCTCACATCCCCACCCTCACCTACCTTCTGTCACACCAGGCAATGCACGTCACAACCATTTCAGGCGAAGTTGGGTGAATTCCTTCAGGTGAGGCTGCGGGGTGGATCCTCGTGTGGTCTCGTCCATTATTTGGATCATGGTATCAGTCTCTAGATTATGGCACTTAGCTTTGGATCATGGTGAATGAGAAAATGAAGATTTTTTGTCTGAGTTTTGGCTCTTTCCCAGAACTTAGCCGGAAAAAGTCGCCGGAAAATGGAAGGGGGAGAAGATGGTGGACTCGTCTCATTATTTTTCTCCTTTCTCCTAACTCTTGGCTTCCTAAAATAGGAAGTGATCGTATCGTTCAACGTAGATCATTAGAGCGAGAATATGGCTCGTCTGGGCTCGGCTTTTGGCTCTCTTGATGGCTTGGTCGAGGACTTATGGTGGCCTATCGTTGGATGAGACCACCCTTGGATTTAGGGTTGGTGTGAATGAGTAGTATAGGCTATAGGGTCGATTCCATCAACCCATAGAGTCAACAGGCGTTGCCCTCGTTGGTTGATTGTAGGGCTGGCATGGGCCTGGCCCTAAAAAAGTAGGGCCTGGGCTAGGGCCAATTTCAGCCCGGTTCGAGCCTAGCCAGCCGTCTTTTTATTTTAAAAAAAATCTTATAGAACTCTAATTTCTTGTATTATTCTATGGTAGATCCTCGTTCAGTTTTTTTTTTCAAATCGCGTAAGGAAACCCCTATCGATTTTAGGGTACCCCCTCGTTTTTTATCTCCCTATTTTATTGACTTTTAACTATAAAAATTAGCTCCAATAAATATTTTTATACCATTTCATTCTAAAAACATTTTTAACCTCTTTTTTTCCTTTCCACCCATTAAAAAAAGTTTTTGGATTGAAATGATATAAAAAGATTTGTTGAGACTAATTTTTATGATCCCCTTGAAAGAAAAACGGAAAGACGGTTTACCATGAAACTTATATATTTCCCCTTATCTAACCGTCCATTCTGAATGGATGGCTAAGAGTGCCCTAATCACAATGTCACGTCTCTACACTATTTTATTTTTAATTTTTTTCTACAACACCAAATTTTGTACGTCCAATCCTCTATTAAACTTGCACTAACGAAAAATATAATAATAATATTTTCAATAATATAAAATGAACAAAATACCTTTGAAAGTTTCAAGGGGTATTTTGATCATTATATTTTATTGCAAAATTATTTTTAATATTTTATTAAATTTCATATTCATACAACTTGTATAAAAAAAACTAAACATAAAATACTTTGAGACGTCGAATCTAAGATCAAACGGTGAGTGACTCTCTTGATCAAAATTGGATAGCTGAATGGTACGAAAAGCATAGATCTTCGATGCTGTGGGGGAAGTATAGAAACCTTTCCCTTGAGTAAATTGCATTAGACCCTACGACCAGACCCGACCAGGAATGACGGGGGATCGGGTCTGGTTCCAAATATTGGACTGATATGGACCCGGACTAGAATAGTATTATTATTTAAATAATATTCAATATATAATATTTGATAATATTTTAATAAATATACCTATATATTTTCAATTAAAATATTTAAATATTTAAATAATTCATTTATGTGTTTGACATAATATTTAAACATATTTAAATATATGGTTTTTTATTTTTGGATCGGGTCCATTCAGGTTCGGTTGGGTCGGGGATAGTCTAGTCCGGGTATGGGTTCGATAACTTTGGGTCCGGTCGGGTCTGGGTCTCATAAATATTTTTCGGGTCCGACCTGTTGCTACTTCAGTGGTTCCATCCCTAGCGTACATGGTGGTTCTGCATGTGTGAGTACTATATGCTTGCTCCCCTGGGTAAACCATCCATTTTGGACTCTTTGACATTATATTTTGGGAATTACCTTGAAATCACATGACGACAAAACACAATACTCATTTGGAGTTTTTTTTAATTTTAAGGTGTGATGGTCCAGAAAATACATGGTATTCAATCCCAAGGTCTGAATGCATTTTCATTTGAAATTTTTGTTTTTCTAATTTTGGTGCCTATGTTTAATAGGTTATGGCTCCAAAATCAACAATTCTAAACGAACTCTAAGTAGGAACTTTGCCTTAGGCAGCAAAATTAATGTACTGGAACATATAATCTTATTCAACACTCAAAGTTAAAAGATGGAAGCAGTCTAGAAGTACTGTGCAGGAGTTACTAATAACAAGAGCATTTTTTAAAATTTTAATATAATTTATAGGGGGTGCGGAGTTCTTGAAAATTGTTTGGAATTTATTAATGAAAAAAATGTACATAGGTTGCAACCTTATCCTATAGAAAAAAGCACTCATCAATAATCCATTGAAAAAGGTCGTTATGATGCTTAAAAACCCTCTAAGTGATGATCTCGACCTTGATATGTATGTCAAAAATACTACATCTTGTAATATTTTATCTAGATTGTCCATTCTCAAGATTTTCATATGTTTGTAGATGTGTTTAATCTATACCACTTTTTACATTTGAAATTTCACAATTAGATATGAAGTAGATTTTCAATTCAACATTTCAAATTTTTACAACAAAATTGTATCTTTCGGCGGGCTTTGAAAGTGCACCTTAATAATAAGGATTTTTTTCAAGATTGACACCTTATACAAACCACACCCTTTATTACTTAGTAGAAGCAAATTTTTGTATTTGTTATAATCGAGGATTTGGAAGAGTAACTAATTAAAACTTTGTAAATATCTCATAAGGATCATTCAGAAGAGTAACTAATTAAAACTTGGTAAAGATCTTAGAAGGATCAATGTATAGAGAGACTTTTTATCAACCCTAATTTCTATTTTATCTTATCTATGAGTACTCTGCGTTGCATCAATCGGTATTGATTTTCTCTATGAGCCACAACATTTACTTTCTTTGGAACTACATGTATGGCTGCACAAGGGTTGCAAGGAACCAGTAGTGTAAAACGACGTTGCGGTCAAGGAGCCGAAGTTCGATCCATACGGCGGATTTTGACTCTGTTCTTCAAAAAATTCGACGCCCTGATTTCTGAGGTATGCTAGATCAAAGATGTCACCTTAGAATTATGCTAGAAAGGGGTGATTGTAGGGATGATGTTGTGCCTCCCGAAGATTTTGTGTGCACAGCACCCATCTAAATTTAAAAGACGATTCGGACTCAGATAGCCTAGGATCATATTGGTTACAGGCAACAAACCCTATCTTATTGGAAGATAAGTTTGTTCAGGCTCTAAATGAAGTATTAGGATTGGTGTGCCTGATTTTAGGAGCAATAGCTGAACTGATGATGTTCTTGTAGCTACGAGTCATGTTATTCCCACGTTTTCTCTTCCCTTTCTACAAAGGTATATGATGGAAATCTCAATTTTGCATATTTATTTAGGGAGGTGTGTTTGTCTACTCCCTGTCTGATTTTTTCCCTTGTTTTGGTTGAAATTTGCTTGGCTCTGTCTAACAGATTTGTAGTTATTCCATAAATGTCGATTGTCATGCTGCTCATGGAGTAATTGAGGATGATAATATTCTGATTGATTGGAGAAATCCTGTCGGTAAGTTGATGGTGGTACGTCCATTCATTTGGACTTTTTTTAACCGAAATGGTAAAATATGTCCATCTTTCATTAGGCTCTAAGGCATGAAAAATATATAATCTATTTTACATAAACAATGGAACTTCTCCCCTTTGATTTCCTTATAGATAGCTAAATATAAGTGCTGGATGTTGCTCTTGTGTAAGGAGATAATAGTGCTGAAAATCCACGTTTTTTTTAAAATTTAACTTGACCTCTTATTTTTCTAAGTAAAGAACAACTCTTTTATTCTCTTTTAAGCACGAGAGCGCTTTGGAAATCGATAAATTGTTCAATGCTTTCAACCAATGTACTTGGACTCCACGAGTCTCTTACTTGGCCTCGGCCAAGCTATTTGGCTTCGCCTGATGGACGAGGTGAGTTTTATTGTACCCCTATATTTATAGGTTGTATATAATAATGTGTTATTTCTAATTTTAACATCTGAAGGAAAATCGTTATGTATAATAAATAATGTGTCGTTATAATTGATACAGCTCCGAAGGGCACACTGCGTAGAATTGCCAGTTGAGAATCGAACCAAAGACCCATCACCAAGGGGTATTTTGAGAGCTGACAAGTAAACCAACACACCATTTGATGTTCACTCAACCAAAATGAAAGGTATGTCATATATAATTCTTTTTTTTGCCTTTATATTTATTTTGGGCTGGACTCGAGCAAGTTAATCGGACTCGCTTGAGTAACTCGGCTCGGCCAAAGACCGAGTCTTTCAACGATAGATTATAGTTTTATGCCATTAATAAAAGTTTAAAACCTCTCACACTTTTGCCATTGAAGTAACACCAAATGTCTTCTTTATTGACGAGAGGGGAAGTAATGGGTGATCATTACAAACTTCTTCATGTGAATTTGGGGGATATTCAACATTTGGATTCCATTGCAGAGCAGGCCGGTTCGGATCCCGGAGTTCGAGAGAGATTTGGGTAATATATGTGAAACCAATAAGAACTCAATGAATCCACCTCGGATTCACCTAACTAACTTGGAGTGGACCTGCAGGGTGTTAGATTCGGATAAAAAACTCTTAAACTTGCTTGGGTGAAATCTATCAATTCCCTTAAAACCCAAGGCATAAGTATACAAGGATGGAAAAAGTTTATATAAGGTTGCAATCTTAAAATGTAGAACTACGAATGCACCTTAAAAATCCATCGAAAAGGTTATTTTAATATTGAAAAAACCTTTGATTGATCATCTCGATATCGAGATATATAACCTTGAAAAATAAAAAAATTTTAAGTCTAAAAAATAATGCATCTTAGAACATATTATCTACACCGTTCATTTTCAAGATTTTCGATCTACTTGATTTAAAGTATTTTGAAATTAAAATTTTATAATTAGATATAAAAATAGATTTTGAGATAATCTTATATATTATTATAAAATTTAAAGGTGCACTTTAATTGGATTGTTTAAAGGTACAACCTTATGGAAACCACACCCTACCAGGATTGACGTAAATCTTTTTGCGTAAAATTTAGGCCCTAAATACAATGGCTTCACTCAATCACGTTGTTGTCATGTTTGTTTCATACCCGTGGCCATCTTTTTAAGATTCCTCGGCACCCTTGGGATTTGAAAAAGCTTTTCTTTTCGTTAGTTCTATTCCTATGTCTGTTTCTTAATGGTTTGTTCATAAATTATATTCACAATTCAAATGTACCTTGTGTGATCCATGCAAATGATGCCTTTGGACAGTAGATGATTAGAAATCTTGTTCTCTTTCTCAACTTTTTTGGGACAGACAGTCAACGTGATTTTTGCTTAGATCCGGGTAAAATGATTTTTGCTTAGATCTAGGTAAAATGTGTTGCATAATAGTAGTTGTTAGTAACATGAGTTGTATCACGTGCAGTTTTTCAATGTGATTCTTAAAAGAAAGACTAATATGATAACTCTGGCTTCAGAGAAAATAAAACTAACAAATCCAACAACTTAAAAACATTGATGTTATTAAACCAATTTTTTTAAACAAAGAAAATATTTTAAATTCTTATACTTGAGAATATAAAGACAATATAATTAAATATGACAAAAGACAGTGGTGGAGATTATAGTACACGCCACACCGAGTCTCCTCCTTCCAATGGTGCTCGATATCTATGATCGGTCTATCTAAAAACAACTACCTATGGCCTCAATGCCTTAGTTTTTAGTCTTGCTCAACATCGAGTCTCCTCCTTCTGATGATGCTAGAAATCTATGATCGGTCTATCTAAAACCAACTCCCTAAAGCCTCAATGCCTTAGTCTTGCTCAAGCCCCTTTGGCTTCATCTTTGGAGAGATGAGAGATAGATAAAACAGAGAGGGATAGATACTAACAACGAGATCCTCCCCTTTGCTATCCAAAAATCAACCACTACAAGTTAACCTTAGCTTGGGTCTGCCACCTAGAACGAGAGAGAGAGATGATTTGAGCACGAGACACGAGAGAGATGATTTGGGCGTGCTTGCCCTTTTGGCTTGAGCGAGATTTTGGTTAGGGTCTGCCCCTTAGAAAAAAGACACTTGAGAGAGATTTTGGTTGGGTGTGCCTCTTAGAAAAAAGATACTTGAGAGAGATTTTGGTTGGGGTGTGCCCCTTAGAAAAACTTTTTAAAGGACAATTGAGAGAGATTTTGGTTGGGGTGTGCCGCTTAGAAAAACTTTCTAAAGGACAATTGAGAGAGATTTTGGTTGGGGTCTGCCCCTTAGAAAAACTTTCTAAAGGACACTTGAGAGAGATTTTGGTTAGGGTTTTTCCTTATAAAAACTTGAGAGAGATTTTGGTTAGGGTTTTTCCTTATAAAAACTTCAGAGAGATCATTAAGTCCTAGGTGGAGAGAGATTTTGGTTGGGGGTGTATTTCCTTAAAAAAACTTAGGAGAGATCTTTAAGCCCTAGGTGGAGATTTTGGTTGGCGTGTGCCCCCTTAGAAAAACTTGGGAAAGATCTTTAAGCCCTAGGTGAGACATGCCACTTATACAGAGATATTTGAAACAGAGATAAACCTATAGAGAGAAGAGAAAATATGTGTAGAGCTTTTATAAGGTGGGAGAGCCTTTTTTTTATGGATATACCCAAAAGATAAGTGAACAAACAAGGGGATAACTATCACCCAATCTTGGAGAACAAGTTAGTTGCCAGGGGTGGGGCTTTGGTGGCCACACATGGCCCCACCTAATCCCACATGTTCTAAATTGGTCTCCCATATTTATGGAGGTCCTTATAATTTTAGAAAATATTTTATTTTGTATTTATAATTTTTAAATCTTATATTTTATTTAAAACAGAAAAATTAATTTATCTTAATTTATAAATTCAAATGACAAAAATAAGATATCAAAATATTCACAAAATTTAAATAAACATTCTAACAAATCATATATCATAAAATTAATTTATCTTAATTTATAAATTCAAATGACAAAAATAAGATATCAAAATATTCACAAAATTTAAATAAACATTCTAACAAATCATATATCATAAAATTAATTTTAATGGTAATAAGATCCATTAAATCTAAAAATTTATCAATATACGGGAGCACTCTACCTTCAATTGCGGATCATAATCTATCTAGCTTTTTTTTCAAACTGACCCAGCAGTTCTCATGACTCACAGTTTATTGCATCAGCTCATGATTGGACCACAAAAGTCTGCCAATAGACTACGAGACACAATCCCAGTTTATGAATTTTAGGTTATCTCTTAGAGACAAATAATCTTAATTTATGGATTTCAGCTTATCCCCTAAAGATAAAAAATCCATGGTCTTTTAGACCTTGATGCAACTATGACTCTATGGTGCATAGAGGTAATTTCTCACACATGTACACGCTTCACTATTATTGGCGAATCTTAAAACGGTTATCTATGTATATGTCGTGTGATGATATAATGATGAGGTTTTAGCCATGTCTCTAAAGGCTATTCATCATAAGCAAAGGCCACACAGTCTCTCGGCTCTCATCTAGGCATACTCTGAGCTTATCAAGGGCTAACCCACTAAACCCTTCTCGGTAGATCCCTATGCCCAAATATATTGGATTTTTCTAAACTCGACTGGCTTAGTACGTCGAGCCTAGTCTGAGTATCGGCAAATCATATATGCCTAGTATAGTCCACAAGAGGACCACACTCACACTAAGTTTATGTTTCACTATATAAAATGCTCATGCAAACTCTCATAAGGCCTTTAAAAACCACATAAATGCAATAATTTTTGCCAGATCTGGTAAGAGATACCTTTCTTTTTTTTGTAGTATTTTCTCTAAGAAGTTTTTCATCATCTTTTATATATTTTTTTGGTATTTTGTATTTGCGTGTGAGAGAGAGAGACGGCTGACATAGTTGAGAGAGATTTTATAGCATCCTTGAGAATATCCACTCTACAGTGGAGCCCCACACACATCCATCGCATAGCCAAAATAATCATGTACAATGGAGAAAATTACGTATAGCCACCTTTTTGTGCCCATTTATTATCATATGGGTTCTTTTTTTACCAAAAATTACAAGGAACATCCTTCCATCCGTGGCCCTTTCTTCTTTCTTTTTTTTTGTCTTGAGCTGCCCACGTGTCCCATCATAAATCTCACATACTCGTGGTGGTTAAATAAAAAAAAGGACACACTCCTGTAGGAGTATAATATACGTTTACTTCTGAGCACAAAGACTTATTTGGGAGGATTTTTTAAATTTAAAAGTTTTTAAAACACCTTATACTGGATGATTATTTTTGAAAGTTAAAATTTTATATTGGAGTTTTCTATCACTTAGATCTCATCCTCTAAAAGTTGAACAGTCTCTGTCAATCTTGAAACAATATTTTTTCAAGTTTGTATAGGGTCTAATTTGGAAATTTTTCATTGACGTTGAAGACCTTAGGTGTGGTTTTACATGAGCGAGTAAATGAACAGTATACTCCCAAAGGAGTATAAATTACTTTGGTAATTAAAAAAGGGTCCGGTTTGTATAGAGCTCAGGTTCTAAACAATCAAATTGGAGCCTATCTTCAAATAGTGTTGAGAAAAGTAGTTTCAACACGAAAAATTTTTGTGATAGCCTTAAAATATATTTTCATCTTTAATTATAAAATTTAAAGCTTAATAAATAGTGTAGATCGAGAAGATCTATTACAACTTGAAAATTGATGGTCCAAAAACGTGCTACAAGATGCATGATTTTCAAGACTTAAAATCCATTGTTTTCTCATGTACATGCATCTTGATGTCGAGATGATCAATTTAAAGATACTTGGGCATCAAAACAACCTTTTCTAATGAATTTTTTGAGGTGGGTTCTAATTTGATTGTTTAGAGCCTCGGCTCTATATAAACTTTTGCCTTAAAAAAAAAGCACCTGTGACATCTTTTGTCTATAGGGTTTTTTTTTTTTTGGTTGGGCCTTTTTGCATGATTGCTTGGTGGGTTCTTTCCTTTTAAACACCTTGGTAGGTTATTTCGTTTTAAACCCCTTGCGCAGCCTTATCAAAAGCTATTATACTTCTTTAGGAGTATGCTATTCTCACACCTAGGATTAAAAAATATATAAAAAAAAGGTGATATCTAAGTATTAAAAAAAAAATATTGTCTAAATAAAAAAAAAGTTTTCTAATTGTGCCCTCTATACACTTGAGAAAAATATTGTCTCAAGGTTGAATAGAGACCGTCTAATTTTTTGAAGGTGATATCTAAGTATTAAAAAACTCAAATTTCAAATTTTAACTTGTAAAAATAATCATCTAGTGATTATTAAGTGGTTCTCAAAAATTAAAAAAAAAAAAAAAAAAAAATCCTCTCAAATAGTTTTTTTTTTACGGAGGGAGTAAACAAACCTTTACTATATTTTCCGAGGTACATTCTCTTTTTTTAATTTAACCGTAATCCATTTAAGCAGCATGTGGGGTTGTCACCTCTCCGGTGTTGTAATCGATAAACATATGTGCAATTTTGGGGAAAAGAAAATCCGTATTGGGTGGAGGGGTGCTTATCGTAATTTTGATAAAAAATGAACCTAGATGATAATAAATGGACAAAAAAGAGTCGATACGTAAGAAGTGAAAAGATTTCATACTCCCATGGGAGTATACTATCCATTTACTCCCTTGGGCAAAACTTACTCTGAAGAAAACTTTTTTTATCTCAGATTTTGGGGATGTAATCTCTAGAATCCAGCAAACGACTTCAAAGAAAAAAAAATTTAATTGTCATTCTCTATATGCCTAAAAAAAAAAAAATCATCCCAAGATGTTTCGCAACTTTAGCTGTCCAATTTTTTGAGGGAATAATCTAGGTGTTTCGCAATCAAAATCCAAATTTTTTTCTTGTGAAAATAATTTTCTAGTTATAGTTAGATGGATCCTGAAACTTCAAATTAAAAATAAATAGAAAAAACTCCTAAATTAGTATATTGTCCAAGGGAGTAAATGTATAGTATGCTCCGGAGGGAGTATATTATACGTACACATACAATCTAATTAGAGCCTACCTCAAAAATTTCACTACAAGAGATTATGTTGATTTCCAAATATCATCAAATTGATCATCTTGACATCAAGATGCATGGACATGAGAAAAAAATGGATTTCAAGTTTTGGAAATAGAGCAATATTATAATACATTTTTTTACCGTTAATTTTCAAGATTTTCATAGATCTGCTCAATATACACTATTTTTGAAGTTTTAAATTTTATAACTAAAGATGAAAAGATATTTTAAGGCTATTATAAAAATTTACAATATTAAAACCACATTTCTTGATAATATTTGAAGGTGGGCTCTAATTTGATTGGTTAGAGCCTCCCACTATACAAACCGCACCCATACTTATAAGGCATAAACACTTCATCGTTCCATACCGTCCATCTCTATTTTTGCCTCTCGGAAAGCCGGAAGCCGTAAGTAAAAAACCCTTCCACCCAGCCTCAAACAACGTCCTCCTCCACCACTGTACCCTTCCTGCCATGATGCATATAAATACACAGCAAGTTTCCCGAAGCTTCCTTGTACGCATTGACTCATTGACTCATTGTACACAAGATGTTGGATTTTGGACAGTGCTTCCTGAAGTTGAAGCTCTTTGATCTCTGCGGGTGCACTAACTTAGCTATTGAGGATCTTTCCACCACTTTGAAACGTTTGAATGATATATGGGTTTGAAAGATTCTTCTTGAAATGTGGAGATCAAATTGAAGTTGCGAATGAATCGACACAATGCAAAGCCCGACCTGAAGACATAGATGAATCGAGGCCATCCCTGAGATTTCCCTGCATCCATTTGAAGAAGGTAGCGGTCCATTTTATACATAAATCAGAAGATTCCGACGATTCAATTTCAAAACTGGCTTGACTTCTTCAATTCATTATATGTTCAATGACAATTTGCAGCCTCGCTATCTCTTAAGGTACTGATAATCTTTATTTTCAGACTGCTAAGTTGTGCTTTATGTTTTTATAGATGGATTCACAAAGGACATCAGTATCATCTGCCTTTTTATTCAATGATTTTTAAGGAAAATTTGTATCTTTTTGCACTTCATTTATAGTGAACCTTGAGCGGAATAGTCTGATTTATATTTAAATATAAAGTGGGCAGCTTTTATTGTATTAAAGAACTCTTATGGGACTCTCTCTCTCTGTCTTTGGTCGTGTCCTCATGTCATGATATAGTTGACAGAATTTTATGGAGGTTTGAAATTTTTCTGCATGTTGTTGTTCTTTTGGGCATGGGAAAAGATGATGAATTGCCATCCGCTGGAGAACGTGAGTCGTCGCTTTTTCTGATGATTTTGGTTATTTCCTTCTTTGAATGAGTTAATATAATTTAGAGATTAATAAGTAGTTATAGTCAAAGAAAATGTCAGCTTGAAAGGTTCTTCTTATTCTATTGATATGTGTTCTCTAGCTGAAGCCCAAGAAGCCCGGGCCTATTAATAAAATCTATTTTTGGGATGTTAGGACATGTAATTTTTAACATAGAGATCATGAATATGATAAAATAAATAAATTTTAAAAACTAGAAATAATCATCCTTCTTTAAGAGGGATGCTTTATACTTTTCGAACCGCATATGCAGTCATACAATCCAGCGGCATAAAACAATTTTCCTATTTGTATCCAATTTTTCTATTTTTGTGGTACGTTGGGAGAAAAATAGAACGTATATCTATTCTGTAAGGTCCAAACAGGGCAACACATCTAGTAAATCTAACGTCCAACATCGATCGATGAGAGAGAGAGAGTCTTCATTTGATCATTTGACGAGCCCATTTATAAGAGATTGAGAGAACACATCTGAGAGAGAGAGAGAGAGAGAGAGAGAGAGGTCGTCTAATGGCTAGTGCCCATGCATGAGAAAGAGAGTGTTCGTCTTCATTCCAGGAGCCCATGCATGTATAAAAGAGAAGGAGAGGTGGTTGTTTAATAACGGTGATATGACTATAGAGGCAAATAAGGGAAATTTGTCAAATTTGTCCAAAATTTTAATTACTATTTAAGGAAAAATTTTGTGTAGAATTTTAATTTTTCATATTATTTTATGGTTGACTTTGTTCCGTTTTTCTTTAAAGCGGAATAAAAAAATCCTTAAAGATTTCACCGTACTCCTTCATCTCTTGTCTCCTTCTTTTATTAAATTTTTACTATAAAAATTAGCCCCAATAAATCTTTTTATACCATTTCATCCAAAAAATGTTTTTAACCATCTTTTTCCTTTTTCACCCATTAAAAACGTTTTTGAATTGAAATTGTGTAAAAACTTTTGGGTTGAAATAGTATAAAAAGATTTGTTGATGCTAATTTTTATGATCAAAAGTCAATAAAATAGAGAGATAAGAGATGAGGGGCTACGGTCACATCTTTAGCGAAACGGACGGAGGGTCTATCATGAAATAATATGAAGAATTCCCTTTTCACCTATTAAAAAGTTTTTGGGTTGAAATGGTATAAAAATTTTGTTGATGCTAATTTTTATGATCAAAAGTCAATAAAAGAGAGAGATAAGAGGTGACGGGGTATGGTGAAATATTTAGATGCTTTTATGCTGCTTGAAAAAAAAAAAAGGAAGAAGAGTCTACTATGAAATAATATGAAAAATTAGGGTTCTATACTAAAATTTTCCATTATTTAATGTCTTATTCATTTATCAAAATACACCTAAAATATCAAAGGGTGTTTGGAAAATCAAATTACTAAAATTGGGTTCAAGAGGAACAAGGTTAGAGAACTAGGTGATGCTGAGTCAGATTGGCCATATTATACGAAGCATAATTCTTTTTTACTTCTTTTTCCTTTTTTGAAAAAAAGAGTCCCCAATTTTTCCATTTTTTTCATTTTTTTCCTGTTGTTTCTCCTTTTTTTTTTTTTTTTCCGACTTTTCTGTCAAAATCATTGTTTTTTTAACTCTTTTTTGGACATGTACGATAGTTCTTCAATCTAACGACAAAATCAGTGTACCAGGACTCAGCCATCGAGTTTCACCTTATGTTTACAATTCGAGGATATTAAAAATAAATTTTTTTTTTTCTAAAATCATAAAAATGTGTGATTGATTTATCATTTCTGTTTTCTGTATGATTTATATACTTTTGGCAAAGATTGGTGATTAATATTTTCCATAAATATCTATTTTGATATTTTACCTTTTTTTGGATATTTTTTTTAAAAATGCCTCAAATTATAAATCTGTTGTTTCCTAATCTATTATTTCAATTCTTTTTTAAGCTTATTTGGGCTCTTTAGGTTGTTTTTATATTTTATTTTTCTTTCAATACATTTTCCTTATCTATTTGAATTTTTTTTTTTTTTCGTTTTTTTTTCAATTTGTTGAGGGCTTTTCAGCCATATGCATGATTTGGCTGAGTCTGAGTTACTCGGCTCGGCCAAGGGCTGAGTACTTTAACCAGGTCGATTTTCTATATTCCGGTCAGAATTGAATAGATCAAGAGCGGAAAGCTCCAAGTATTTTTGAAATTTTGAGCTTGGATATGCGGATTCCTCTGCTCTCATCCATGATTTCTTTGAGGACCTTATCTCTTGATGTTCATCCACCAAAGCTATTTCCTGATCTAAAGCATAATTTTTTTTTTTTTTTTTTTATAAATTTTTTTTTTTATGGTTCGAGATTTCTAAAAAGCCTTGGACTCTCAAAAATGATTATATGTTTTATATAATTACTGGTGGATCTAGTTGGGAATTTTCGCGAATAAAGCATTATGCACGATTTAGAAAAAAAAATTGATTTTTTTCATTGCTGATTTTATAGGTTCCCATTTTCCATGTAGTTTTTATGGTTTTTGCACTATTTTTCTTGGATTTCTTTGGGTTTTCTCAATTCCATTTTAAATCCTTTTTCTAAATAAACATCAGATTAATTTCAAGAGATCCAAATTTATTTTTAAATAAAGAAGAAACCAGTAATTTAATTCTGTTTTGGTTTAATTTTTTAGTTTTTCTTTGTATATGAAATTATTCTTTTACATGAGAACTACACGTGAGAATCGGTCCGACTCTAACAAGGTTCTCGATGTAGACCAATCCACCAGGCGATCGGTTTGGCTAGCAAATCTGTGTTTTAAAGCACTGACTCTGACTCATGTCTCCTTCTCTCTATCCTTTTTACAAATGCTATAAACTTTTATTAAAGCTATCCTTCAAGAGCATCAGATTACAAAGATCTGTCTCTCTAACCTTGTCTATCTACATTGTCGTATGGTACCAACTTCTAACCTTACGCCTTGCAACAGGAGTCTCACCCTAAACCTTACCGTTATGTTAAGAGTCCCTACTATGACTCAATAAAGACCGGAGTTGCGAGTTGGTCAAGTTTACTTATGTGAAAAGAAAGTATATATTACTTATTATTGTCTATCAGGTTCATATAGAAGGTATATATGTGATCAGTATATATGGTTAATGCTATCTTGTCAGGAAAATTTTTTTTTTTTTTTTTCTTCTTTTTACCACTTTTTATTCTATTTTATTTTATTTTTTTTGGCAAAGATCACTTACAAGTAGTCTCATTACAATCAATCTTGCTTCAAAGAAAATAAAACTAATAAATCCAAGATCTTTAAAAAACTTTATGTCATTAAACCAATTTTCTTTAAACAAAAAAAAAATCCACGATTTTTATGCTTGGGAATATAAAGACAATATAATTAAATATGACAACAAACAAAAATAGACTCCTGGATATGACAAGAAACAAAAAGAGAGTCCTGAAGATTACCTCAAACCTTAGGTATTTTCTTAGTAACTTTGTTTGAAAGAGATGGATTCTCTGTTTGCTATACCTTAAAACCCTTAGTCATAAATCCAGAGACGAGAGAGAGAAGAACCTCATAGCTTACACTCTTAGCCCCTTTTTACAATGTGGGAGAGAGAGGGCTTTCATAAGAGAGCCATTTTTTACAATGTGGGAGGGAGAGAGAGGGCTTTCATAAGAGAGCCCTTTTTACAATGTGGAAGAGTTGACTTTCATATGAGAGAAACTTTCTTAAGAGGGAAATAGAAAAACTTTCTTTAAAAGAGAAGTAGAAAGACAAGGTGTAGAGATTTTGAGTAGAGACAATATCTTTTTATAAAATTTAAACAATATTAAGGTTTCTTAGGTTTTTTTTTGCTTCTTTTTTTGTGAGACTGAATATGAACCATTGATCTTCAGTGACTTGTGGGATGAGAGATTTGAGTCATTATTCTATAGATGGGTCATCCACATTATCGAATGTGCTAAAACTTTTGTCCCTTACTAATCATAATATTGTGTTTTATTCAACAAGCCTTATCAAGCTTTTTAAAAGATTCAATCAAAATCTTCTTTAACCACTTATCCCATAAAAAATAGGAAACCTATAAAAGTGGAGTGTGCCACCCCATGGGATAGGAAGCCCCAAAAATTGGGGCATGCCCATGTGGTGGGTTTTGTTGCCCCCACCAATTTAGGGCATGGTGTCCCATGTGCATAATGCCCCAATGCTATTTTTAAATATTTAAAAATCAATAAATTATTTTAGAACTAACTTGAATATTTAAAACATTAAAAATCAATATCTCCGTTTGTATAAATCCAAATTTTATAAATAAAATATCCAAAGATCTAGAAAAATTCAAATAGTAATTCTAAAATCATATCATCATAAAATAAATACAATTAAATTCATTAGATGAGATAAAGATCTATATGGTCTAGGAATAAATAATCTGAGGCATTCCACCTTCCACTGTGGACTACGGACCACACTTGCTTTATCAAACCGATCTAGTGTTTCTCATGCCTCACAATCTATGCAGGAGCTCATTAGTGGATCACCAAAGTCTTCCCGATGAGCCAAGGGGTCGCAATCCCAATCTGTGGATTTCAGGTTCTCCACTAGATACGAGCCAATGTCACATAGATCCAATGCGACCACAGCTTCTATGGCGCATAAAGGTATCTCTTACATATGCATACGCTTGGATCTATGTGACATTGGCTTATGTGACCCTTTTGTGTGATGGTGACCTTCAGAGACGAGGGCCAAAGCCTCATCCATGTACCATCATACGATTTATCAATATGCATGTCGTATGATGGTACATGGATGAGGCTTTGGCCCTCGTCTCTGAAGGTCACCATCACACAAAAGGGTCACACAATCCCTTGGCTCACTCATCAGGGTATACTCCGACTTATCAAGGAATAACCCATTAGAACCCTTATCGGTTTATACTCTATGGCCAGGTAACATAAGTTTTTCCCAATTGACGTTGCCTAGACCGTCAAGCACAGTCCGGTATTAGTAAACATTGTTGTTTAGTATGGTCTACGAGGGATCACACTCCCATTAAGTTCATATTCCACTATATCATTCAATTTTACAAGCACTCATAAAGCCTTTAATGGCCACACTCACCCAACAAATAAATCTGAAGGGTTAATCACTAAATAACCCTTAAAACAACATAGATTTCTTTGGACTATCTCAGATATTTTTAGGATTTTCAATGAGAACATTTTGGACTCAGAAATTCATCATATATCTCTTATTACATAACCTTTCATACTCCTTTATTTACAAAAATTCTTCAATGAATAGAGACTCCATGGTCTTTTTGGACAATTACCAGTAGAATTTTCAATGGCTTCAATATCAGGGTGTGTGTTGAATTCTCTTTATTGTAATCTCAATGATCTCAACTTGTGACAGATATAGTAGATCCAAAGTAAAATAGTATTTCAGTGGGAGAGAATCACTTGCTTTATGCATGAGGTGTAGGGCAAACTATGTGAAGCACTTCATTTCTTTCCCTATGAAGACCCGTGTGCAACATTTTGAGCAGTGGAAAAGTGTGAGGTGAAGTAAATTCCCCCCGAGTTGGACTTGCTTGATTTGTTAGATGTTGACCATTGCAACACTACATGACAAGTTCAATTCCTACTCTACTGAATTAGCCAAAAAATGATACGTGAAAATGCTGATACCGATGTAGCAGAACTCACATCGGCAAAAGTACTCAGGTCTTAGCCGAGAGTAACTTGGCTGAGTCCGAGTGGACTTGACCAAGTTATTTATACCCCAAGAAAAGTAAAATCTAAAAAACAAAATTGGAATTATAAAATAGTTAAAAATAAGAAAATATTAAAAGAGGCAATAGAAATTGTTAGAAGACTAAAGAAGATGAAAAGAATCTATAAAAGATGGATTATGAAGAATTTTGATTTAGACCTAGAATATTTCATAAAAATTAAGAAAATAAAAAAATATGAAAGCTCCAACTCATCTTAAAAACTATCAAAATCATCTAAGAACATATTTCTAACTAATATATTAGCATTTACCTTCTTCTTTTAAAATTTTTTATATTTTCTGCATCTTCTTTTGGGACTGTTCAAGTTGCCTTGGAACTTGCCCCAACTTGGCGCGGGCCTTGGCTCGGCCTCCTACTGTACTCGCTGATAGGCTGATTACAAAGTTAAGAATATTGCCCATTTTCACAGAGGCCTAAAATTACATTGGTACAATTCATATACTTCAAAGCAAGTATAGAGGATATTACAGGAGACTTCCTTCTCAAAAAGAAGCAAGAATATCTGTTATCAACATTCGAATTTCAAACCTGCATGAATTTCATTCTTTACTATACAAACATGTAAATATTCAGATATCATAAATTATCCTGGTCTCATATCCTCAACCAGACCGCCGTCCTCTACGGCCGATGTCTTTAGTGCCTTCTCTTGAATTTTCTGCATACCAAGTCCTTCTGCTCTATAGACATAAAATCTGGCCACTACTAAGAAGAACAAGAAATTCACCAAGTTTAGGATTGCAAAAAATGCATAGTAGTAGTCGAGATGAGAATCGTTCAAATTATTGAGAATCCAACTCTTTTTACCATGCCTTCCTGTGACATTATGCACAATTGTGAGAAGGAAACTGCTAAGGAAGTTCCCAATACCCAAAGTAGTTGAGAAATATGAAGTTCCAAGACTTTTCATGCTCTCTGGTGCTTGATCATAGAAGAATTCTATCTTTGCAACTTCTAAAAAGGTATCAGCCACTCCCAGGATAGCAAATTGTGGGAGTAGTATGAAAATGGTGAGAGGGATCGTCCCCTCGTGTTCTACTAGGTCATGTTCCCTCGCAACACTCAGTCTCTTTCTTTCGATCAAGGAAGCGACTGTCATTATGATAATGTGTAGAGCAAGGCCAATTCCCATACGCTGTAGCAGTGATATTCCTCTCGGATTCTTTGTATATCTCCTCATTACAGGGACAAAGACCCGGTCGTAAATCACTAGGCTAACCAACATAGAAATGGTGATAAAACCTATCAAGCTTGCAGGAGGGACCTTGAAATGAGGACCCATGCTTCTATTTAGGGTGGTTCCTTGTTTCACAAAAAGGGTATTGGATTGAGCTACCATTATGCTAGGCACAAATGAGGCAATCAGAAATGGGATCATTTTTATCATCTGCTTTGTCTCTTCAACTTGAGTCGCTGTGCAAAGCATCCAAGGAGTTTCAGGGCCACTCTTTACTGCAGCTTTGTCAATAAACCTGCAAACAATAGGTCATGAATGTTATTAAGTACTGGAATTTAGAACATTAGAGAGACATTAAGAAATTATTATTTTTCCAAATGGGCATCACATCTTTACTGAAGTATAAGTTTTGGTTTCTTATTCTTTTCTTATGAGCCGATCCTACTAATCAAGTATACAACAGAACTTTTACTTTAAAAACCATTGTCAAATCATTATTTCAAACTTTTGTCTTTGGTAAGTAAAAGTGCTTGTGTGTTATTTAAAATCTTTACCAAAGTGAAGATTTTAAAATCTTAAATAAATAGTACAAGAACTTGCCATTCGTTCCCTAATGTTTTGTTCTCAGTTAGTAATAGACTCTGGACATCCTAGTAAAATTTTAACAAAATCAAGCATTCCTATGACAATGGCTCTCACTTTAACCCTTGTCATGGACACACACCAAACTCTCACAGACCTGAGCTCTGGTGTTGGATCGATCCTGCATGAGCCCTTGGCAACATAATATGCAGCATCCAACTCATGGAGCTCTCTGCTGTCATCAGGGGCCTTGACATTCCATTTTCGAGCAGCAGCCACCAAAACGCGAAGCATTCGGGTAAATGGGCTCCCAGAAGGCAACTTATGCCTATAAAACGGCGTCCCGATGACAAATATACAGATAGATACCAAGAGTCCCGCTGTTGGTATACCATAGCCCAGAGTCCATCCAACATTATCCTGAATGTATACAAGGAAGGTATTGGCAAACAAGGTCCCAAAGAAGATACTAAACATCCACCAGTTGAAGAAGGAGAGCTTTTGCTTCCTCTCTTTAGGATGGGATTCGTCGAATTGGTCAGCTCCCATGGTGGAGATGTTAGGCTTGGTGCCCCCTGTGCCGACAGCAAGGACGTATAGCGCGAAGTAGAAGATCCCAATTTGGAATGTAGAGGCACGTGGGACGGAGCCTGCAGTGCAGTCTTGATTGTTTCTGTTGCAGGACGGCGGGCGGAGCGAGGGGAGCGAGACCACAAGCGTGAGCAGACACATTCCCTGTGACATGAGGGAGGGTGAGCACCACTTTGGAATTTTAGCTAGTGCAAAGGCATTTGAGCTACTATTTATTGAAGCCGTGAATCTGAGAGAGAGAGATCAGTAGCAGTAAAGAATTGTTTGAAATTTCATCTAGTACCACGAAATTCCAGCAATTACTGGGAAAAGCATGGCTCTTTGTGTGGGTGTGAGAGAGAGATTTGTGTTGGTTCTAGGACAGTGAAGGCTCTCACACACGCACACACTTGTCTGATTTCATGAAGTCCTACCTGATTTGGGCTAGTTCCAGGTAAGGGATTAACGAGCCTTAAAGGCCACTCTGGCCCATCAAACACTGTGAAGGGTCTGATGTTAATAGGCCTTAATAGTAAGCCCAAGTCCCGGCCCGTTAAGCTTGCCGGCCTGAATTGTCCGATGGACCCCATGAAGGGTCGGGCTTTTGTGTCCCATCAGGCTGGCCCACACACGGGCAAGGCCCATTTACATTCTTAGAACTATTGTTATCAGGATTGGACTGGTGCTCGAACCGGCTAGGCGCTTGGTCAACTTAAAAACCGGTCTAATCGGTAGTCCAATTAGTCAAAACTTTTTAATATGTAAATAATTATAAAATATTAAATTCCAAAAATTCAACCAAAAAAAAAAAAAAAACATTAGTTAAAAGCATTTAAAATTCGGTTAAAAGTCAGAGATTTTTCATAAATTGTCGTAAATATAAATTTATCCTATTTTAAGATGACTCTCTCTTCTATTTATTATTATCTATCTCCTATTTTGAGGGGTCTCTCTCTCTCAAAATCCATTTTTTAAAAAATATATAATAGACATTGGCACAGCTTGATATATAATAGACATATAAGCATAACATTTGTCTATAATAAGCATTATTATAAGTCTGTTAATGTATTGCAATTTCACTTCTTATTTTTTATTTCAGTCATGATATTTTATTAACTAAAGATAGGAATTGTGCCATATCAAACATCCCTAACCACCATCAGATACCACCAGATTTAAGAGGGAGATACCCTGTTTTGCAAGATCATCTGCCGCACCCAATATTCCCAAACTCCAATATTTTGCCTCTAAATGTACTTTTTGCGTGCATTTAATTGTGCAAAGTATCTAAGCTATCAAAAGAGAGCACCCCAGTTACTCTTTTTGCAGTTAAGAGTCTTAAATCCTAGAACAAATCATTATATTCTGGTTGAGTAATTTTTTAAATTATTTTCCATATTATTTAGATTTAAGTAGCATTTATATATATTGTTATTGTTGTTGTCATTATTATTATTATTGATTTGGTACAGTATGTTATTTATTATTATAATTCGTCTAGTTATAACTTATTTATTCAATCAACTAAGCAGTTTTGACTATTCAAAAATATCCTTTAAAGGATAAATATATTTTAATTATGAAAAATAGTTTGATATGGTTGCAACCCTATCAAAATAAGTAAAGCCTCACTTCATAACTCATCGAAAATTACAATTCAAGTACGGGATTATATACAATGAGACGATTTACCTTTGATACAAGACATTCACAATTATTTATAACCATCCACTGTAAAATTTGATAGCTTGGATGTGTCAAGAAAATTTATTTTGAACTTTGAGCTTGGTCAATGAAATAAATATAGCAACCCAATTTCACATCTAATAGTCAAGATTAATTGTGACCACCTTATACCAAAGTTAAATAGTCTCATTGTATACTTTTCTTTCAAGTATTGAAAAACTTTTAAATCGATCATCTCAGCTTGAACATTATGGTTGTGGAAAAAAATTAAGATTTCAAGTATTAAAAATAGTTTATTTTTTAACAAATTTTCTAGACTATCCATTTCACCCAAAAATGAGTGTTTAAAGATCCGCAAGATCTATACGATCTTTTGAGTTTCAAATTTTATTATAGGTATCAGAAATTGATTTTGTAGCCATCATGGAAAGAAATTTCAGTTGATCAGGATTTGAGGTGTGGCATTATTTGGCTTTCATAAAACCTAGGTCTTATATAATTATTTGGCTTTCATAAAACCTAGGTCTTATATAAATTTCGTCCTTTATAATTATTAATATTTAGTATGAGATAAAAATGTAAATGGATATTATAATGGGAGGAGAAGATTACAGAGAGATAAATGGCAGAGGAGATGAGGAAAGTCCAGTAACGTCCCAAGTGGGCGTCAGCAATGTAGGCACCAATGATGGGAGTCATCCAAACGGTGCCAACCCAGTTTGTCACGTTCCTTGAAGATGCCACCGTACCCTCATGTAGCTTATTTGTTAAATACAGCACCAAATTTGAAGATATTCCATAATAAGCCATCCTCTCAAATATCTCATACCCTACAACCATAAAAGTAAGAAAATTAAAGCAACAAAATTACTATAGGATAAACGGAAAGAGATTATGAATTTAGTTAGTGTAATTTGCGATTATCCTAATAATCATGTACCTGTTCATAATTTGCAAAACTGCAAGTCATTAATGATAGCTACTTGCCATGACTCTCTGTCTAACATAAAGGAACAATTCTAGCTGGCAAAGATAAAAAGCAGCATCCCTCTCCCTTAACCATACAATTTTTTATTTTATTTTTTTCTTTACAAATATCCAACACAGCACCTTAATTCTCAAAAATTCAAAATAATGATTCATGGTTCCTCCTCATTTTCCTAAACCGCCCATGTTTGCTTTTAAAAGTAATTATTGCCACCAATTTTTCATGGAATCTCTCCCTCGAGTAAATCACCACAGCCAAGGCCTGATGATTTTCTGAACGCTACTTTAATTATAAGGAAATTTTAATATGAGAAAATAAAAGGTTTGGGGTTGCTTACCAACGATGAAAGAGCAGCCGGTCCATCTTCCAGTTTTGGAATGGAGAACTGGGCGTCCCTTCAGATCCACTGACCCATCTTTTGTGAAATCATCTTTCTTCCATCCATCTCCATTCTCCATTTCTGAGCTGTTTGCCATTTGGGTTTGGGAAGGAACTGGTTCACCCCACTTTTATATTGAGTTCACCTTCAGAGCATGTTTGAAAATATTTTTATATCAAAACCACACATTAATGCCACAATTATATTTTCCCAAGAACAAGGAACGGGTTACCTACTCCTAGGGCCGTTTCGTATCTGAAAATCTATTACGGGAAAAACATATTACAAAAATATGAGATTTATCATAGTACACTGTAACGGTAAAGAAATGGAAATAAATTACACCGCTAATCTAATCTAATTAGCGCTGAAATAACAAAATCCTCTATCTACCGTTATTTTCCTTTTTATTTACGTATCTATTCTCCCACTATTCTCCCTATCTCATGTGTATATCCATTTCTACCTACTCTCTCTAAACTACAATTATAAACCCTCATTTTGAATCTAAATCTTTTGAATATATATATATATATATATATATATATATAGATAAATTATAATGATTAATCTTTAAAAACAAAAAAAAGATTTTTTGGGATTAAGGATTAGGTACATATAAAAAAGTGATAAATTATCTGCAATATATTACCTGTACTTTTTAATCATATTTAAAGGTTGTAACTAAAATAAGTCACCAAATATTTATGACCAATATTAATTCACATTATTTATTCTTTGAGTCACGATAAGCATGGTATAGTCATCTTATCTATACACATGCATTCCAATATTAGATAGGAATTTCTATAAAGAGATCATTTATCGTTTGTGAATGGATGTCACAATCATTCTCAAATATTATATATCAAATTAGATGGCTTGAGGTGAGGCATGAGGAGAATTTTTTTAAAAAAATTTTTGTATTTATTCAATGACACTAGTACAACCACCCATTTTGAAATGGTGCAATGATGACTTCAATTCCGCATTTAAGCGGAATTTTGTGATAAAATAGAAAGAAATGACAGTTTATAGGCAAGTGTCGGTAAAGTGTTGATAATGCATTTCCCATATTTGTTTCAGACAAACCCAAACAATAGCAATGTATTTCCCAAGTTGCATCTAAATATTACCCAAACAGCAACAATTCATTTACAAGTAATGTATTACGCAGAGGTTGCATCTAAATACTACCCAAATAGTAACAATTCATTTACATGTAATGTATTACGCCAATAATATATTTCACCGACAATATATTTCGAAGTATCCGAACGACCCCCTAATGGTTAGAGTAATTCGGATATTTAATGAATCACATCTCCCACCTAGGATTCGAATCTACGACCAATCAGTTAAAGGCCGACCACTCGATCAGTGAGCTACCGAGGAACAATGGGAGATTAGATCTCATAGAGTACGAAGGTAAAATTTTTTAGTACAAATTGGTCCAATTCATGTGAAAATATAACCACATCTCTAGACGTGGGAAAGTACATTCACGGGTTTATTTTCACACACCGGAGCCACTCACTTTATCAGATGCAATTAATTTCACCAAACATCCCCAAGAATTAGAGATAGAAACTATCTCAAATTATAAGGTTTAGAGAGAGAAAATATCTTAAAATTTTAGAACAAAAAACTACCTGAAATTTTTTAGAGTGACCCTATCTCAAAATTTTTAGAGGGAGTAACAATATCAATTTTTAAGTTTTAGAGGGAGTATCTTAAAATCTTGGAGAGATACACTATATCAAATTTTAGAGAGAGAAAGTATTTGAAAAGTTTTATACAGAGAAACTATCTCAAAATATTTTAAAGGGAAACTATTTCAAACTTCAAATTTTAGAGAAAGAAAATATATTAAAATTTTAGAGAGATAAATTATATCAAATTTTCGAGAGAAAAACTACCTAAAGATCTTTAGAGAGTGAAACTATCTCAAAAATTTTAGAGAGAGAAATTATCTCAAATTTTAAGTTTTAGAGAGAGAAATTATGTTAACATTATAGATAATAAACTCTGTCAAATTTTAGAGAGAATGTATCTGAACATTTATAGAGAGATAAAATATCACAAATTTTAGGTTTTATGGAGATATGATATTTTAAAATTTTAGATAGAAAAACTATATCAAATTTTAAAGAGAGAAAGCACTTATAAATTTTTAAAGGGAGAAACTATCTCAAATTTTGTAGAGAGAGAAACTATCTAAAAATTTTTAGAGGGGAAAGCCATCTCAAATTTCAAAGTGTTAGAGAAACAAACTATATCAAATTATAAATTTTAGAGAAACTATTTCAAAATATTTAGAGAGAGAAACTATCTTAAAATTTCAAGTTTATTGTGTTCTCTCCTTCTTTCCAACTTTTTCTAAAATTTCGAGTTTTTAGAAAGAGCATGCTTGAGTAATTTTTTCGTGTAAATTGTTTGCATATATAAATATTGTTCCTATAAGTATTTTCCAATCAAATTTTTACACGTAACACACAACCCCTTAAGTAAAAAAACATACAACCCCTTAAGTAAAAAAACATACAACCCCTTAAGTAAAAAAACATATAGGTGAGAGAAAGAGAGATGCCCAAAACATTTTTTTTTATAGAAGTGTCTTTTAAGACTTGAAGTATTGTAAAAACTATATATAAAGGAATAGTATTTTCAAAATTTGGGTCATGCATCTAAAATTGTATAAGAAATTGTAGATTGGGTCATTTGCTATTTGGTTGAACTAGGTAAATTTAACATATAAAGATAATACCAAAACTTTTTTTTTGGGTAAGTATAATACCAAAACTTAACTATCAAAATGTGCAGTCTAGATTATTGCAAATTTACTTAATGAACAATCATAAAAGCAAAATTTGTAAACACACTTTAGAAACTGTTTTTTTAATCTAATTAATAATATAGGTCATTTATTTTAGTGAGATACTTTTATATATATATATATATATATATATATATATATATATATATATATATATATATATATATATATATATATATATATATATATATATATATATATATATATATATATATATAAAAGAGAGAAAATGGTCTTAATAACGAAACAATATGACATTCAGTCAGGCATCCCAATAACTTACTCAGGTCCACCTCAAATTGGGTTAGACAAAACTGTAAACATTGATTTCTAAATACGCTTTCTTTTCTTCCCTCTTCTTAGGAGAAATTTATCGAACAATCGTCAAGAGATGCACTATTTATCATGGCATCCAAATTTCCAATCTTATTTTCAAACGTTCTAGAGGGCACATTTCTTTATGGATAGATAATGTATAAGAAATTATTGTCAGGTCAGTTTTCAAGTTTTCCCTTTAAAGAAAACCACCCATAGGAGACACTCAATACCTTATGAGATATTATCAATTATGAATTATTATGATATTAACGTTTTTACGAATCACTATCTCACAAAATCATTCTTAAAGACATTGGTAGTTGAATATCAATACCTCATGCCATTAATTTTTAAACGATATTGATGTTTCCAAAGACATTGTCTCACACCACACACCTAACTGGATATTACCATTTTGTATGCTAAAATATCTCACCAAAAAGTCGTCCACTGAGATATTGATATTTTTAAACATTAATTTCTCATTACGTCACCCATTGAAATATACCAATACCAGTATCTCATTACGTCACCCATTGAAATATACCAATATCACTGGTTATTACCATTTTATGTACTAGTCTATAAAGCACGTTTGGCAAAAGAATCTCCATGGTAGTTCTAAAATCAATTTTCAACATCAACAATTAAAGTTTTGATATTAAAAAATAGTACATATCTTGCGGTTATGTGACATTTATTTTTGGGCAAAATAGGCGGTCTAGATAATTTGTTACAATATACACTATTTTTAGAGCTTGCAATCTGAAATTTTTTCACGACCATAATGTTCAAGTCAAGATGATCGATGTAAAGGTTTTCCAATGCTTGAATTGTAATTTTGGATGAATTATGAGGTGAAGCTTTACTCATTTTGATAGGGCTGAAGCCCCACCAAACCTTTTTTTTTTTTTTTTGTTAATGATGAAGGCGTAAAATAGAAAAGGAAACATATGCAAAGAGACAACTTAATTTTAGTACAAAGATGTTACAATTACTATTGTTCGTAAGATTTCAAATCGGGTGGTTACAAATGTATCGTTGACTAGACTCAAAGTTCGAAAAAAAATTCTTCGAACTTCACAACATACCCCAAGCCATCCAATTTAACATCTAATGGTTAGGTACAATTGTGATCTCCTTGTAACAAAGATGAACGGTCTCATAGTACACTAATTCAATAACAAATTACTCCTGTGACATCTTATACTCTTCCTTCATGGATTTTGAAAAATGTAACCTACGTAATAGCAAAGACAAATTATTATATAGATTGTATACAATGAGACCATTTATTTTTAATGCAAGGATGTCACAATTACTTACAACCATCGAATGTGAAACCTAATAGCTTGTGTGTGTAACAAAATTAAAAAAAAATTCTTTTGAAATTTGAGCTTGGTCAATAGAAATAAATGCAGCCACCTAATCGTATACCCAATGATCTTAGATTAATTGCGACTACTTTGTACTAGAGACTAATGGTCTCATTGTATACTTTTTTTTTACTGTATACTCTATAAGAGATAAACAATTTAACACGATATCTCACATTTTTTATTGAATTTCAAAGTAGCCCTCATAGTATTGACTCTTGAGTTGAAATAGTTGTGAATAGATAAAATATTAGACAGTTCATCTCTCATAGTTGTTTAATAATAAAATCTTAGAGAGTCTCCCTCCTTAATATATTTTGATGAACCTCTTCTTCTTCTTTTTTTTCTTTTTTTTTTTTTTAAATTTCATTTTCCATGGGTTTCACATATATTCATAAAGTAAATGAACATGGGGAGAGGAGATTGATTTGAGGAGGTCTCTCTCTCTCTCCTCGGGTTGTATATCCACCAATAGGTCACTAATTGACTAACGTACCAAAAAACAAAAAGGTCACTAATTGACGACTTAAATTATAGCATTGATTTTTAATATAATATGCTCAACGCGTTAAAAACACTAAGACTAAATTAACATACAGTACAACGTATTGAAGATTAATGGGCTTAGAATCCTTGACCCAGGGGTTAAGGCATGATAATCCCAATTGAACACCTAACACGAACAATAGAGGGAAGAATAATGGGATCCATCTATTCTTAATAAATGACAAATAAAATATGGGAAATCTAATTACCAGGTATTTAATCTAGGGAAAAGTTTATATAAGGTGGCAACCCTAAAATGTAGAATCACAGATGCACCTCAAAAATCTACTGGAAATGTTGTTTTAATGTTGAATAAACCCTCTAATCGATCATCTTGACATTGAGATGTATGAATATGTAAAAAAAATGTTTTTGAGTCCTGGAAATAGTACATCTTACAACACATTATCTAGACCGTCCATTTTCAAGACTTTCATAAACTTACAGATCTATTTGATTTTAACTATTTTTTGAGTTAAAAATTTTCTAATTAGGTATGAAAATAGATTTTAAAATATTAATAAGAATTTTATAACAAAATTACATGTTACGATAAAATTTTAAGGTGCACCTTAATTGGACTGTTTAAGGGTGCATCCTTATAGAAACCGCACCCTTTAATTCAAGGGAATTTGTCAAAAATTAATATTAACTATTTAACATTTTACTCAAATGTTTTAGTTTAATTTCATAATGCCTATGTTTGATTTTGGCTTGGGATAGTAAAAAAAAGGTAAAAAAAAGAAAGAACAAAAAGAGGTTTCAAGTCTCAAAGATGGTACATCTTGCAACTGACTATCTAGACCATTTATTTTCAAGATTTTTATAGGTTTACAGATCTGCTTGATTTGAACCCGTTTTGGAGTTTAAAAATTTATATTAAATATGAAAATTGATTTTCAGGCCATCGTCTTATTTTGATTGCTTAAATTGCAACCTTATACAAGCCCCACACACACACACACATAAATATATATAATAAATATATTATCTAGACTATCCATTTCACCTTAAACGTTCACAGATCATCATGATTAACATTTTTTGAGCTTCAAATTTTAGAATCGGTGTTGAAAATTGGTTTTAGATCTATCATGGATATTTCGTACATTCCAAAAAAGGATTTAAGGTGAAACGTTACTTTGTTTTCATAGCACCTAGGCCTTAACTTCCATATTTAAAGGAAGTCAACATTAAAAAAGAAGTTATTTGGAATACTGATAAAGGCCTTAGAACCCCCAATTCCCCTAAACTTTACCCAAAGCAGCTGAAATCAAATAACATGGAATCCTTCAAAATTCAAGATTCTAGCTTCTAGAGATACTCCTGCCATTTTGTGTCCCCACAAATATTCTAATGCCCTTCTATTTTGAATATGTTATAATCACATACCAAACAAGTCTACCCCACATTTTTTTTTTTTTTTTTGAGACATGATGTTGCTAGAGAGAGAGTTTAGTTAAACTTTGATTTTGAACGTTACCCAGTTAAAAGCTTACATATATCTCTTTAGAGTTTGTATACTAACACAATTTATTTTTGATATAATAAGGTCACGATTATTTTTTAGCAATTGGATGTAAAATCTAATAAATGAAAGCAGTGATTTAAAAATCGATGCCCTGATCTGGTGTCGGGCGATTCGGATCGGGATTCGCCATGACCGTCCTAGATCCGGTAAAAAGCCGGGATTCGGCCAATTCAGAATAGTAGACTCGTTGATTTTTTTGCTGAACTGCCGATTCTAACGATTCTTATACCGAGTCCGACCAATTCTTCACTGAGTCAAGCGAAAAAGAAAAAAAAAAAAAAAAGGTTGATCAGTTCTTTCTTGAATTATTTCTTTTAATAATTGGGAAAAAATTACTAATTTCGTTGATTCTTCTTATCCGATCCACCGATCCTCCAATCCGACACAGGTATGAGTGTGACCGATTCGAGTCACCAATTTGTTTTTTTAAATATTAGATAATAATATGTCACAACATTCGAAAAATTTTATTTTGAACTTTGTACCTAAACAACGACACATTCTCAACCACCCGAGTTCAAATCTAACATTCAGTGATGATTGTGACCTCCTAATATCAAAAGTAAAATGGGTTACGTGTATATTTCCATCTTTTTAAACTTTACTTTCTTTGTTAAGATAGAGAAGATTTGGAAATCTAACAGACTCTTTCAGTCGAAAAGGGCAAATTCTTTAGACTTTAAATTGGATTAAGCGTTTGATATATTTAATTGGGCCTTCACTTATTTGCCAGGATTCGTTGATACTTGTTACATGGAACGACTCGGTTCTCTATGACTTGCTTAGTTCCAAGCTCAAAAAATAGGGATAATGTCTTTTTCCAAGTTATGATATAAAAATTATAAAGACAAAGCAAAGTGAAAGGCCCATAAAGTCTAGATGACATTTATTAATCTATGTCTTGTTTTCAACCTTGACATTTCTTAATCTAAATTAGTCATTGGTATAAAATTTAGAAAGATTTTGTGCACGGTTTGAACACTGTATTTACAAAAATTACAAATATTGTATGGGACAATGCAATTCTCAGTTGTCCCATACAATATTACTTCCTCTCTATCTATAGTGCGTCATAAAAAATGCTGTTTCTATAAGGCCAAGGCTTTATGTAATTAAAAATAAAATAAAGCCTCGTCTAATACAATGGAAATCTCCAAGATAGTTCTAAAATCAATTTCCAATACCGACAAAGAAATTTAAAACTAAAAATGATATAGATATTAAGAATCTATGAACAATTATTTTTAGGGCGAAATAGACGGTCTAGATAATTTGTTACGATATACACTATTTTTAGAGTGTGAAATCCTAATTTTTTTATACAACATGATAAATATAAATATTTTTCAATACTTGAATAGCAATTTTCGATGAGTTATAAGGTGAGGCTTTATTTATTTTTTTTTTAAAAAAAAAAAAAATTGGTAAAAGAAAAAAGAGAGGGCACGCCCCAATTCCTTAAGCATAGAGTAAGCATGCCCGATATAGTTATTTTGAGGCCCCACATTGATCTTTGTGATTGAAGAGTGCATAGCCTTAAGGTTCCTATATTTATAAGATTTGAGATAAACCTTTTCAGATAGGAGTGTATCAAGTCCAATTGAGGTAATTTTCTGACGCGTTCATTTTTAACTACGACCAATCAGTTAACGGCCAACCGCTCGACCACTGAGCTACTCAGAAACAATAGGAGATTAGATCTCATAGAGTACGAAGGTAAAATTGTTTACTACAAATTGGACCAATTCATTTGAAAATATAACCACATTTCTAGACGTGGGAAACTACATTCACGGGTTTATTTGCACACACCGGAGTCACTTACTTTATAATTGCAATTAATTTCGCCAAACATCCCTAAGAATTAGAGATAGAAACTATCTCAAATTATAAAGTTTAGAGAGAGAAAATATCTTAAAATTTTAGAGCAAAGAACTATCTTAAATTTTTTAGAGAGTGACCCTATCTCAAAACTTTTAGAGGGAGTAACAATATCAAATTTTAAGTTTTAGAGGGAGTATCTTAAAATCTTGGGGATAGACACGATATCAAATTTTAGAGAGAGAAAGTACCTGAAAATTTTTAGACAAAGAAACTATCTCAAATTTTTTTTAAAGGGAAACTATTTCAAATTTTAAATTTTAATGAAAGAAAATATATTAAAATTTTAGAGAGATAAATTATATCAAATTTTAGAGAGAAAAACTACTTAAAGATCTTTAAAGAGTGAAAATATCTCAAAAGTTTTAGAGAAAGAAACTATCTCAAATTTTAAGTCTTAGAGAGAGAGAAGTATCTTAACATTATAGATAATAAACCCCGTCAAATTTTAGAGAAAACATACCCAAACATTTTTAGAGAGATAAAATATCACAAATTTTAGGTTTTATAGAGATAAGATATTTTAAAATTTTAGATAAAAAAATATCAAATTTTAGAGAGAGAAAATACCTATGAATTTTTAGAGGGAGAAACTATCTCAAATTTTTTAGAGAGAAAAACTATCTAAAAATTTTTAGAGAGAAAAGCCATCTTAAATTTCAAAGTTTTAGTGAGAAAAACTATATCACATAATAAATTTTAGAGAAATTATTTCAAAAAATTTAGAGAGTGAAACTATCCTAAAATTTCAAATTTATTGTGACCTCTCCTTCTTTCCAACTTTTTCTAAAATTTCAAGTTTTTAGAAAGACCATGCTTGAGTAATTTTTTCGTGTAAATTGTTTGCATATGTAAATATATCCTGATTAGTTTTTAGAAAGAGCATGCTTGAAAGAGCATTCAAAGTGGTTGCCACTGATCCTAATTCAGTTATAAATTCCCTCATTCATGAAGTCTAGAGAAATTGGACCTTATAGACAGGAGGTAAAGTTTAACTGGGCCATTTTTCATTTCCCCAATCGGTTAAAATTTTCCAAAAGCATTACTCACTTTTAAATTCTACTTCTTGTAGGTCACAAAGGTGGTTCCAGCAATGTCAGAAAGGTTAAATATGCTCTGATAAAAATTGTTTAGACTTTCTGAAGCGTATGACCCCACAACCACTTAACATATGGGCAGATGTTGAAATGAAATGTTTCCAATATGATGTGGTCATGGTCCTCCATATTAAGGTCCATGAGTGTGCCAAGTTTGATTATGGAACTTCAACTTATGGGGTCTGCATTTCTGTTAATTAATTTTGTTATGTGTGATTCGTGGATTCGTAGAAGTGCTTTATTTTCATCAACTTCATAGACTTTTGTTGCTTCACTGAAACCCATGAGTAAAGCTGAAGCCGCAGGCAATAATGATCGCCTAGTGAAAATTAAACTGGTTGTATTGACCTTGATTGTGATATATTGGATTAAAAATGATGACTATCACTTGTATTTTCCATTTACCATGTTATACGGTCAGAGTTTATGAGCATGCGGAAATCCGTCGTGTATGAACGGTTTTTTATATTCCTAGTTCAGTTGGAATTTGTAAGAAAATGTTTCTGGAGGATTCATCATCCAGATGACTGATAAGTATTTGCTGGGATTTGTTATCTTTTTAACTGTCGGTTATTTATTGCTCCCACCATAGAATCACTACTGTGTACGTTGCTTATTTACTATGTTTTTCAGTCGCTTTCCATTTTCTTTTTCTTTTTTTTACTTATGAATAACTTTGTATTGCTAAAGTTTACTTATGAATAGCTTTTTATTGCTAAAATCAGAAATGACATAATGCTAGACATTCTTCCTTGTTTTTGAGCACAACTACTCTGCTCAAGTTCATGTAGTTTACTATTTTTTAATTCTCTTAGTGCAAAACTTTGCCTTTCTCTTTCCAGACATGGTTGGTTGAAGGTAATTTGTGATTGGTGTTTTACTCAGACTGCTTTTAGTCCAGGATAATTTCAAGTGTTCACATCTATCCTGTAAAATATTCCCTTATGATTGGTTTTGTAGTTCCATTTTTTGGATCACCTATGTAATAACTGTTGGCAAAAGGTGATTTATTTATTCATGATCCTCAAAAGTTATCAATCAAGAAATCTCAGAAGCTGATGAATATTCCAAAACATTATTGTTTCATGTAGTTCTGACTCTGGATTTTTTTGGTGCATGTTATGCTTGAAGTTTTTGACCTCCATCAAACATGATTTCGGGAAAATTTTAACAAGTATGTGGAACTTTAGTCTAGTTTATAGAATAATACTTCCAACCCTTTCAGTGTATTCTCTTAAGCAGAAAATGCATATTCTCTAAAACAGATATGACAGAAAAATTTACTGATGTATTTAGATAAATTTCCAATGGCTTCTGCGCTGTCATTGCTAAGGTTAGTCACTGATAATTTTACCAAAAACTTGTAGGGTCCTTGATTCCCCACTGCTTTCGTATTGTATTCATAATCTATTCTTTGTAAGATATAGCATGACACTAACTTGCTATATGTCATTATTCCATTAACATGTGAGTTAGATTTCGATATCATGAATGTCTCTGTTTCTTCGAATGATTGTTTCCATGTACTGTATTTCTACAAACCTGTAGTTTATCTTTGAATTGAAGTGAGTCTTTGTTTTTATGGTTGGCATGCACAACATGCTTAATTTGTTGAATTCTTAAACCTCCGATGGTGCATGCTCTTGTTATCAAAATATGACCTGGTTCAAAATCTTGCTCAAGTTATGTTCCTGTTGGGTCTGGGATGATGGGCATTTGGGCCGTCCAATAACTAATGTGATATTATGAGGTGAGTTTCTCTTCTTTTGGGTTGTAGCTTGATACTGTGTTAAGATTGATTAGAAAGGCCTTTGAGGCCTACATACCAATATAGGGAGAAAAAATGACTCCAATGTCTCTGTGGCTTATTAGTCTTGCCCAGTGTTGAAAAGATGAAATTCAGTGGCCGACAGTCATCATCAGAAACCAAGTTGACAAATCTTCACAAGTTTGTCAAACTTTTTGTGTGAAAAAATTGATAAGAATTTAAAAGTATTTTAATGGGATTTGAGACCACCTAGTTATTATGTTGTGCTTAAAGTATTTGTAATGGGATTTGAAAACATCTAGTTATTAGGTCATACAACAATTTGCAACAAAAGGAAACACCTTTTCTATATTAAGAAAAAGAAGAAAATTATGTATAAACAAAGAACTCAGATTCATTCCGAGTTTCTCACTTGTAATCTCGCCTGCTAAACGTCTCAAGTTGATTCGGGCAATTTTTCCTGACATAGAATGAGTTTCCCTTGTTCTATCAATATACAAAGTATCAAAGGGTTCCCCAATGAGTTCATAATGTATATATAAGTAATTGTGTTGTTAACTCCAACATTTAGAACATAGAGAAATTCGAGAAGGTAAAATTCACCAAAACTCTTGACAAATTGATATTGTAACCATAAATGTCTCTGTTGGTTGTTGACCTTGTTAGATAGAGAGAAAAAATAAGTAATTATGAATTTATAACAATAAATATCTCTGTTGTGGATCTATCCGTTGGTTGCTGATATTCTGAGATTGAATAGTTGTCATGAGATTCTCTTATTGATAATGAGATATTACATCCTATACACACAAGTACATTTGTACAATTGATAACGGTACTACTTGTGAGAAATACAATGATAAAGCTTGAAATTGTTTCAAATATATTGCCCCTCTTTAAGTGACATCTTTGTGGTAAATTACTGATTGAATCAGCTGATGTGTGTCTCACCAATTGCTTAAATTAGGGCAACCCTGTGTTGACATTTGTATCTCCAATGGATGAATGACAAGAGCATTTAAATTAAGGGAAATATGCAATGAGACCATTTACCTTTGATACAAAAATGTCAAAAGCAATAGAGGTCAAATGTAAAATAAAAAAGCCAGGGTCTATCATTGACCATGCTTGAAGACGAAGAGCATATAACATAGGGGCATTATTCAATGAGACTACTTACATTACTAGAACAAGGTTAAAAATACCCATGTCAGATGTGGAGTTCTCACTCCAAGCAATCCAATGTGAAATCGGACAACCAAAATCTATCGACTGCTCAAAAGTTTGAGAAAGATTTTCTTGAATTTGTGCAGAAGGAATAATTCACTTCACATCCAACTAGGTAGTATGTTCTTAACAGTTTCGTACTCTGGGAGAAATTGTAGAAATTGTATAGGGTCCCTAAATTATCATGCAACTGTCATAATAGAACTTGCGAAATAAACAAATGAATCAGGCTCATTTTAGGACTTGATCAGCTTTCCTCATCTTGGGCGATTGATTTGTTAGGGAATTTAGTCATGGGTGTAACATTAAATAATCAAAGGAAGATGCACGTCCGAACTTTGCTGGAAGCTGTAGTTCCAATGCCCAAAAGCCCTACAATAAATCTATTGTCAATCGTAATTGTAAAATTGAAAGCTCTAAAAATAGTGTAAATTGAGTAGACGATCGAAAATATTTTACAATGTAATACAAAATGCACTATTTTTAGGACTGAAAATATTTTTTCTTTGATTTCTTTATGTCTGGAGGTCAAGATAATCAATTGTAGGTTTTTTGGCTGCAGAACAACATTTTTCCAGTAGTTTTTTTATGTGTCATACTTTTTTGTTCGAAATTGGCACCTTATATAAACATTTTCCTTTTAACTGTGCCTATCATTTCCTTCACAGGTGACAAGCGATGAAGGCATTAAAAGGGTAAGTAGACAAGCAACATGTCTCAAGAAAGAATCAGGTAATGCAAGAGGTAGGAGATCAGTAACTCGACAAGCAACATGGCACAACAAAGAATCAGGTAATGGAGGAGGCAGGAGATTAACACCAAACCATGTAGGATAGTTGACACTTGGAAAGGTGAATTTACAAAGCAGGTGCCAAGGGAGTGTTTTGAGATAGGATAAGATACAGATTCTTTTTTTTTTCTTTCTAGCCAATAACTCTAATGGTATGCTGAAGATGAAGTTCTTGTTCCTTAGAACCATGCATTAAAACCAAAATGAATGTTTAGAGCCCAAACTTCCAATAATCAGCAGAACAGTCCATTGAGATAACACTGGGAAGTGTTTATGCTATTTTAGCATTTTTGACAATTCTCATGAGTGTTGATCAGTATTCAGTAATAGCAATCTCCAGGAAGAAAAAATTATCTGAAGTGTGTTACATCTCATGAATGGAGAAACAACAAAGAAGGGAAGGGAAACATACTTGGATCGGTCCTCAAAGGGGTGATGAAGAGCCAATGGTTGAACCATCAAAGCCGATCGCATGCTTTGACATCATCAAAAGATCAACATTGCATGGAAGCTATGGAAAAAATTTAGACAAGAGAAATTATTATGTTAATTAAAAAATTATATAGGTAATGGCAACCCATCCGATGCAGAACAGCTACATAGAAAAACAAAGGATAAGATTAAATAAGATTGATTAATTAACTCTCTCACTCGACATAATTCAACTAGCACCAATAACTTGCCTAGTAAATGGTACTTATGTAGTGTGCACTGCAATTTCCATAGTAAATATAATTAGTTGCAGCAGATTTCAGAAAGAAGAGAAGTAATCAAGTCTCAGTTGGATTGCGCAATATGAGAAACAGCCTTGGTTATTGCATGAAAAGTTTTACGCATTATGGTAGAATATGAAAAATGAGAAATTTATCAATCATATAAATCCATAACAATGCATAGTATAGACAAGCCTACGCCCAAATCAAATATCATGTATATAAATTATGCAGAGATAACTAAAAGCATACAGGTGGGAGATTTGGCTTGACTATTAGTATGGGTGTCAAACAAAATCGATGAGGACGGGGGCACAGATTTTGGTTTGGATCAATCTTTGATGCTCCAGCGCCTGGGGCTCCGAGAACAGGAAAACCTGGCCTTTCCATATCCAAAACTCCAGCACCAGGAAAAAAACCCATCCCAGCTTTCATTTCAGGGAGAGTTTCATTGGCTAAAGAAGGCGGCATTCCACACACTTGGTGGCTGCATAGGACCAGATAAATGTGGTGAATCTCACTATAAAAGGTCAATAATCCTATGTTTGGTATTATTATTTTGCTCAAATTGCATGTATTTTCTATGAAAAGACAATACCTTAAGTTGCACAACATGCAGTCAAACAATGTTCTAGAGCAAGCTTTGCTTAGAAGAAACCCATTTTAGTTATATGAGAGAGTTTTAAATAAAAGTCAAACATATCCGGGCTCAATTAGAAGTTTTATGTTGTTGCAACCATGAGATATATATGTAATAGTAATACTAAAAATGACTTCTCATGTGATGTTAAAGCCCATGTCATAGCAATGTGAATTATACAATATAGTTTATGAATTCCCCAAAGATCCTAATGTGATATTCAAGCCCATGTCACAAGTCCATAACATTGTAAATTATATGAGATGGTTTAAGAATATCCTAAAGATCATCGGTTATTATCAATGTTAAAAAACGTGGCTCGGGCCCAAGATTTGCCCCTGCTTGAGCCCAATAACTCTAACGAGTTCAAGTGCACTCATTGGAATCATGCACGAGCCCAGAAACAGCTTAGATTACCCAAAAAAATGCACAAAAAAGTTTAAAATAAGTGAAAACAAGTAAAACGTAAAAGTTATAAACATCATTAAAAGTCTCTAAAAGATAGAAACAAATTATATAGAAAAATGGATTATAAAAAGAGTAATGACACTATGAGACCCTCTCACACCCATGTGAGTAGGACCCCAAGGGATCACTATTAAATTTTGACACAGATCTCTAAAACAGTTATCACATAGGTGTAGGACTTGGGTGAATGGGTTTATTGATAACTTTTCTAGATATCTGTGTCAAAATTTAATGGTGATCCTTTAGGGTCTTACTCATATGGGTGTGGGAGGATCTCATAGTATCGTTACTCTTATAAAAAAATAGATTAACAGCAAGAAACAATTCAGAAGTATTCAAAAAATGGGAAAATAGAAAATCACGGCATATAAATATAAGATCCAATGTCTTGCCTGTACTTTGTTGGTTTTCAAGACCAAGAATAAGATTAATGAGCTTATAGACCAAAACTAAATTATTATAGTTCCTATGTCTTTGGCTGCAAAAACTCAAAGAAATCTACGATGACTTCTTACTCTAGAAAAGTATAAGCCCGTAACTGAATAACTACCACAAAATTACGAATGGGTAACAATATTTGATAGCATCAACCAGACATTGTTCGAAACTGCAACTCGGGCACGGTACATGGCCAATGCTCGAACCGACTACTTGGCCTGAGTTGGGTCGAGTACTGTAGCAGCCAAAAAATATAGGGAATATTTTTTCGAAGTAAAATTAAGCAAAACACAACAAAATGAGTTTTAAAAAACTAGTGAAAAATAGATTTTCAAAAAATCAATTTGTCACTGACAGCATTTTAGAAATAATCTTAAAAAAAAGAAAATATCAAATTAAGTATTGGTGGCCAAAACACTTTCCAATCTTTGCCAAAATATTGAAACACATGAAAACACATGTTATAAAGACATTCCCTGGTATTTTTTAGGATTTTTTGAATTTATTTTGAGATCCCCAAGTTAGAATCCCCAACTCGAGGTTACTCGGACTCGCCAGGGGGAAGAACCCGAGTACTCAGTACTCGGATGAGTTTTCAAACACTTCAACCAGCTACTGTTCTCTTCCATCACAAAGAGTGTAATCTCTGAGTTATTATGCTCAAACAACACGTCAAAGTAAACATACAAAAACCATGCAAAAATACTAGTTTTGAGAATGATTGTTTATAAGTCAATAAAAAGAAAAAGTTAGAACCATGGGCTAATAGTGCAGAGATAATACCATTGAGTTTAAGAGAATTTTTCTGATTCATCATAAAGATTGCTCTTTTCTTTATCTTTTCATCACAGTTACGTATTAAACAACATGCTAAGTACAAGCAAAAATGGCAAAGTATGCCTTGAAAATAAAAATGCAAAGTATGCCCTGAAAATTAGATAATGTTCTAGACGTGAGAGTCTCAGGTTTCTCTGAAGAGACTCAGTGTCCATTAAATTTATGAATGTATGTACATGTCTTTTATAGACAAATTAAAGATGATAATAATAAAAATAAATCCTACTATACCCAAACTTACCATAAATACGAGATATTGATCTACCCTTCCCAAATATATAGATTACAACACACACCTTCCATATTAATATGATAATACTTTTTTTTCACACTCCCCTTCAAACTCTCAAGATGTTGTGAGAGATAGTGGGGGAGGTCGAACACTAATTGTGGAAACGAACAGTTGAATCTTTGGGTGCATAGCATGACCATTACAAACAATAGTTGTTATGCTCAAATTGCTTGATCAACAAAAGAATCAGCAGATCAACAAGCCTCAAAAACAAAAGGTTCAAATAGAGCAGATACGACTAGCAACATATTATCAAGCATCAGAAACAAATGACTATATCAGAGTAGGCTTACAGTAGACTTCCTCAATCAGACAAAATTCCATAATTCCAAACCTTCACCAGAGACAGAAAAACTGTCGAGACAACTGAAAAAACAGAATGACACATGGAATAGCCAACAGAACTTGAGATAGATTCGATAGAACAATAGAATGGATTATAAAAATAAACAACACGAAGATGAACTTATTAAACCTACTCTTTTTTTTAGACCAAATTTTCATATATATATATATATATATATATATATATATATATATATATATATATATATATATATATAGTCGAGTTTGAAAGGGTATAATACCTGGGGATTTCAGACAGATTTGGACGGAAAGATCAAAATCCAAAGGCAAAAACATATATAGTGGAGATTACAGAGATTTGGACTGAGAGATCAAAATCCAAAGGCAAAAACAGGCGGAGGCAATTTTTCCAGATGGGGCTGATTGTTCGTTTTCACATGCGGTTTTTAGATGCCGTATTTAGAGGGGGATATAGAAAAGATCCCAACTTGATGGTCCATCACAACTGGATGATCCATCGGAACATAAACAGAATTTTAAAAAAAAAGGACAAAACAATTCCATGGGTGAAAGAAAAAAGAAATCAACAAGGGAACACAACCATCATACTTGTCTCTCACCCCTCTCTCTCTTCTCTCTCGTTTCTACGCCACTTCTCTCTCTAGGAATGGTCACTAGGGAACACAAGACCACCCACAAACCACCCCTTTCTCTAAAGGTCCGTCTTTTGCAAAATATAGGGCTCAGTGAGAAAAACTGTGATGGCAACCAAAACTGCGAAAAAGAATGAGCAGCTGAGAAATAATAGAGAAAGCAGAGAAGAAAAAGACAAAAAGCTAAAGGAAGGAGAGAGAGCACCTCCCTTCTCTCTCGAGCAGATAAACAAAAAAGAAACAGACCACAGAAGGCTAAACAGAAAAGAGGAATCAACATGAGGCACCAAAGCTAAAGGAAGGAGAGAGAGCTCCTCCCTTCTCTCGAGAGCTGACAAACAAAAAAGAAACAGACCACAGAAGGTTAAGCAGAAAAGAGGAATCAACTTAAGGCATCAAAGCTGATGCACAGGGGGCGGCGGCCCTTTTCTCATGCACGTATCGTAGCGGCAGCAGGTCTGCAGATGCCGGAGTTTAGAGGGGCAGTTTCAGATAACTGGTTCAGATATTTATCGGAGGTGGTTTTACAGAGGCACAGTTTCGAATCAGATTTCAGGGATTTCAAAGAAGGTTCGTAACGGTGCCTGAGATGGGTGTTCTCGAACTTGGGTATTTTCAGATTACTGTAAAGATTTCTTTGAATAGACTCAATCTCTATTAAATAAATGAATTTATTGATGTATTTTTTATAGAAAAATGATAGATGTCAATAATATAAATAAATTTTATATTATATCGAGACTTATCGTAAATATTGTATCTATCTTTCTCAAATATTTATATTGCAATATACATCTTCCATGTTAAAACGATAGACAATATCTATTTTCTTTTCAAATTGGAGCGAGAAAACCTCTTCTCATGCAGAGGGGAATTTTGTTTTCAAATGGATCTTACTGGTAGAAATTGTTATCAAATGAGGGATGTACATTACTTTGGGCATTTCATTGGGAAACAACAACAAAAACGCTAATTCTCTAATTCAATTTCTAATTTTCGCATTTGCTCAAGGCACCACCCTAATTCTCTAACTAAGTTTGAATCCCCTCATGTATTTTAACATTTGGAGATTTGGCAAAAGGTGCAGTTGGCATACGGATGCATAGGTAAGTGTAGCAGTACGGTGCACCTTCAAATTTTATCATGGTATATAATTTTGATGTAAAATGTTGTTAGGGTTATCTCAAAATCTATTTTTATATCTAATTATAAAATTTTAAATTTAAAAAATAATTAAAATCAAGTAGATCTATACACATATGAAAATCTTAAAAATGAACCATATAGATAATATGTTGTAAAATACATTATTTTTTAGACTTTAAATATTTTTATTTTTTATAGTCATCGGCATCGAGGAGAAGATCAATAAAAGGGTCTTTTCAACATTAAAACTACTTTTTCTGATGAACTTTTGAAGTGCATCCCTAGCTCTACATTATAAAGTTGCATCATTATATAAACTATTTTTTCCTTTAGCAAAATCTTGTACTCCATTTGAACCCTCAAACGATTCCTATGATAACTGAGACCAACGCTCAAATACATTGGACTTTCCATTTTTGAGATTTCCCTTGACTCCTTTGTCTCTTAATCCACGGTACAGTAAATGAACTCAGTTTCCTACTCTATTTGGTAGGCACTCAACCTGAACCTCATGTCCAAAACCTTCAAATATTTGCAGCTACAAAGCAATTGGGGCAAATATGAGGGTGACAACTATCCCTGCGAGTTAGTTTGTCTTCTTTTTTTTTGACAATTAAAAAAAAAAAGGAAGAAAAAAAAAAAGAAAAGAAAGAAGGTAGTCATGCACCCTATACATTTAAATGCTTAGGATCCACCTTAAATAATGCTAATGCTTATGGCCCACCTCAAATAAAGCAATACACCCTATACATTGAATGGGATACCATGCTCTCGAGGTACCATACTATAATATTTCTTCAGGAAGAAGAGATACTTGGGAAAATAATTTCAAACTGAATATTTGGGATCCAACTAGTTATTACCGTATGATCGTTTATTTAGAAAAAATTGAACTATGAGTACTTAGATATAACCATTAGAATTTCTTCTTTAAAATATTTCAGATGCCTATGCTCCCCACCTTATATAATGCAATGCAATGTACCCTAAAGTCAACAGTAATTTTTTTGTTTATTTTCTATTTTTTATGTTAACAAAACTTCTTCATCCCCTTCCTTACTCGTTGCGAGGACGCATTGAAAGCAATCGGTCTCCACAGCTTAAGGGTGGAGGCCATTATTCACAAGCTTCAAGTCTCTCCCTCCGTTTTTTTTATTTTTATTTTTATTTTCTTCTTTTTATTTATCAGCTTCATCGGTTTCAGGAATTTTCATGGGGTTATCCCTTTTTTGGTTTTTTTCCCATAATTTTTCTGCGTATTGGCTAGTTTTGTTTATTTCATTTTTCAGAGTATTTGCTTGGTTTTTTTGTGACGTGCAAAGGATTTCATTTACTCCCATGGGTAATACCCTATCTAGAATTAATTTTAGGACCCCAAATTTCGGGGATGTAACTTCTTTGACCCATAGATTAACCGTAATAAAAAAAATCTTAGTACTATGTTTTTGCATTTGAAAGAAACAATGTCTCCCAATTGAATTAGAGACGTTCCAATATTTAGATAGTAAGATCTAAGTGTTAAAAACTCAAGTGTAAATTTATTTTTAAAAATAATCATTTAATAATTTTTAAATAATTTCCAAAATTTTATATTGCAAAAATCTTCCAAGTCATCGAATTGAGGAGTAGAAGTAACCTATGCTACCTTGGTAGCATTGTATACGTGCTCAACATTGAATGAACTTCTTCGCGTATTCTCTTTTGCCATACTGCCCAACTATTTATGAAAATGAGAGACCAGACGATATGCTGTGGAAAATTTTGGACCCAATGTGCAAAGGAAATAGTTTATATAGAGAGGAGGCTTTAAACAATCAAATTAGAGCCCACCTTAAAATTTTTTCTAGAAAAGGTTGCTTTGATGCTCAAATATTCTCAAATTGATCATCTAGATATCAAGATGCTTGGATATGAGAAAAAAAAAATTACATTTCAAGTTTTGGAAATAGTGCATCATCTAACACATTTTTGGACCGTCAATTTTTAGATTTTTAAGTTTTTATAGATCTGCCCAATCTATACTATTTTTGAAGCTTTAAATTTTATAATTCGAGATGAAAGTATATTTTAAGGAAAAAGTTTGCATAAGGTTGCAACCTTAAAATGTAAAATTAAAAATGCACCTCAAAAATCCATCAAAAAATGTTGTTTTGATGTTGAAACTAATTGATAATCTCGACATCGAAATGTGTGAATATAGAAAAAAATACGAAAGATTTTGAGTCCTAGAAACAATGCATCTTGCAACACATTATCTCGACCGTCCATTTTCAAGATTTTCATATGTTTATAGATCTACTTGATTTTAACCATTTTTGGAATTAAAATTTTATAATTAAATATGAAAATAGATTTTTAGATAATCTTGAGAATTTTTTACACTAGAATTTCAATTTTGGAGGTACACTTTAATTGGATTGTTTAAGGTTGCAACCTTATACAAACCTCACCCATATTTTGAGGCTATCACAAAGATTTCCAACATTGAAACTACATTTTCTCGACACTGTTTGAAGGTATGCTTTACTTTGATTATTTAGAGCCTCGGATCTATACAAACCGCACCCATGTGCAAAAGTGGTGCTTTGGATGAGATTTATACAAGCTCTCAATCTTATACTATTGAAGTTAGGTGTATCTCAAAACTATGTTAAAAGTACAATTTTGGTGTCGTAAAGCCTTGTAATGATATGAAAATCTATTGTTGCCTCTATTTATGAAATTTAAAGTTTACAAATGGTGATGATCAAGCAGATTAATAATCAATTGAAAATCTTGAAATTGGACAGTCCAGATAATGTGGAAGAAGACAACCATTTTTAGGACTAGAAATTCTTTTTTTTTTCATATCTATGAATCTCAAGGTCGAGTTTCCAGAATGGAACAACCTTCTTGGTTTTTTAGGTGCACCTTACTTGTACAGAATAAAGGTTGACACCTTATATAAAGTTTTTTTGAATGATCTATGTTAGCTAAAGTTTATATATTTTATTTGAGTAATTATCCTATGAGACTCTCCCACACACACTTATTTGTGTAGGATTTCAAAAGATCACCATTAAATTTGGCACAAATCTTTAGAAAAGTTATATGTGGGATTTGACATTTTTATAAATTTGTGTCAGATTTAATGGTGATCCTTGAAAGTCCTACACATGTGGGTGTGGTACGGTCTCACATGGTCATTTCCCATTTTTATTTACAATTTTTCATTTTCTGAACTTTAAAGCTATGCTCTTTACCTAATAGAGCCGAAACCAGTTGACGATAACCATTTCCTCATCTAAATTATTAGATTGACTGCTGACTTCCTTATATTATTGGGTAGGTACCTTGTCTAGACTGCTTATTATACGTTGCAACTTGCTCATTCCCTCCCTACCAATTTTAACCTCTCAATTTTAAAGTCAAGAAATTTATTTGAAACTTCGCCTGCGCAGCTCAGAGAGAGCATAAAATGGAGTCATCCTGAATGTCTCAAGTCTCAAAATACATAATTGGTTACATTTTTATTTTTTATTTTCCTCATTTAACGAAGGTTAATTGGTTCTAGAGGTTACATCTCCAAATTGGGGATTTAGAAAATATTTGTAGTATGAGTTTTTCGTGGGATGTAGATGGACAATACACTCCTATGGGATTGGGAAATGTTTTGCCACATGTTGTTTCCTTATACAATTTAAACCTCTCAAGGAAAACTTTTATATGAGGTTGATATACATGTACGGATACAAAGGAAAAAGATAATTTTAAGTACATCTTATAACAAATTATCTATACCTTCTATTATTCAAGAGTTTCAAGTATTTATTGATTTACCCAATCTGCATCTTTTTTAGAATTTTAAATTTCATTCTTACGGTTCGACGTGGATTTTAAAGCCATTGTCTATTTTATGAATTAGATATTCATCTTTCTAAAAAATGTAGAGATGAGCCTTACTTGTATTGAGATGGGCAACTTATACATGCATTACCCTTTTAAAAAAGAGAAAAGTTTATATAACGTTGTAACTTAATACTATAGAAGTAAGTTGCGCATCAAATATCCAGAAGAAAAGAGCAGTTTGAAGTTCCAAGATATATGTTATAAAGAAAAAATAAAAAGAATATGTATGTTATAAAGAAAAAAAAGAAAGAATTTAAAGTCCTACAAATTATTTGTCTTGTAACAAGCTATTTTCAAGATTTTAAAATGTTTATAGATATGCTCAAATTTTCCCATTTTTAGAATTTAAAATTCGAATTTAGGGTGAACATGGACTTTCAAGCCATCGTAAGGTTTTTGACCCAAAAACTACATCTTCCAAAAAAATTTAGAAGCACACTTTACTTGTATAGTATAAGATGGTACCTTACACAAACCTCACGCTTTAAAATTTTTCTAATTTTAAAGAAGTTATAAATTTATAAAATACATTATTAAATTGATAGACGAGTATATCATATTTTTATATGAAGGATTTGTTATTTCAAACAATGTAAAAGAATATTTCATGATAGATACCTTCTATGACATTTAATGCCAAACATATGGAGTAAAGCCACAGTCGGACCAGTCAAAACCAGTCGAGTACTGATTTTGATTGGCTTTGGACCATAGGTTTTTGCTTTAGACTGGATTTGGTCAAAGCACGGTTGGAGCTTTGACCAGTCAACTGGTCCGGTTTTGATTACTACGTTAAGTACCATTTATTTGGTTTTAGATATCCCACGGAAAGCATTCATGGGACTGAGCCCTTTTAATGTGTTGTTTCGATTATTTATATAGATATATGAAATGGAGACTGATGTGCTGTTTGGGCTTCATTAGCATGAAATACTTCTTTGGACTTAAATACGTCCAACTTATTAGCTACGGAATAGTGTTAGGAATCAATATCTATGTTCCATCACTTATCTTTTTGCTCAATTACTTTTCATAAAAGAGCCCTTTCAAAAAAAAGAAAAAAAAAAAATTCTTCTAAATTACCAAATTAGGACGGATATTCTATAGGACTGAAGCAAATTTGGTAGATGAAATTGTTGAGCATGTTTCTAAGAAGTTGGTGCACAAAACACCACTACATGTCGCTGATCACCCTATTGGGCTCGATTCCGGGGTTGCTGATGTGATGAGACTCCTAAATGTTCATTGTAATGATGTTCGGATGATTGCAATCCGCGGCATGGGTGGCATTGGCAAGACCACTCTTGCCAAGGAAGTTTTCAACCGTATAAAATCTAGGTTCAGAAGCAGCTGCTTCCTCTCAGATATTAGAGAAGAATCACGAACAAATGCTGGAGTTGTCACCTTGCAGAAACATCTTCTCAAGGATCTGTTTAATGAAGAAGATACAAACATACATGTTGTTGATAAAGGCATCAATGTTATTAAGAGTAGAATTGGTTTTAAGAAAACACTTGTGGTATTGGATGATGTCAGTGACCACAAGCAGCTTGAAAAATTAGTTGGTGAAAGTGATTGGCACTGTCGAGGAAGTCGGATCATCATCACCACCAGGGATGAGCATGTATTGAATGTGCGTAATAGAGTACATAATCATCATATCTACAAGCTTGAGGGATTGAATAACACACAATCTCTTCAACTTTTCAGTTGGCATGCATTTGGGTTGTGGTATCCACTCTTGATGGGCTTCCCTTGGCTCTTGAAGTGTTGGGAAGTTACTTATGTGACAAGAAAACTATTCAAGAATGGGAAGATACAGTAACTGAGTTGAAAAAAATTCCAAAAGAAGATATCATGCAAAAGCTTAAAATAAGTTATGATGATTTGAATGAAAAAGAGAAGAAAATATTTCTCGACATTGTATGCTTCTTCATTGGAGAGAACAAAGATTATACAATCGATATATGGAAAGGTTGTGGACTCCCTGCTTCAATTTCCATAAACAGGCCCTTGCAAAGGTGTCTTATAAAAATTGATGGTGGGAATTGCTTGCGGATGCATGACCAAATCCGTGCTATGGGCAGATGTATTGTTGAACTAGAAAATCTCGATGATCCTGGAAGCCGTAGTAGGTTGTGGGATCAAGATGAAATCTTTGATATGTTGAAGAATCACAAGGTGAGGATTTCCTAACCAAGCTCGTTTTTCTCTTCTTGGGTAGAACTTCTTCTATCCATTGGACTCTATTTTATCAATGGCGATTAATTTAGATACATCATTATTTTAGCATCTTAGAATTTGTCTAACTTTTATTTTTGTTGTCACTTAGGGAACTAGTAAAGTTCGAAGCCTAATGCTCAAGGGGAACGGACAGGAGCAGAGTTTGGAAACCGAAGCATTTAAATCTATGACCAATCTGAAGCTACTTAGCATCAGTGACACATGTCTTATTGGAAGTTTGAAATATCTTTCATCAGAATTGATGTGGCTAAAATGGCTACGATTTCCTTTGCGGTCCCTCCCTGATGATTTTAGGCCTGAAAATCTTATTCACCTTGACTTGTCAAAAAGTGATGCTGTCTTTGACTTGTCAAATGGCAACAACAAGCAGGTGGGGAGCTTAACTTGTATTTAACATCGTCTTGTACTGTTTCGTTTTTCTACTTTTTATCTTGCATAATTGAAAAACTATCATGGCTAATATCTTCCTTGCCAACCATCTGTTTTTGGACAGCTTTTCCCAAAATTGAAGATTCTTAAACTCACAAGTTGCGGTAACTTGGAGAGAATTCCCAATTGTTCTCTATACCCAAACTTGGAGATACTGATTCTTGAATTTTGCTCGAAGTTGGTTGAGGTTCCTGATTCCATAGGTGTTCTAAGGAATTTAGTCTATCTGGATCTTAAACGCTGCTCCAGCCTCAAGAAACTGCCAGATTCGTTGGGCTCACTAGCGAAACTCGAGGAGTTGGATGTGAGTTGTGACTACAAGCACTATGGACAGTTGAAAGAGCTCCCAGAAAGCTTGGGAAGTCTTACAAGTTTAAGGACTCTCAAAATAGGATTCAATACTAGTTTGACAAGGCTCCCATCTACTTTCTCAGGTCTTTGCTCCTTGGAGAAATTGGATGCAAGATATTTTAACCTGCAGGGGATGATCCCAGATGACCTTGAAATGTTATCCTCATTGAGAAGCTTGAATCTCAGTGGGAACAAATTCCGAGCCATGCCTAGTAGCATGAGGGGCCTTTCTCGATTAAATAAGATGAATATAAGTGATTATAAGCTGCTAGTAGCTATCCCTGAGCTCCCCACTAGTTTGGAATATCTGTATGCTATTGATTGCGTGAATCTGCAAAGCATACCCAAGCTATCTAAACTTTCTAAATTACAACATCTGGATGCTAGTAGTTGTGTGAATCTGCAAAGCATACCCAAGCTATCTCACCTTTCTAAATTAGAAGCACTGTACATAGATAATTGTGAGCAATTGGTAACTATCCCTGAGCTTCCAACCAGTTTGAGGGATATGGGTGCTTGGGACTGCAAAAGTATACAAACCTTGCCCAAGCTATCTCACCTTTCTAAACTAGTAGAGCTGCGATTAAGTCTTGGTAATCATCTAGTTGATTTCCCTGATCTTCCCACCAACTTGTTATATCTGGATGCTTCCAGATGGAAAAGCTTGCAAACTTTACCCAAGCTATCTCACCTTCCTAAGTTAATGAGTTTAACTGTTAAAGATTGTGGCAAGCTGTTAGCTATCGAGGATCTTCCGACCACTTTGAGGACTTTAGATGCTTCCAACTGCCCATTGCTGCAAATCATACCAAACCTCTCTCACCTTTCTCGACTTGATGATGAAACTCATAAACTGTAAGAGACTGGGTGAGATACATGGCCTCAGTGGGTTGAAATCCTTGAATACATTGTACTTGATTGGTTGCAACCCTCAGGCATGGAGGCCACCAAAGGTGTGTTACTTCCTTTGCAAGAAATTCGTGCTCTTTGGTTTTTGAGGTACCATTACATCTGCGACCGCTAAGTTCTGTTTTTCTTTTTATTGTTCTGTATATGTAGGAAATAATTACAAGCTTGAGATGGTTAAGAGTTACTGGAAGCAAGGTTCCAAATTGGTTCAGGATATCGAGAATCCAGATTGGTACAGGAAGCAAACTGTGTCGTGCATAGTGCCTCTGAAAAAGGCCTTCATATTAGAGAAATGGTGTGCCTTGTTGTTCATTCCCATGATGTTGGTTGCACTCACTCGCCGCATGATGTTAAGATATCTCTCAAGAGGGAAGGTATGGTACTTTATATAAGTTCGTTATCAGTTGATACAGGGAAACCACGAAAATATTATTATTTTTTTCCTTATTCGAGCTAGCTGGAATAGTGTGAGTCGAGTGGACCATATGGTAGGGGGGAGATCAAATTGAACTCGTTTGTGAAATTGAAGCCACAAATGAATTAGGGCCATCGATGACATCGCCGAGCATTCTTTTGAAGGCGGCAGGGATCCATTTTATATACAAACCAGAAGACACCGAGGATTCCATTTTTGAAAAACTGGCTGATTTCTTCAATTCATTGTATCTTCGATGAAAATTTGCAGCCTCAGCATTTCATAAGGTACCAATAATTTTTGGTTTCGAACTTTCGATTACTAAATTGTACTTTCTTTTTATATAACAGATGGATTCACAAATGACTTCAATGTCAGCTGTGTTTTTATCAATGAGTTTCAATGAAATACGTGCTTTTGCCTCCTTCCTATCATTCTATTGATTCCCAAATGCCTCCTATAAACAAAAGACTTGCTAAAAAAAAATTATAGTTAATCTTGAGCAGCACAGCTTGATTTATACTTGGACTAAAGAAAATCTATAGCTCTCTCTCTCCTCCCATGTGTCTGCCTGGGGGCGTGCCAGCTTGATATAGCTGAAGAATTTTATAGATATATGAGTTCATTAAACATGCAGTTGTTCTTTTGGGTATGGCAAAGATGATGAGTTTGCCAAATGTACAGAAGGTTGAGCTGTCACTTTTTATGACGCTTTTGGTTATTTCCTCGTTTGGGTGGAGTAATTTGATTGAGAAATTCAACAACAATTTTAGTGAAAACAACTTTCAAATAGAAAGGATCTTCTTCTATTTACATGTCTGTTCTATTAGATCAGAGATTAGCATCTTAACTTGTTGCAGGATAAAGGTCTTTACTAGCTATAAAACCCATCCATCGCCTTCTGATAAAACCAGGATTCCTCTCAGAAACCTCCTCATTAACCATTAAATTAATTGTTATGCTTATGTGAAATGTGGTCCTGTTCATATGCCAAACAGTTGTTCGATGAAATTCCAGAACCAAGTTTCGTCTCATTTACAACCATTATTTTTGCTTATTCTCACTCAACCCAACCTCAAAACTGCTTAATTCTTGTAACGCAGCTGCAAATTCATGGCTTCTTACCATATGAATTTGGCTTCTTGAGCCATTTGATGGCTTGTTCAAGCCTCAAAGCTGCAACTCTAGGCAAGTAAATTCACATACAGGTGATCTTCTCTACTTCTAGTTCAAACCCCTTTGTCCAAAAAGCCATGCTTGATTTATACTGCAAAATTCGGGAGAACGCAAATTGTGTTTTTTATGAATTTCCAAGATGTGATATTGTGCTATATAATGCCATGATCGTGGAGTTTTTGAACTTCGTTCATGGAGATATAACTGTTCTACTCTTTGGGCTCTAAGGATTGTGCTAAGAGAATCAGGGGAACTGGTTCAGGGTTTTTTTTATATTGGGTTGGTTTGTAATGGATTTATGGGGGTTGCTCTTCTCAATATGCATAGTAAATTTGTGGATATGTCAAGTAAGAGAAATTGCCTCAATGGGGTTTCGACATGGCCTTGTGGAATGGTTAATTGTAGGGTAGTCTCATAATGGCCTCTTCGAATTTGTGGATATGTCAAGTCTTGACATCCCCCAAGGCATCACTCATCTATTCTGAAGATAGATGTACAATGGTGGTTCCTCCAAAAAAGATAAAAGTCAACAATCCAAAAATTTCTTCAAATATTTAACTGAAAACTCCTAAAAACCTAATACCTATGACCCATAAGAACCGTAATTTTATAAAATTTATTCATCTTCATATCTACATGCATCATCACACTTTGATCCACTGGTATTGATGATTTCACGGTTGTAAATTTTTTTTTTTTTTGGATGTTTCAGTGTTATAAATTTTTGATAACATGCCCTCTTCTTACTTTTTCCAAAAGAACAATTTGCGTTATCACTTCAGTCAAAAATGAACACTTGTCAATTTTTTCTTGGGAAAACTTTATGTGAACATAGCAATTATCAAATCTTTGATAGAAGATCACTTTTTTACTTTCTGTGTGCCAAAGACTGAAGAAATGAGGCCTTTGTTTATTTATTTGGAAGGTAAATGTTTTAGTGCCTGTGCTCAACCACTGTATTCTTGTGAGTCCGCACCTTATTATTGCACGTATTCTGATTTTGGATATAAAGTTTCACTAGTCCATAATCTCTACTACCAATGATTATCTATATGAAGAAATTTCAATATTAAAATAGTGTATTTTAGGTTTTTTATTTCAACCATTCATTTAATCAGGTGACCGAACTCACCCGTGTGCACTCCGAGTAGGGCAGGCAAGTAACTTAACATCACCCTATTCCGAGTTGTATATACCACTCCGGGCATATAAAATGTAAATTTAAAAATTGTAAAAACTTATAAATGTTATATAATTTTTTTAAAATATGATTGGATTTCTATATTTTTTGTTTTTGAATTTTTTTAAATCCCTTGTTTCTCTACTCCTTTAAGCTTATTTTAACTTCTAAAGCTGCTTTTTGTTTATTTTACTTTTACTAATTTTTTTATTTTTTTAAAATTTCCTTTTTCTAAATTTATTTAGGGCCTTTGGTCCATGTACGATTTGGTCTAGTGACTCACCGTGACCAACGGCCGAGTCGTTTGGATGAGGCGAGTTAACACACTCGTTTTGATTATTGGCATGCCGTAGGAACTTCTTTAATTTTCCAGCTGCAATTAATTCGAACTTCTTCATTTCCACAATACACTTTTTATTCTTTAAATTAGAACAATTTCAATATTATGTGGAAATATTATATGATCGAGCTTGAACCGAAGTTAGGACTACAATTTTTTACCCTTAAATTTAGGGAGCCTTTTCAACCTAGTGAGAATCTCAATAAAGAAATACAAAGCGCTTCTTATGTGCTTGAAATAACACTATAAGATAAAATAAAAAGGAAATGTTTCTATACTTCCCCTACAACACAGAAGATCTATGTTTCCTCTACCATCCAGCCGTTCAATTTTGATCAAGATAGCCACTTATCGTTTGATATTAGATCTGAAGTCTCAAAGTATTTTATTTTTGGTTTTTTAATACAAATAGTATGAATATGAAATGTGCCATCTTCTCATTGGGGCGCACCTATAAAAATTATTAAAAATAATTTTTTGATAAAATATAAGGACCAAAATACTTCTTGAAAATTTTAGAGGTATTTTAATCATTTTATTTTATTGAAAATATTATTTTTTTATATTTTTCACTAGTACGAGTTTAATAGAGGATTGGACATCCAAACTTTGTTGTCAAAATAGTTTATAGAAAAAAAATTTAAAATAAAATAGTAAAGAGACGTGATGTTGTGATTGAGGCAATCTTAGCCTTCCATTCAGAATGGGCGGTTGGATAAGGAGAAGTATATAAGTTTCATGTGGTAAGAAAAACATAGAAATATTGCCCTAAATAAAAAGCATCTAAATTTTAGATGGTCAAATCAAATCACTCAAAATCCAAAACCATATCTTAATTCTTTGGCCATTTCCAAAAAAAAAAAAAAAAAAAAATACGTACTACAATCAATCTTTGGATCTCTCCAATTTTACCTATGTGAGATAGAGGGGTGGAGAGAGAGAGTATTGGCTGTGTTCTTTTGTACTAAAATACCAAAATGCTCCACTTTTCTAATAGCTTTAATCCACTTAGCAGGAATCCTTTTTGTGATTGTAATGTGTGGTTTCCCCCACTTGATGGGCAATTTTCTCTTTCAACATCTAGATATAATTTTGCATGACATATGATCTCCCAGATAATCCTAGAGTTAAAGATTTGTTTGATACGTACTCTTAATGGTAGGCCATTTTTTTTTTTTTTTTATGGGTCACAGGTTTCATTTTTTATGTTTGATTTGTGGAAAACGCAGCATTGGAAGCCATGTCTTCCACAAAAATGTCTCCTTACACAAAAATTGGAGCCCGCCAAAAACGGATGTTTCCAATAGGGGAATCAACACTGTCGCTTTAATAAATTATTGGGGAAAATTAACGAATCGCATATAAGAAATGAAAATTTTAATATCTTACTATTATCACCTTAGAATATATAACTAAGGTGCACCTAAAAAATTCATGGAAAAAGGCCACTTTAATGGTGAAAAATCCTCTAAATGATCATCTCAACATTGAAATGTATGAAAAGGGAAAAAAAAAATTGAGTCCAAGAATAACGAATCTTGCAAAGCATTATTTAGATCGTCTATTTTCAAGATTTTCATATATTGTAAATCTAATTTTTTGAATACTATGTCGAGTTTAGAATTTTATAGTTAGCTAAAAAAATGGATTCTCAAGCGATGCAAATATTTTTTATTATAACTTTACACCATATAATGAATTTTGGAGTGCACCTTATTTTGATTATTTAAAGCCAACACCTTGTGCAAATTGCACCCACCTTTTATGGAAAGGGTGTAGTTTGCACAAGGTGTCAGCCTTACCCAATCAAAATAAAGGTCAATTCTAATATTACTAAAACATCTCATTTTGGTGGCGAAAACCCTCACCTCTAATTATAATATTTATAGTTCTCAAAATGACATAGATAAAGCAGAACTATAAATACTTACAATTTTCAAGAATTGATGGTATAAATTTTAATGATGAAATGTATGATTTTTTTATATTGAAATAATCCTTTTAGATCGAAATCTAGGGTGCACCTTTTACACTTTTAGATTGACACCATATATTTAAATGGTCTCTTTGTAGACAGTCCCTTTTCATAATTATATATATAGGAAAAGTTGTGGTTAGCCAATTAGTTAACAACTACAATGTTAGTTCAACAGCTTAGATTGAATCTGAGTCGATCTAATAGCCACGACTTCATTTCATAATATAATTTTAGTATTTTTTCTACAAATCCAAATCAAATGAAATTTTAGAAGTCCATTCTTTGCATTAAAGACGCACCTAATAAAAATATTAAAAAAATAATACACAAAATATAAATTAATAAACATACCCTTGAGACATTTGAAAGGTATTTTGATCAATATATTTTTTTTATAAATGATTTTTTAATATTTTTATTAGATTCTTCTAATTTTAAAAGAATACCTGCTCAAAATTTCAAATGATTTAGATTTAAAAAAAAAAAAAAGAAGATTAAAATATGAAATAAAATTGTGACCATTGCCATTGGGCTAAGATTGTAGCGTTAACTAGTGTGCTAACTGCAGCTTTTCTCTTATATAATTATGAAAAATGATTTTCTACAAAGAGACAATTTATCTTTTGTATATGGAGGTTACGATCATTCTTGTCCTTTAAATTTCATAATGGGTGGTTGTAAGATTCCATTGAATATACACAAATTCCAAAAAAAATTTTTGGTCTTCGTGTCTTATCCCAAGCCATCCAATTTAACATCTAATGAATGAGAATAATTGTCAGTTTTATGTACAAAAGCAAAATGGTATTTTTGTAAACGATCTCTTCTGAAAAACCATAAAGCATTAACCTTATAAAAAAAGAAAGAGGAGGATGCTCTATCTTGCTAGGAGTTCGTAATTTTAGAAAATCCTTATAATGACGAAAAGTTTATATAGAGCCTAGGCTCTAAATAATCAAATTAGAGCTTAGCTTAAAACTTTCACTAGAAGATGTTGTTTTGATGCTCAAATATCATCAAATTTATCATTTTGACATCAAGATACATGGACATGAGAAAATAATGGATTTCAAGTTTTCAAAATAATGTATCTTGTAACACATTTTTTTACTGTCAATTTTTAAGTTTTTATAGATCTACTCGATCTACACTATTTTTTAATATTTAAATTTTACAACTAAAGATGAAAATATAATTTAGAGCTATCAGCCTATCACAAAAATTCCAAATATTGAAACTATATTTTTTGACACTATTTGAAAGTGGGAGCAAGTTTGATTGTTGAGAGCTTCGGCTCTATACAAACCACACCCTTTTCAATTTAACTGACACATGCGTCCAAGAGTGAGGAGCTCCATGTATTAAACGACCGTACAAGTACAAACTTAAACCAAACAAGTAGTTTAGAATTTCACTAGCAGATTTGTACCCTTATTTAGAAGTTGGAATTTGAATCAAGCGTATTTTAGAAAAGAAAAAAAAGAAAAGAAAAGATGTGTTCGTCTAGGCACAAAATCCAAAATTAAATTTACTCAAATATTACGATACATTTTAATATATTTCACATCTAAGAGCTAAAAGTTATTGTGATCTCCTTGTCTTATAGCATACAATCCCTTGATGGTGAAATAGTAAGAGAACAAAAATTTCTGCCAAAAAAAATCAAGTCTCTCAAACAATAAAACTAAAGTGTGAAGCCTTTTGTTTCTTTCTTTGGCCTCTTTATCTTTCTAACTCCCCTCGTTCTTTCTCAATCACCCCCTTTATTTATTTAATTATTTATTGTTTTATGTTCATCCCTTTTGGTTTCTCTATCCCGAGCTCCTTCACTCCCCCTCTCTTTACTGGTAAAAGAAAAATAACTATTTTTCTTTTTGGACTAGAATACAAAAAAGAAGAAAGTAATTCTTTTGTGTACTCTATTTTTGTCTCTCTTGATCAATCTCTGAACAAAATTCTTTTATCTTTTTCCTTCCCATCAAATCTCTCTCACAATCTTTTCAACCTACTATGTTTATCCTCTATCTACTTTCATCCCCCTCTCTTCTGTTTCAATCTTTCCCTCACTCAAGTTCTTTCTCATCGCCATCCCTTTTTGCTCTTTATTTTCCTTATTGAGCATTTCTTTGGTTTTTCAGAACGGACTCAAGGCAAGGCATGGGTGGTCAGGCTGTGGGTGTCACAACATAACGTCTTTGATTACATTCTTACCACGAATACGAAACTTTTTCCCAGTTATCGACAAAAAGAACAAAAAAATGTTATCTTGCTTTGTTCTCTCCCTTGATCACTAATGTCTTATCACAATTCTGTAAATCTCTTCATGAATGACATGAATAAGTGTAAAGGGGATTTTCTAGATAATGGTATTTCCTTTAACGGTATTTCTCATAATTCTGTAAATCTCTTCATGAATTACATGAATAAGTGTAAAGGGAATTTTCTAGATAATGGTATTTCCTTTTAACGGTATTTCAAAAGGGTACATATGAAAATTATATCTTGGATGTGGTTAGGGAGAGTCAGGTGCCATCCATTGTTATGCGTTCTTTTAAGAATCAAATATCCATCTCTAAGTTGGAACTGATATCCCTACTAAAAAGCGAAAATTGACGGCGATACAAAATTTAAAAGAACTAATTTTTATTTCTCAAAAAGAGAAATTAGAGATTCATAACAAATTATAAAATTTTAGATTCAAAATCAATGTTTGTGATGAATTTTGAAGGAGGCCCACAAATAACTTATCAAATACTTCTCTAAGTTTTATTGGTTGGTATACTTCAATCACTTCTTCAAAAAAAAATTACTATTTTAATATTATATTTTCCCTTTTTTTCAAAAGAAGAATACTTTTCTTTTCTCTTTTGCGTATATTGATTGACTAGGCACATCAACGGTTTTCTAAAGTGATTTTAACTTTTTGAATTTGGGTGCGGTTTGTATTGACTAAATTTTTGTGATAGGTTTAAAATATATTTTTATATTTATTTATGAAGTTTGAAGCTTCAAAAATAGTGTGGATCGATAGATTTATGAAAATTTGAAAATTAACTGTTAAAAAATGTGTTACAAAATACACTATTTTTAAAATTTGAAATCTTTTTTTTTTTTCATGTCTATGCATCTTGTTGTCGAGATGATCAATTTGAAGATATTTGAGCATCAAAACAACCGGTGAACGTTTTGAGGTAGGCTCAAATCGTTCACGTTTAGAGCCTGGCTCTATATAAACTTTTCCCGGCTCCTTTTTTTTTTCTTTTAAAAAAGAAGATGCTCCATGTTCACATTTGCCTTCTTTTTTGTTATAATACTTGGGAAAGTATTTCCCATTCTATTGCCTTTGTTGAAAAATTTATGTGAACACGACAGCCGTGTTGGATAGAGGAGATGAAATCTTTTTACGCAACGTTTATGTGACTCTGCTGAACCACTCTATTCTTATGAGTTTGCATCTTATTATTGCACCTACACCGATTTTGGATATAAACTTTCACAAGTCCATAATCTCTATCATCAATGACTAGGCACAGGAAGAAAATTGAAATTTCACTCTGAAAATCATGTATTTTATTTTTTTCAACCATCATTTTGGTTCTTCGCATGTCATCAGAAATTATTTTTTTTTTGTTTCTAGCTGGAAATATTATATGATCGGGGATTCGCCATTTGCTCCATTCGCCCACTAGTAAAATCCAATCGAGGAGTACGCTTTTAGACCCTTAATCTTTTTTTAACCTTTAATTTTTTTCGAAAAAGATTTTATAATCCGCCATAAATTCTCTCGTGCAAAATCCACTCTAAGAGTACTTTCCTCATAAAATTGCTTTAAAACATAGTAACTGATTTCAAAAAAATTCCACTCTAAGAGTACTTTCAGTCCCTTAAATTTTGAGGGGTAGCCTTTTCAACCTAGTGAAAAAACACAAAAAAAGAAAATTAAATTTTAAAGCACTCCTTACGTGCTTGAAACAAATTACAAAGTCTGATTAAATGGAAATTATCAATTTTTTGGATGGTCTTATCTAAGCACTCAAAACTTCAAAATCCAAAATCATATCTTAATTTAAAACTATATTGAAAAAAAATACCGAAGGTCGGTCCCTTTTGAATGAGGAACTAAGTGAACAAAATGATCCAGCGGGAGCATGGAAAACACTCCCTCTTACGAAATCTCTTAAAGACTAAACTTCATGGGTCAAAAGTAAGCAAATTGTTGTGACCACACAGTGTTGCTGAAAAACATTGTATAAACTCAGTACCACTTGCCTCACCTGCTAGAGAGAGAGAGAGAGAGAGAGAGAGAGAACCCAAATCAAATCCATGGCAGTTTTTGACAATAAATCCATGGAAGTTTTCCTGAACTTCTGTGATGAAGGCACAGGAAAGAACTTCACAGGCCATCTCAACAAAGCTCTCACTGATTCCGGTATCTCCACCTTCTTACCCACACAGCAACAACATCAGCCTAGTGATATACAGAGAGCCATTGAAGGGTGCGATGTTTTTATAGCCGTCTTTTCCCGCAACTATGCTTCCTCTTTCTTCTGCCTTGACCACCTCTCTTATTTACTCAGTTTGTCTAAGAGAGAGAGGCTTATCCTTCCTGTGTTCTATACCGTGGAGCCTTCGCATGTCCGCTGGCAAATGGGGCCCTTCGAGGAAGCTTTTGTAGATCACAAAATTAAGAGTGGGTTAGCTGAGGAGATAATGCAGAAGTGGAGAAGTTCTTTGAAAGAAGTTGCGGATTTTAATGGTTGGAATATGAAGGACTTCAGGTACAACCAATTATCATGGATTTCTTGAGTAAAAAGAAAGAAAGAAAGAAATCTCTCTCTCTCTCTCTCTCTCTGCACAGCCTATAGAACCTAAAGGAAGAAATATAAAAAATACAGACATATGTATGCATTATAAAAAGGAAAATTGTCTCGTGCACCACAGCCTATAGAACTTAAAGGAAGAAAAATAAAAAATACAGACATATGTATGTATTATAAAAAGGAAAATTGTCTCGTGTACCGCATGACTACATATGCGGTCCAAAAAAAAATGCAAAGCATCCGTCAAAAAAAACAATGAAAACCAAGGATCAAAATGTTTTTTTACTAGAATTATTATTTTTAGTTTTTAAAATTTATTTATTTTTTCATATTCATGATCTCCAAGTCAGGGATTACATGTGCTAAAAAATTAAGTCAAAAAATCAACCTCAAAAATAGATTTATTAATAATCCTGTATTTCTTCATATGCGCGGGCTTGGCCGCATAGAAACTAGGTCCCAGCCTAGTATTTCAAAAATTCGATCACTTGTTAATTTTTGTTTCTCTGTTTATTTATTTATTTATTCATTGAGCAGTCTGATGCACACTGACATTTAAACCTATTAGTTGAAAAATCTGTTAAGAGTTGACATCTAAACACATTAGTTGAAATTTTTCTAATTAAATATATTAGAGAGCAGATACACCATACTCTATATTTACTCCCTTGAGAAAAGCATTTACTTGGGAATTGTTTTTAATAAGAAATTTTGGGATCTATTTAAATATAGCTAGATAACTATTTTCAAAGAGAAAAGATTTGGATCTTGAATTCCTAAACATCTATATCTTTCCTTCCAAAATTTGGACAGTTCATGTGGCATCTTGGGATGTCATTTGTTTTTAGGCATGTAAAGGGGGAGAGTTACATTTATTTATTTATTTATTTAATTTTCCCCCCATTTGACGATGGTTTAATTGGTTCTAAAGGTTACATCTCCAAAATTAGGGATTTAGAAAATATTCCTAGCATGAGTTTTTCCTGGGGTGTAGATGGACAGTATACTCCCATGGGATTGGGAAATGTTTTGCCTAATTTGGATATGTTGTTTCATTATGCAATTTAAACCTATTAAGGAAAACTTTTATACGATTTAAACCTTTTAAGGAAAACTTTTATACAAGGTTTATTGCCGACATAAAGGAAAAAGATAATTTTAAATACATATTGTAACAAGTTATCTATACTTTCTATTTTTCAATATTTTCAAATATTTATTGATTTGCCTAATCTGTATCTTTTTTAGATTTTTAAATTTCATAATTCCGGTTTGACGTGGAGTTTAAAGCCCTTGTATGTTTTTTGAATTAGATATACATCTTTCGACAAAATGTAGAGATGCGCCTTACTTGTATAGAGGTGGGCAACTTATACATGCGTTACCCTTTTAAGAAAGAGAAACGTTTATATAACGTTGTAACTTAATACTATAGAAGTAAGTTGCGCATCAAATATCCATAAGAAAAGAGTGTTTTGAAGTTCCAAGATGTATGTTATAAAGAAAAAAGAAAAAGAATTTAAAGTCCTAAAAATTATTTATCTTGTAACAAGTATTCCAAACCTTGTATTTTCAAGATTTTAAAATGTTTATAATATGCTCAATTTGTCCCATTTTTAGAATTTAAAATTTGAATTTAGGTTTGAACATGGACTTTCAAGCCATCGCATGGTTTTTTACCCCAAAAACTTACTTCCAAAAAAATTTAGAAGCACACTTTACTTGAAGTTTTCTAATTTTAAAGAAGTTATAAATTTATAAAATGCAATATTAAATTGATAGAGGATTTATATCGTATTTTTATATGAAATATTTGTTATTTCAAATAATGTAAAAGAATATTTCATGATAGATGCCTTCTACGACATTTAATTCTAAACATATGGAGTAGAAGCGCAGACAGACGGGCCAAAACCGGTCGAGTATTAATTTTGATTGGCGTTAGACCATAGGTTTTGCTTTAGAGTGGATTGGCCAAAGCACGGTCGGTGCTTTGACCAGTCAACTGGTCCGGTTTTGAGTACCATTTATTTGGTTTTACCGATTAGATATCGCACGGAAAGCATTCATGGTACTGAGCCGTTGAAATGAGTTGTTTCAATTATTTATATATATGAAATGGGGACTGATGTGCTGTTTGGACTTCATTAACATGAAAACTTCTTTGGACTTAAATACATCCATCTTATTAGCTAGGAAATATTGTTAGGGAACATGGTTATCAATGTCTATGTTGCATTAAATATCTTTTGCTCAATTACTTTTCATAAAAGAGCCCTTTCAAATTTTTTTTTTTTTCTAAATTGCCTGATGAGGAAGGATATTCTATAGGACTGAAGCAAAATTGGTAAACAAAATTGTTAAGCATGTTTCTATGGAGGTAGTGCGCAAAACACCACTACATGTCGCTGATCACCCTATTGGGCTTGATTCCCGGGTTGCTGATGTGATGAGACTCTTAGATCTTAATACCAATGATACTCAAATGATTGGGATCCATGGCATGGGTGGCATCGGCAAGACCACTCTTGCCAAGGCAGTTTTCAACCATATTAAATCGAGCTTCACAAGCAGCTGTTTCCTCTCAGATATCAGAGAAAAATCAGAAAATATTTCTGGAGTTGTCACCTTGCAGAAACAACTTCTCAATGATCTGTTTAATGAAGAAGATACAAACATAAACGATGTTCATAAAGGCATCAATGTTATAAAGAGTAGAATTGGATCTAAGAAAATACTTGTGGTATTGGATGATGTCAGTGACCACAACCAGCTTGAAAAATTAGTTGGTAAACGTGATTGGCACTGTCAAGGAAGTCGGATCATCATCACCACCAGGGATGAGCATGTATTGAATGTGCATGATAGAGTACGTAATCATCATATCTACAAGCTCGAGGGATTGAATGACACAGAATCTCTTCAACTTTTCAGTTGGCATGCATTTAGGAGGGATGAACCCATGCAGCAATATGTCAAGCTCTCAATAGATGTGGTATCCACTCTTGGTGGGCTTCCCTTGGCTCTTGAAGTGTTGGGGAGTTACTTATGGGACCAGACAACTATTCAAGCATGGGAAGATACAGTTACTGATTTGAAAAAAGTTCCTAATAATGATGTCATGCTAAAGCTTAAAATAAGTTATGATGGTTTGAATGAAAAAGAGAAGCAAATATTTCTAGATATTGCATGCTTCTTCATTGGAGAGAACAAAGATTATGCAATCGATATATGGAAAGGTTGTAGACTCCCTGCTTCAAATTCCATAAACAGGCTCTTGCAAAGGTGTCTTATAAAAATTGATGGTGGGAAGTGCTTGCGGATGCATGACCAAATCCACGCTATGGGCAGATGTATTGTTGAACTAGAAAATCTCGATGATCCTGGAAGCCGGAGTAGGTTGTGGGATCAAGATGTAATCTTTGATATGTTGAAGAATCATAAGGTGAGGATTTCCTAACCAAGCTCATTTTTCTCTTCTTGGGTAGAACTTCTAGCAAATTATACGATTGGACTCTATTTTATCAATGGCGATTAATTTAGATACATCATTATTTTAGCATCTTAGAATTTGTCTAACTTTTATTTTTGGCTGTCACTTAGGGAACTAGTAAAGTTCGAAGCCTAATGCTCAAGGGGAACGGACAGGAGCAGAGTTTGGAAACTGAAGCATTTAAATCTATGACCAATCTGAAGCTACTTAGCATCAGTGACGCATGTCTTATTGGAAGTTTGAAATATCTTTCATCAGAATTGATGTGGCTAAAATGTCCTTTGAGGTCCCTCCCAGATGATTTTAGGCTTGAAAAGCTTATTTACCTTGACTTATCAAAAAGTGATGCTGTCTTTGACTTGTCAAATGGCAACAACAAGCAGGTGTGGGGCTTAACTTGTATTTAACATCGTCTTGTACTGTTTCTTTTCTCTATTTTTTATCTTGCATAATTGAAAAACTATCATGGCTAATATCTTCCTTGCCAACCAATTTTTTTGGACAGCTTTTCCCAAAATTGAAGATTCTTAAACTTACAAGTTGCCGTAACTTGAAGAGAATTCCCAATTGTTCTCTATATCCAAACTTGGAGAAGATGATTCTCGAATTTTGCTCGAAGTTGGTTGAGATTCCTGATTCCATAGGTGTTCTAAGGAATTTAGTTTCTCTGAATCTTCAACACTGCTCCAGCCTCAAGAAACTGCCAGATTCGTTGGGCTCACTAACGAAACTCGAGGAGTTGGATGTGAGTTTTGACAGCAACAACTATGGACAGTTGAAAGAGCTCCCAAAAAACTTGGGAAGTCTTATAAGTTTAAGGACTCTCAAAATAGGATTCAATACTAGTTTGACAAGGCTCCCATCTACTTTCTCAGGTCTTTGCTCCTTGGAGGAATTGGATGCAAGACCTTGTAACCTGCAGGGGATGATCCCAGATGACTTTGAAAAGTTATCCTCATTGAGAAACTTGAATGTCAGTGAGAATGTCTTGATGAGGGACCATTCTCAATTAGAAAACATGGATATAAGTGGTTGTAAACTGCTGGTAACTATCCCTGAGCTCCCCACTAGTTTGGTACATCTGGATGCTTTTGGTTGCGTGAATCTGCAAAGCATGCCCAAGCTATCTCATCTTTCTAAATTACACACACTGTGGATATCTAATTGTCTGCAATTGGTAGCTATCCCTGAGCTCCCCACCAGTGTGGAATATCTGGAAGCTAGTGGTTGTGTGAATCTGAAAACCATGCCCAAGCTATCTCATCTTTCTAAATTAAGAGCACTGGTCATATGTAACTGTGAGCAATTGATAGCTATCCCTGAGCTTCCAACTAGTTTGACGATTATGCGTGCTTTTGGCTGCAAACGTTTACAAACCTTGCCCAAGCTATCTCACCTTTCTAAACTAGTAGACCTGCAATTAAGTACTAGTAATCATCTAGTTGCTTTCCCTGATCTTCCCACCAACTTGTGGTATCTGGGTGTTATCAAATGGAAATGCTTGCAAACTTTACCCAGGCTATCTCACATTTCTAATTTAAAATGTTTACAAGTTTTTGATTGTGGTGAGCTGTTAACTATCGAGGATCTTCCGATCGCTTTGGAGACTTTAGATGCTTCCTACTGCCCATCGCTGCAAACTATACCCAACCTCTCTCACCTTTCTCAACTTCATATGTTGAAACTCATAAACTGTAAGAGACTGAGTGAGATACATGGCCTCAGTGGGTTGAAATCCTTGAGTACATTGCACTTGAGTGGGTGCAACCCCCAGGTTTTGAGGCGTCAGAGGCTAGAAAAGGTGCGTTACTTCCTTTGCAAGAAAACTCCTGCTCTGCTCTTTGGTTTTTGAGGTACCTTCACCTCTGTGACCGCTAAGTTCTTTTTTCTTTTTTCTTTCGTATATACAGGAAATGTTTACACCCTTGCGATCGTTATGTGTTCCTGGAAGCAAGGTTCCAAATTGGTTCACGCATAAGTGGACGATGCAGGATACCACCGAGAATCCAGATTGGTACATGAAGCAAACTGTGTCGTGCATAGTGCCAAGGGTTTCAGAAGAAGGAGGCCTTCATTTTAGACAAATAATGGTGTGCCTTGTTGTTTATTCCAGTGATTTTCGTTTCACTCACCCGTCGCATCGTGTTACGTTATCGCTCAAGAGGGAAGGTACAGAAGTTTATAGAGTTTCGTTTACAAATTTTACAGGGAGCCACGGAAATCATATGTATTTTCACCTTGTTGAACTTGGCCGGGGTGATATGCCTCTCCTGGACCCTATGGTAGGGGGAGATCAAATTGAACTCGTTAATGAATCGGAAAATTGGAAGGGTAAAATTGAAGCCAAAAATGAATTAGGGCCATCGATGACATCTCTGTGCTTTCTTTTGAAGGAGGCAGGGATCCATTTTGTATACAAACCAGAAGACACCAAGGACTCCATTTCAGAAAAACTGGCTGATTTCATCAATTCATTGTACCTTCAATGAAAATTTGCAGCCTCAGAATTTTTGGTTTAGAACTTTCGATTACTAAACTGTAATTTCTTTTTATTTAACAGATGGATTCACAAATGACTTCAATGTCAGCTGTTTTTTTATCAATAATGAAATGCACGCTTTTGCCTCCTTCCTTCCATTCTATTGATTCCCAAATGCCTCCTATAAACAAAGACTTGCTAAAAAATTTTATATATAATCTTGACCAGCACAGCTTGATTTATACTTGGACTAAAAAAAATCTAGAGTTCTCTCTCTCCTCCCATGTGTGTTCCTGGGGGCGAGCCAGCTGCTATCAGTCCTTTAAGGCTTGATATAGCTGAAGAATTTTATAGATATATGAGTTCATTAGACGCTGTTGTTCTTTTGGGTATGGCAAAGATGATGTGTTTGCCACATGTACAGAAGGTTGAGATGTCACTTTTTATGATAGTTTTGGTTATTTCCTTGTTTGGGTAGAGTAATGTGATTGAGAAATTCAACAGCTATTTTAGTGAAAAGAAATTTCAGATAGAAAGGACATTCTTCTTCTATTTACATGTCTGTTCCATTAGATCAGATATTAGCATCTTAACTTGTTGCAGGATAAAGGTCTTTACTAGCTATAAAAACCATCCATCACCTTCTGATAAAACCAGGATTCCTCTCAGAAACCTCTTCGTATAACCATTAAATTAATGGTTATACTTATGTGAAATGTGGTCCTGTTCATAATGCCTAACAGTTGTTCAATGAAATTCTAGAACCATGTTTGGTCTCATTTACAACCATCATTTTTGCTTATTCTCACTCAACCCAACCTCAAAACTGCTTAATTCTAGTAACCCAGGTGCAAATTCATGGCTTCCACCGCATGATTTTGGCTTCTCAAGCCATTTGATGGCTTGTTCAAGCCTCAAAGCTGCGAATCTAGGCAAGTAAATTTACACAGATGATCTTCTCTACTTCTAGTTCGTACCCCTTTGTCCAAAAGGCCTTGGTTGATTTGTACTCCAAAATGGTTGTTTATGGTTTTCCAAGATGTGATATTATACTATATAATGCCCATGACTGTGGGGTTTTTGAACTTTATTCATGGAGATAGAATTCTTCTACTCTTTGTGTAGGCTCTAAGGATTGTGCTGAGGCCCATTGAGTTCACATTTGTTTGTCTGTTAGAGGTCTTTGATGAGCTAAGAGAACCAGGGGAACTGGTTCAAAGTTTTCTAATTTTTAAATTGTGTTGGATTTTAATGGATTTACAGGGGGTGCTCCTCTCAATATGTATAGTAACTATGTGGACATTTCCAGCATGAGAAAGTTCCTCAACGGGAATTGGACTTAGGCCTTGACATGGCCTAGTGGAATCCGTTGATTGTTGGGGTACTCTCATACTGGCCTCTTTGAATTTGCCCGAGAGTTCTTCAGAAAGAGAATGGTGGTCGGTTTGCTCCCAATGGAATGACATTTGGGGTTGTTCTTAGAGATTGCAGTGGCTTCAAGCTATTGAACTTTGAAAGGTCACATCATGGGTTGATTGTGAAACTACATTGGAACTCAAATATAATTGCCTGCATTTCTCTTAGTGATTGATGCATATATAAAATGTGGGATTGTTGAAAAAAGTCTTCCTAACTAAATGACTGAGAAAGATGCAGTATCATGTAATTAATTAATGGGTCGGTTAGTTAAGTAAGGGGACCCTAGAGAGGCTTTTACACTATCAAAATATGCATACAAGGGCCTTAAACCCAATCAGAAAGCTTTATGGCTCTCTTGAATGTTTGTCGTTCTTTGGGGTTCACAGAAAAAATGGAACTAGTGCATGTCCAAGTGATCCAACAGGGGTTTGGATTGGATCTAATGGTACAAATAGCTTTGATAGATGCCTTGATCAAAGGTGGAGTAAAATAGATGCAGAAATAGTTATGAAGTGATGCATCAGAGAAGCATTGTATCATAGACAACAATGATAGCAGATTTTGATAAAAAGGCATTGGAGTTTTTTAGAGATGCAAATGGTTAGCGTGAAAAAGAACTATTTCATGATGTCCAGCATTTTGAGGGCATATGCAGGCTTAGCTTCACTTAGGCAAGGGAGATGTATCTATGGATATGACATAAAGAGTGTGATCATGCATGAACCTATGTTAGATATGTTGGGTTTATGTGGCCCTTAAAGGCCTTATGAGTGCTTGTAAAATGAAATGATATAGTGGAAAATGAACTCAGTGGGGGTGTGGTTTTTCGTGGACTATACTAAGCAAATGATGGTTTGCTGATACCGATCTTGCTTGACGATCTAGGCCAGTCGGTTGGAAAAAACCCATGTTACTTGGGCATGAAGAACAAACCGATGAGGGTTTATGGGTTAGCCTTTGATGAGTTAGCAGAGGGACTGTGTGACCTTTGTGTGTGGTGGTGGCCTACAGAGACATGGGCCAAAACCTCATCCATGTACCATCACATCACATGCATATCAATAGATCATTCGGGAAAGTCAGAAATCTACCTTTTAGGGTGAAGTGTTTGTATGTGCGAGAGATACCCTTATGCGTTATTGAGTTATGATCGCATAAGGTCTTGGTGATCTTGATTTGTCTCTAGGGGAGGACATGTGATCCACAGACTGGGATTACGATCCCTTAGCTCATCGACCAGACTTTGGTGACCTGCTAATGAGTCTTTACTTGGTCTGTGGGTCATGAGAAATACTGGGTTGGTTCGATAAAGCAAGTGTGGTCTGTAGTCTACAGTTGAAGGTGGAGTGCCCCATGATTGCAGATTAAATTCTTAAACCATAGTGATCCATTTCCCATCAAGTTAATTTAATTATGTTTGTTTTATGATAGAAATTATTTTAGAATTATTATTTGAATTTTTATGAGTCTTTTGATATTTTATTTAGAACTTTTGGACTTATAAAAATATATCTATTTTATAAAAGTATAAAATTCAAATAATATTTTAAAAATTATTTTATCAATTTAAAATGTATAAAAAATATCGTGGGGGCCCATTGTGCATATGGGTCCACCATGCATCAAGAAGGTGGGGCCCACATGTGCCACACATGGGTGGCACGCCCCACTCATTGGATTCTTTCTTGGAGTTTAAGTTATTTCATGTTTTGGTAATATTATATTATGACATGCGGTCAAATAAGATATGGAATATTTTGACCAACTATTGAAAGTGTATATTGACTTGATATATTTTTGGAATATTTTATGAAAGATTATGGAAAGCATAATATTTTAATTAGATTTAATTTATCTAATTTCTATTGATGGAAAAATGGTTAAGAAAAGGGGATAATGGTCCATGCATATTCTGTAATGTTGATGACCCATTTATGGAATGGATGGCTCAAATCTCTCACCCCACAAGTCACCCTTGATCGACGGTCCATGTTCAATCTTACAAGAAAAGGCAAGCCAAGGAAAACCCTAAAAAACCCTCATATTGTTCAAGCATGTAAAAAAAAGATTGTCTCTACTCAAAATCTTATCTCTTGTACCTAATTCCATATTTCTCTCATATCCCACTTAGAATTTCTCTCTCTCTCTCTTAAGAAAAGGTTCTCTCTCTCCCACATTGTGAATGAACCTATAAGGGTTTAGGTTATAGAGTTCTTCTCTCTCTCATCTCTCAACTATGGATTTATGGCTAAGGGCTTTTAGGGTTAGCAAAAAGATAATCCATCTCTCTCGAACTAGGTTCTTAAGAGAATTTACCTAGGGTTTGAGTTTGTGATCAAAGGGGTTCATGTTCCATTGGTGTGGCTTGACCGAAATTTGCTTTTTCGGTTCGAGATTGAAGCTAGAACGTTGATCCCGTGCCATCGAATGGTGGTGACTCGGTATAGGATGTAATAAGCCCAATTAAGGTAATCTCCGACACTCTTCCTTTTGTTCTTACAATCTTATCTTTTATTCTCAAGCATAGTGTATAGTTTTTTCAATGGCATCAAGTTGTTAACATCTTGGTTTTATTGTTATATTGAATTTATTTTAAAATTTATCTTGTTGTAATAAAGACCACCTGTAAGTGATCTTTTGTCAAAAAGAAAGGGGTGAAATAAATATAAAAAAAATTATTACTCTCCCGTAAAAAATCACATAGGTATTTCTTTCAAGATAGACCTCTTCTGGACATGTAGGCTAGATATGAGGTTCTTGAGGATAGTTACATGGTAGTGTTTTAAAATTTGGCTGTGTCCACTTGGACTCAAGTGTGTAACTCGACTTCAACGAGGCGAAGTTTTGGGTCCAACTCCCCCTTCTTATATACCATTAAAAACTAAAAAATTTGGTTAAAAGAATGCTAATAATAGCTCTGGAAATATGTTTCTATATGAGTTTTATGTTTTTTTGTGACGATTTGTGAATTTTTCTTATTATATGCTCTAGTTTTTTATTTTTTTTATTTTTCTGTAATATTCAAGCCATGAATCAATTTTTTCAAGTATTCATTTTTTATATACTCTTTTTTTTCATATTTCGTAAGCCTTTAATAATTTCTATTACTTATTTTATTTTCATTAATTTTTTACAAACTTTTACATTTTTATTTTTAGGTTGTTTGGCCATGATTTGCACTTTTATGGGTCACTCAGTTCAGGCCAGGGCCAAGTCAAGGGCCCGACCCGAGATGTAGTTATCTCAATCTCCGACATTGCTCCAGCCTCAAGAAACTGCGAGATTTGTTGGGATCACTAGTGAAACGCAAGGAGTTGGATGTGAATTGTGGCATCGAGGAGGCTGAGTTCATCTTTGGACAGTTGAAAGAGCTCCCAGAAAGCTTGGGAAGTCTTACAAGTTTAAGGACTCTCAAAATAGGATTCAATACTAGTTTGTCGAGGCGCCCATCTACTTTCTCAGGTCTTTGCTCCTTGGAGAAATTGTATGCAAGTTATTGTAACCTGCAGGGGATGATCCCAGATGACTTTAAAAAGTTGTCCTCATTGAGAAGATTGGATTTCAGTGGGAACAATTTCCATGGCCTGCCCAGTAGCATGAGGGGCCTTTCTCAATTAAAAGAGATGGATATCAGTCATTGTAAGCTGCTGGTAGCTATCCCTGAGCTCCCCACTAGTTTGGTACACCTAAATGCTAGTAACAGAAAGCGTGGATTTAGGTCACTGTAAGAAGCTGATAGTTATTCCTGAGCTCCCCACGAGTTTGAAATATGTGTCTGCGCACGGTTGCAAAAGTTTGCAAACCTTGCCCAAGCTATCTCAACTTTCTCAACTAGAAAGCGTGAATTTAGGTCACTGTAAGAAGCTGATAGTTATTCCTGAGCTCCCCAAGAGTTTGAAATATCTGTCTGCTCACGGTTGCAAAAGTTTGCAAACGTTGCCCAAGCTATCTCTCCTTTCTAGATTAACAGAACTGTTTTTAAGTACTGGTAAGCATTTGGTTGCTATGCCTGATCTTCCCACCAACTTGATACATCTGGATGCTTCCAAATGGAAAAGTTTGCAAACCTTACCCATGGTATCTCACCTTTCTAAACTACAAACATTGAAGGTTAGAGATTGCGGTGAGCTGTTAGCTATCAAGGATCTCCAGGCCACTTTGGAGAATTTAGATACTTCTAACTGCCCATTGCTGCAAGTTATACTCAACTTGTCTCTCCTTTCTCAACTTTGAAGATTGAATCCCACTGAGTGAGATACAGGGCCTCAGTGGGTTGAAATCCGTGAATATGTTACACTTGGAGTGGTTGCATCCCTCCGGCTTTGAGGCGTCAGAGGCTACAAAAGGTGCCTTGCTTCCTTCCCACGCGAATTCCTGCTGTTTGGTTTTCTAGGTACCTCTATCTCTGTGACTGCTAATTTCTTTCTTCTTTTTATTGTTTTGTATATGAAGGAAATGTTTACACACTTGAGACAGTTATGTGTTCCTGGAAGCAAGGTTCCAAATTGGTTCATGTATAAGTGGACGATTGAGGATATCGAGAGTCCAGATTGGTACATGAAGCAAACTGTGTCGTACACAGTGCCAAGGTTTTCATATGAAGAGGGCCTTCAATGATTTACAATTAAATACGTTCTTTTGCCTCCTTCCTTTCACTCTTTTGATTCCCAAATGCCTCCTATGAACAAAGACTTGCTAATATTTAATCTTGAGCAGCACAGCTTGATTTATACTTGGACTAAAAAATCTAGAGCTCTCTCTCTCTTTCACTTTCCTCCCATGCGTGTGCCAGAGGGCTTGCCAGCTGCTATCAGTCTTTTAAGGTTTGATATAGCTGAAGATTTTTGTAGAAATATGTTTTGCTTAAATATGCTGTTCTTTTGGATATGGCAAAAGATGATGAGTTTCCCACATGTATGTGCATGAGGTTGAGCTGTCACTTTTCATGATGCTTTTGGTTATTTCCTTGTTTGGGCAGAATAATGTGATTGACAAATTCAATAACTATTTTTGTGAAAGCAAATTTCATATAGAAAGGATCATCTTCTTCTATTTACATATCTCTTCTATTGGATCAGAAATTAGGATCTTAACTTGTTGCTGAATAAAGGTCTTTACTAGCTATAAAAACCATCCATCGCCTTCTGAGAAGATTTCTTTGAAACCTCCTCATATAACCATCAAATTGATGGTTATGTGAAATGTGGCCCTGTTGACAATGCCAAACGGTTGTTTCATGAAATTCAAGAACCAAGTTTGGTCTCATTTTCAACCATCATTTCTGCTTATTCTCACTCAACCCAACCTCAAAACTGCTTAATCCTAGTAACCCAGTTGCAAATTCATGGCTTCTCACCATATGAATTTGGCTTCTCGAGCCATTTGATAGCTTGTTCAAGCCTCAAAGCTGCAAATCTAGGCAAGTAAATTCACACACAGGGGATCTTCTCTACTTCTAGTTCAGACTTATTTTTGCAAAAATCCATGGTTGATTTATACTTCAAAATTGGGGAGAGCGCAAATTTGGTTTTTTAATAATTTTCAAGATGTGATATTGTGCTATATAATGCCATGATTCTGGTTTTTTAACTTGGTTCATGGAGATAGAACTCTTCTACTCTTTGTGGAGGCTCTAAGGATTGTGCTATGGCCCACTGAGTTCAATTCTTAAAGGGCTTTGACGAGCTAAGAGAACCAGGGGAACTGGTTCAGAGTTTTCTGAATTTTAAATTGGGTTGGATTCTAATGGATTTATAGGAGGTCTCTTCTCAATGTGTGTATTAAATTTGTGGACATGTTGAGCATGAGAAAGTCCCTCGATGGGGCTTTAATTTCAGGCCTTGACATTGCCTTGTGTAATGCGTTGATTCAGTTCTTCAGAAAGAGAGTGGTGTTCGGTTTGCTCCTAATGGAGCGACATTTGGGGCTTTCTTAGAGATTGCAGTGGCTTCAAGCTATCTAACTTTGGAGGATCACATCATGGGTTGATTGTGAAACTAGAGTTGAACTCAGATGTAATTGCCTGCACATCTCTTATTGATTGATGTGTATATAAAATGTGGGATTGTTCAAGAAAGTCTTCCTAATTAAATGACCGAGAAAAATGCAGTATCATGTAATTCAATAATGGGTAGGTTAGTTAAGGAAGGGGACCCTAGAGAGGCTTTTACACAATCAGAATATGCATACAAGGGCCTTAAACCTTATCTGGGCACCTTGATGGCTCTCTTGAATGCTTGTAGTTTTTAAGGGTTTACAGAAAAATGAAACTGGTCCATGTCCAAGTGATCAAACATGGGTTTGGATCGGATCTAAGGGTAATGGGTTGGTTAGTTAAGGGAGGAGACCCTAGAGAGGCTTTTTCACTATCAGAATATGCATACAAGGGCCTTAAACCCTATCAGGGCACCTTGATGGCTTTCTTGAATGCTTGTAATTCTTAAGGGTTTACATAAAAAAATGAAAGTGGTGTATGTCCAAGTGATTAAATAGGGTTTGGATTGGATCTAATGCTACAAATCGCTCTTATAGATGCCTTGATTAAAGGTGGAGGTAAAATAGACGCAGAAATAGTTTTTGAGATGATGCATGAAATGTAACAAATGATAGCGGGTTTCTCTCATTTGGGTTTCAATAAAAAGGCATTGGAGTTTTTTAGAGATGCAAATGATAGGGAAGAAAACATGTCCAGCATTTTGAGCGCATGTGCAGGCTTAGCTTCACTTAGGCAAGGGAGATGGACCAATGGATATGACATAAAGAATGTGATCATGCATGAGCCTGTGTTAGCCCTCTTTCGGACATGTATGCTAGATATGTGGCTCTTGAGGATAGTTACAGAGTAGCGTTTTAAAGCTCGGCCATGTCCACTTGGACTTGGCTGAGTAGCTGGATCTTGACACCCTGCTGATGCAAGTTTCTGGGTCCAACTCCCCCTACTTATATACCATTAAAAGCTCAAAAAATTGGTTAAAAGAATAGTAATAAATGATTTGGAAATATGTTTCTATATGAGCTTTATGTTTTTCTGTGACAATTTGTGAACTTTTCTTATAATAGGCTCTAATTTTTTTTTTTTCTATAATATTCAAGCCATAATCAATTTTTTCAAGTATGCATTTTCTATATACTTTTTTTTTCATATTTTATAGTCCTTTAATAATTTTTATTACTTATTTTAGTTTTTGTTGATTTTCATTATTGCTACAAATATTTACAGTTTTAATTTTTGGATATTTGGGCATGATTTGCGCTCATGTGGGGCTCGGCCGAGTAACTCAGCTCTGGCCAGGGCTGAGTCAAGGGCCTGAGCCGAGTTACAGGATCTTGTTATAGAATGTTTGAGAGAATGGAGGATCGGACATGGCTGAGTAACTTGGCTCGGGCCAGGGCCAAATCCAGGGCTCGATCCAAGTTATAGAATCTTGTTACAGGGTGTTTGAGAGAATAGGGGTTAAGATTTGATCTCCTGGAACGCCATGATGCATGGGTATGCTCAACGTGGTCATGGCAGAGATGCCTTGCATCTATAGGGTGGTATGAAGAGATGTGGGCTCATGCCTAATTATGCGACACCCACGTCTTTATTATTGACCTGTCTCCACGCTAGAATGGTAGATAATGGTGAACGCATCTTCGAATGGATGGTCCATGCACATGGAATGTTACCTTGGAACAACCATTATCCACTCATGGTTGATATATATAGTAGGACTGGGATGTTACATAAGGCCAAGAGATTCATGGATGGCATGCCTATTGAACTTTGTGTCCATATGGAGGAGTTTCATGTGGGCATGCCACTTGCATGGGGATGTGAAGATGACAATGTATGCCATGGACCCTGCCTTAGAGTTGCAGCCTTTAGACAATGCAACATTCACGCTTATGTTTACTGTGTATTGTAGGGATGGGATGTGGGAGGAAGCCAATAAGTTGAGGAAAGGAAGAACAGAGGAGTGATAAGGGAGACTAGAGTTAGTTGGCCATAGAAGGACGCCGATCCATCATACATGAACTTGAATTTGTCATGGCATCATGGAAGTGCAAAACATTAAGGTCGACGTTTTTTTTTCCGGCATTCAAATAGAGTTTTTCTGCTAAATTCAAATTCTGGCGCAGTAAAACCTTGTCCATGCACAACCCTATTTCCCAAACCGATGTTTTTTTAGTCACTTCCAGCTAGGTTCTTAGCCCTGGCCATACCCGTGTAACTCTGAATGAGTCTGAGTGGACTCGATTGAGTAATATACACCCCAGAAAATGTTAAGAAATCAAAATCAAAAGTAAAACAGTTGGGAAAAAGGAGTTAAAAATCATTAAAAAGTAAAAAGGAGGCTTTCTTTTGTTTTCATCCACCAGTAGATTTTCTCTGCAAATATGTAAAAATCTCACAAGTTCCTAATTTTCGTCTTCGTTATATGTAGTTGATAAATCGAGTAATTTCCATCTAAATACCTCATATGTGAAGATTGTTGATAGAATGATGTGCATTTATCGTAGCAATTAGTATGCTTGTTATTTTTGAATTTCTAGGTTCCTATCGAAAATAATCAACATATTGTTAAGAATAAAGACCTGGATCTGCTCCTTGCATACAGGTCTGCAGAAAGTTTAGATTGTAGTGCACAAAGCCTTGAATTGACCTAGGAATTAGCCTTGAGAGAGTTATGGATTCTTTGTGGGAAGCAATTTTGTAATCCATCTGAGCTACTCGAGAATGATGAACAAGGGGTTATCTATGCCTTGCATAGATAACCCCTTGCATAGATAACCCCTTGTAGGTATTGTGATTTTAGGATATTCGACAACCATTTTGAAGAGCCTTACAGTTGTGATCAACAATTGATGCAAATGGTGCAGCATTTTAATGCCTTACGAGTTTGGTTTTTGTTAAGTGCGGGTATCCTGTTATGGGGCTTTTATGGCTGTGAATTTTAATGGCATCTATTTCAGGTTTCCCAAAACGTGGAACTGAGCTCGTCTTTCCCCATAACCTTACTGCTTTCAGAGATATGCAGGAGTTGTATCATGGCACTTAGTTGGATTGGAGGTGCAATTCTTGTTTCCCTCATTGTGGCATCCATGAAGGGTACATGGAGCAGTGTGTAGATCTGGTCTTCACCTGCGACTGTCAGTAACAACCTAGATCTAGCACAAGTCTTTTAAGTATTGCATGGACATGGTATTATTACTAATAAATGTTCACACATTGTCTACATGCTTTGGTATTGCATGCCAGTGAACAACATGTTACTTCTTTTCACTTTCAAAAGTGAATTGTGTCAGGATTCAAAAGTTTGCAAATTATTGAAAGGGGGATAGAGAAAGGTGCAAGTTGAAAAATGTTGGGCACATGAAAAATATATTTTCACACTAGGATTCCGTGCCAGTTAGAGACATATGTATGATCAACATGGACATGATAAAATTTCTGTTGGGCACATGTAAAAGCACCATTCAGCTTGAGGGTGGGTTGGCTCCACAGAAATAGATCCACTGAACAAGTTCAAAAACTTGAAACATGTAAGTTACCCAAAAAACTATGAAATTTGTATTCCGGAGCAATCCAGAACACAAATAACTTGTGGAAACTGAATATAATATAACCTTTGGACTCAACAAGATGTTATTGGTGCAACCATAACTGCATCAAATGAGGATTAGGGCTGGGAAAACCTTTTGTTAATAGACAAAATAAGATAAGTACTTTCTATGCCCAAGATATAATTGTACGGCTTCAATGGGGAAGACTAATGAGATCAACCTCTTTGTGCATGTTTCGTTGCTGTCGTACATGTTCCATGGACTGTGTGAAGATTTCTACCAAGTAGAGGTTTCCAAAAAACCTTGGTATGTTGGTGTCGAAGTGATCAAACTGGGTAAAAACTGATTCATCATAAGTGAAGTAATAAAACCCTAACTTCATTTAGGTGTTTGAGGTCTTTGTGTGACTACATAAATTGCATACCTTTATTGTCAGATACTTCTTGTCAAAATAGATAGGACATAGAGATATTTTTTTCCTAATTTATGGAGAATAGCTGATTGCATTGTATTTAATTAATATTGAAAGTTACTGCTTACAAAATGCTGCTGTTTGTACAAATGCTTTGGCAGAGATGCATGCTGTTAACAATGACATGTAAGAGAAAAGTAAGGACCGAGAGTTGGGTTAGGAGGTAGTTCTAAACAGAGAGATAGGGGATTTATCGATTCAGTGATTCCTACACAAAACTATGAGAACTCTTTTCACACTACCCTGAAACAAATCTTAGCGAGATGTTGTTTGAGGAGAGAAAGTGAGAGGGAGTACGAATAAGAGAGACAATGGGGTGCATATGATGGGGGAAGAGGGGCAGTTGGGAACACATTTGGATCTTCTGGTTGTAATGTAAACCATGAAACAACCATCTGTATTCCCTAACATACCCTGCTTTTACACGTTCCCTGAACACATCACTTGGTGGAGCTGTTTGCATGTATGAGAGAGAGAGAGAGAGAGACGCTGGAATCAATGAGGTGCCATCTGCCATGCCCACTGCACCCAGCTTTTGGATCCCGCCTTATGCTTTTGCCAAGATCCCATGAAGAAGAAAGGCTCAGCTTTGGGCCTCCAAGTGAGGCCTTCGGACTTCGATCTGAGAACTTACCACAGCCTGTTTGCCAAACCGTCCGTGTTCCTGTTAGCCTCTATCTAACGTGTTTAAAAGAGACATGCACTGGGCTGATGATTGCTAGGATTCAGTTGGAAGGGGTTGAAGTTGTCAGGAAGCCAAAATCGGAATTCAGGCCAAGATTAACATTTCTAGCATCCCCCCTCCACTAAAATAGAGTACCCCAATTGTTATCAAACAATTTTAGACCTTCTAGCAGTGCTTAGGCCTGAGCAGTCACAGGGTTTGTGGGACTTGAAAAGGTGAGCAATACCCATGATTGGCTGCTCAAAATAGTCCTATCCCTACTGGCCCTGGTTGCCAAGAAAGCAAGCATCAAAATTGAACTTGATGACTGCTTGCACCGAAGGAGATCAGTGAACTGGCCATTTAGATCTATAATTTTCAGCTCCAACTGATCACTAATAGATCTTTAGTAAATGGCATTATGGCTTATAATGCCTAGGGTTTAAAGCTAGACTTTAGAATATAATAGAAGCTGTGAAACTGATTCCCATGACAGGTTGAAGAATGGAGTTAGGCTTGGGCTTGATTGGTTGCTGTCTTAATGATTGCAAAACTGCATCCCAAGTCCAAATCCTACCGCTGTAACTACCTGTAAAAAGTTGATTGTGTGAACTCCTATGTATAAGTTAGAGTTTAGAAATTACTAAAATACCATTAGCATCCTGTTCCACCACCATATTAAATATAATAATTACATATAGGGCCCTGAGACATAGACCACATGATTTAACTGTCCTTATACTCATCAAACTGAGGTACTTCTCGTTTATGTTGGTTATGTAATCATTGGCCCCTATTAACTTTCTCTTCATGGCCCATGAGATAATCATGGGCTTAATTTTCTCTTTCAGCCTTATGATACTATGTCTTTTGCCTTCAGAAAGCCTTCTATAGAGTTAGAGCTGGCCTTCCCACATGAAGGCGATTAGACTCTCAAAAGTATAAGCCCAAGCTGTGGTAGCTCGTAAGGCATTGCCTTACCAGGTCAGCAATTGATTCAGGCTCCCATTGAAAACACTTGGACTGTAAACTCATCTTTGCTGTTGGGGACCGTTGGGTCCTCTCTTCTGAATCTGTAAATAACCCCTGTAAAACTGATATCAAGTGCAGTAAGTCATGGATTTCCTACTGCTTTAAACCCTCTAGTAAAGTATGGCACCACACCAGGCTCTTACCAAAATTTTGAATAACATCAGCAGCTACCACATTTTGGTCATGTGCGATGGTGAATAGTCTCGGGAACTGCTCTTTCAGTGGTGCCACGTTTATCCACACATCCTTCAAGAACAGTCTTTTTCTCATGTCCAATCTGCACTCAGAGCAAGCCTTGTATGTCACACCTTGGTTTATGCCCATATACGCCCTCGATGCACTTGCTTATCTTCTCAGTCGCTTTACTAGCCACCCTTCACGACCTTTACTTCCTTTCAACTGATAGCACTTCCATGGAACTTTTGTAGCGAAACAACCAAAAACAAAAAAGAAATAAAAAAAAGGATGAATAAGAAAAAGAAAAGCCCAAAAGAAAAGAAAGTTCCGTGTGTCCTTGTCCCGGTCTTTGAGATGCTATTGAGGAATAAACTTTCTCAGGAAATGAAATGAGTCATCTGTTGTCTACCTCCAAGAAGACATCTCGTTAGTCCATTTGGCTTTAATTATGTCATCCCCTGCATTATTTTCATAAGAAGCAGGAGACTGTAGTAGAGGGATTAATTCTTTTCTGGGGTTCATATGCATGGAGGTCATCTTCTACAATTTGTATACCCTACCACTTTTTTTGTTTGCTTTGTACAGATTGCTACTGGTAGAGGGTGTGGCTTGCCTGTGTGCTGGTTGGATTTTAGTAGCATTTCAATGGGTATAACTAAGCCTCATACTTCTTATGTATTCTACTGATGCACTTTGTTAGCAGCACTCACAGGAGAGAGAGAGGTTTGTGTGTGCTATTGCATATAGCTGTACATCACTTCTGCTGTTCCACATGTAATGTGATTTTAATCATGACTCGATTCTAATAATCCGCATTTTTCAAAGCCGGTTTTTACATACGCTACGGCGGCTTACTTTGCCTCAAGGCATATCGTATTATGAGGAGTCAAGTAACAGGGCACTCAGCCATCTGAAGGCCACGTAGGGATTTACATTTTACCAGTGAAAGCTGTGCACTAAACAGCTTTTTTGACAGTAATGACCTGCTTGTAGCCGTGCAATCGACTCTCCTCAACCCTCATCATTTCTTTGTATATTGTACAATATTTGAGAAGCCCGCTTTCAACTCCTCAACCCTCATCATTTCTTTGTATATTGTACAATATTTGAGAAGCCCGCTTTCAAGACTGAATGAAAGCTCAAAAGTTCCAGCTGCGCTCCCATTCAGATTTCATCGATATCTCATTCTTTGGCTTTTTCAACCTTTCAATTAATGGAACTGTGGTGCTTACACTGATTACTACCATTTTGTGGTTGAATATAGAGGAACGTCCCTTTTGAGTTGATTCCAACTATTAGTTAGGACTTATTGATGAAGACTGCATATTGATTATCCATATGTGCTGGTTAGTGCTTAAAAAATTGATTGGGCCAAGATACTCGGGCATTGGCCGAGGCGAGTCACTCGGGCGATCCCGAGTAACTCGGCCGAGTCTAGTTCTTTTTTTTTTTTTTTGAAAATAAAGATATAAATGCAATACATATAATAATTGGGCTAAATGTTTTTAGATCTTCTACCATATAAAAATGGAGGTCTTTCAAAAAGAGAATTTCACTTGCGGGATTCTCCTGCTCGCCCGCCAACTTATATGTCAATAATATCTGTAGGGGCCCTAGGAAATATATAATCTAAATTCAATGTATTAATATAAATATAGTTTAATAAACTTTACAACTGACTTTTCCAAAACTCCTATCGACTATAGGGCGAGACCGACTACTCGGCCTGATTTGTCACGTCCGAGACTCAAAACGGTGGTGCTGGTACCATGGAAGCTTCAAGATCGGCCGTGGGCGTTATGGATTCCTCCATGCACAGATTCGTGGTCACAAGAACTGAGGCCACTGTAAACATCAAATTGTGCACACGTGACATACATGAAGCATGTGAGCAAGTTCATGCATATCTTGGAAGGTAAAGCCATGCAGACGTGGTTGGTCAGGTTAGGCCATCGGTGGTTGGGGGAGGCGGATTATAGTTAGCAAGTCTCCGTTTAAAACATGATTTTGTCAAAAAATTTGTGATTTTTTAAAATCTGTTTAGAACTCCGAGCTTTTTAAAAGATCTTCAAAAAATTGTGTTTTTTAATGGTAACCGATATAAATTCATATTTTGTCATCTTTTCAATAAAACTTTTCAAAAATACTTGTTCCAAATAAGTTTCTCTTTATTAACTTAATATTATTGAATTTTGGTTTTAAGATAAGTACATTAATCTTGATTTAACAAAAACTTCTATAAAAAATTTGAACAAGCAATATATTCCCTCAAAAAAGAATCAAAACAATCATGTATTTCAAAATAATATTTAGAATTAGAGGAAGAGTAACCTAATAAAAAAAAAAATTTCTTTCCATAGCATCCTTATAGAGACTAAGAGAGATTCAATGATTCTAAAAATTTAGATAGTTAGGAATTTAATGTGAGATTCAATTTTTTTAAGCATTTGGTTACCTTTTTCTCCATAGAGAAGTTTGACTAATTTCATTTTTTTTTTATTTCATTGGTGTATACAACATAGAATTTTGAATGGACCACTATTTTATATATTTGGATCTTTTTATTTTTATTTTATTTTATTTATACAATTTTACTTACTTATTGATTAAAGGATTAGTACAAACATTCATAAAAGGTAACCCATCAAAAGCTTGCGACGCCTGCATTTCAAAAGGTTACCCATCAAAAGCTTGCAACGTTTGCATTTCAACTCCGTTCTTGGCAAGGCCATCAGCTTCTGAATTTGCTTCTCGATACACAAGTTGAAAAGATACTTACATAGCCGAACATAAATCGAAAATTTTCAACAATTTCCTTGAAGGCAATCTCGCATTGGAATTACTCTAGTTAAATTACATTCATAGAGTCTCCCTCTATGATGCAAGCCCCAAAAAGACCCCTTTGAACGATGAGCTGCACTCATCTCACAAGAGCTTCTATTTCTGCTTCATTTTATCGACAAAACACCGCCCGGTCTTGCAAAGAAGAATATAATTGCTCCTTCAGAAGCCCGAATAATGCCTCCAAAGCCAGCCGGTCTTGGGTTGCCGAAAGAGTTGTTGTCAAAATTCAGTTTCAAACAACCCCTTGGTGATGGCAGTCCTACATAGGGGGCAATTTTTTTTTTTCTTCTTTGAAAAATAATCCTATACGTTGGTTCAAAAGTTGTAATTTTTTAATTAGTTTGTGTTTAGTATTGTTATTATTTCACTTTATGCTCCCAATAAATATACAATATGTTTTGTTTTGTGACAACAGAATAAGCATTGTTGTTGGATTTAGTGAAAGCTTTAACAAAAAATTGTTAAGTATTACTCTAATGGCACAGGTAAGGGTATAAAATTATTGTTTAATGGCTTTGATATACCTATACAATAGCTGCAAATCAAAATCCTATATAGAGTCATCTTTACATGTCTGATTTTTTTATTGCGTTTTTTTGAGCCAAATCTGAAATAGTCATGATTGTATAACTTTTTTTTTCCTTACGATCCGTATTTTTTACCTATTTTTTTCTTCCAACTTTTTGAAATAAAACCAATTTATTACCAATGTTTTGATATGTCAATATTTTATTATTTTCCGACTTTCTAACTATGGGGCACCCATTCTGATGGTTAATGAATTAAAAACGAAAAGGAAAAGAAAAAAGATAAAAAAACAATAGTTGGTAAGGTGCATGTAACGCTAGGACCCAATCACGACTTGGAAAGTGTATTTTACATTGATGTAGAGAGAGCGTATGTCTGCGTTCCCTTGCACATGCTGTTAGTATGAGAAAAAGAGGGTGGTTTGTATAAGGTGTTAACCTTAAATAATATAATGAAAGCGCAAATTTTTGGTATCAGAGATTTCAATGATGAGCGAAAAAACTTCTTTATAGATAATTATGAAATTTAAAATTCCAAAGATGGTCCAGATCGAGTAGATCTACAAATACATAAACATCTTGAGAATGGATAGACTAAATAGAATATTATAAGGTGCACCATTTTTGGTGCTTTAAAGTCAATTTTTTTTTTTTCCAATCCATACATCTAGATATTGAGATGATCAATTAGAGGGTTTCTATCATCAAAACAACCTTTTCATCAAAACAACTTTTTTTTTAGGGTTTTCTACCATCAAAACAACCTTTTATTATGGATTTTTTAGTTTGCCTTTTTTTACAATTTAAGGCCACGACCTTTTTTTTTTTTTTTTTTTTTTTTTTGGAGAATGATATTCTATTTTATTAAAAGAAATGATTGGTAACAATGAATTATACATCAACTAAAATCTCAAAAACTAAAAATCATCAAGGCTCGCACCAACTTTGCCAAACCATCAGCTACGGAGTTGGCCTCCCGATAAACATGTTGAAATGAGACCATCAAATTCTTACAAATATACATGACCTCACATAGGCAAAATTTTCTACAGTATTCTACTGCGTTTAGTATACCAGTTGATCATATTCAGAGAGTTACCCTTCACATACCATTCAACAAAGAAAAGAATTATGCATAATTTGTCATATTGAGCTTAATTTCCTTAACCCCACTACCACCAGCCCGGTCTGGGTTCTCCAAAGAAGTCCCATCAAAGTTTAGTTTCAAGCAACCCTCTAAAGGCCGATGCCATCTACCTTTTGGTCGAATAATAATTTAAGGCTGAGATCTTAAATACTTTTCCCAGAAAAAAAATGGATCACAAGTCACAGCCTCTATTAGCGAGAGTGGTCATACACAACCGACTGTTATTGAGCTTGATTTTCTTAACCGCACCACCACCAGCCCGGCCCGGGTTCTCCAAAAAACTCCCATCAAAGTTTAGCTTCAAGCAACCCTCGAAAATCGGAGGCCATCTACCTTTTGGTCGAATAATAATTTAAGGCCGCAATCTTATAAAGACTTTTCTCGGAAAAAAAATGGATCAACAGTCACAGCCTCTATTAGCGATAGTGTTACACTAAAAAAACCAATGAGTTACATGAACGAAAGACCTATGTGATCTTTTACCAAGGAATACATTTTTTTTTTTTTCTACCCTTTTCTTTTGGCAAAAGATCACTTACATGTGGTCTTTGTTATAATAAGATAAATTTCAAAATAAAATCAACATAACAATAAAACCAAGGTTTTAACAACTTGATGCTATTAAAACAACTATACACTATGCTTGAGAATAAAAGATAAGATTGCAAGAAACAAAAGAAAGAGTGCCGGAGATTACCTCAACCGGGTTTATTACACCCCACACCGAGTCACTATCATCCGATGGCGCCGGATCAATGATCTAGCTTCAATCTCAAACCAGGAAAGCGAATTTCGGCCAAGCCACACCAATGAAATATGAACCCCTTTGATCACAAACTCAAACCCTAATTAAATTCTCTTAGCAACTTAGTTTGAAAGAGATGGATTCTCTTTTGCTAAACCCTAAAACCCTTAGCCATAAATCCATACTTGAGAGATAGTAGAAAAGAACTCCATAATTTAAACTCTTAGGTTCTTTCACAATGTGGAAGAGAGAGATCAAACATGAAAGATATAAACTTTCTGAAGAGACAGAGCTAGAAAGATAAGGTGTAGATATTTTTTGGTAAAGACAATCCATTTTTATATGCTTTGAATAAGATTAGGGTTTCTTTGGCTTGCCTCTTCTTGTAAGATTGAACATAGACCGTCGATCAAAGGTGACTTATGGGGTGAGAGATCTGAGCCATCCATTCTATAGATGATCCATCAACATTATGGAAGATGCATGAACCATTATCTCCCTTTCTTAAACTATTTTCTCATCAATAGAAATTAAACAAATTAAGTCTAATCCAAATATTGTGCATACCATAAAATAGCACACGTCTACTCAATCTTTCCACAAAATCTTTCAAATATATATCAAGTCAATATCTTCCAATCATATGGCCACATGCCATATCACCAAAAAATAAGAAAGAGAATAAGGGTGGGTCGTGCCACCCAAGGGAGGCACTCATGAGTCCCACCTTCTAAAAATATGGCGGGCCTATGTGCACAATGGGCCCCCATGATATTTTTATATATCTAAAATTAATAAAATAATTTATTTGAATATTTAAACAATTGTAAAATCAATATCTTTAATTTATAAATTCAAAAATTATAAATATAATATCCAGGGGTTCATAAAATTCAAATAATAATCTTAAAATAATTTTCATCATAAAAAAACACAATTAAATTAATTTGATAGGAAAATGATCCATATGGTTTAGGAATCAACAATCATGGGGCACTCCACCTTCAACTGTGGACTATAGAGCATGTTTGCTTTATCAAACAGACCTAGTGTTTCCCATGACCCACAGTCTAAGCAGGGGCTCATTAGCGGGTCACCAAAGTCCGACCGATAAGCCAAAAGATCGCAATCCCAATATGTGGATTTTAGGTCCTCCCGTAGAGACTAGTCAAAGTCACCTAAACCTGATGCGACCATAACTCTTATGGAGCATAGGGGTATCTCTCGCACATGCATACGCTTCACCCTAAAAGGTGGATTTCTAGCTTTTTCGAACGATCTATCGATATGCATGCCATGTGATGGTACATGGATGAAGTTTTGGCCCTTGTCTTTGTAGGCCACCATCACATACAAAGGTCACACAGTCATTCGTCTCACTCATCCGGGCATGTTCTCCGGCCTCATCAAGGGCTAACCTATAAACCCTCATCGGTTTGTTCTTCATGCCCAGAGAACATAGGGTTTTTCCAACCGACTGGCCTAGATCGTTAATCATATATCGATATCAGCAAACCATCGTTTGCATAGTATAGTTCACGAGGGACCACACTCCCACTGAGTTCATGTTCCACTATATCATTTCATTTTACAAGTACTCATAAGGCATTTAAAGGACACATAAACTCAACATCTCCCACTTGGCCTTTGAAGGCCTTACATTATCTCTTTCTCATTTGCTTTCATTCCCATCTCTCTTTCCCAATTACAATCTCTCTCAAGCATTTTTTCTTATTTTCTCAATACATTAATCATGGCTTTCGTCATTAATCCTTTCACAAAAGGATTTATAAAGGCAACACATTTTTCTCTTTGCTGCTTGGATCTCATCCAAAAAATGGTCGTAGCTCATCTTTCACATCGCATCACGAATCATGGACCTGTTGTCGCAAAAGACCATCATGTACCATCATCGCATGGGGTCGTATGTTCATGAGCTCAAAAGAGTTCTTCAAATAAGCTGCTTCCTTTTGTAGCCATACTACCAACACCAAACATTTGGGTTCCATGGGAGAACAACATTATAGTCTCATTCTTCATGTGATAAAAACATGATTTTATATGCTTAGAGTTCTTATAGAATCGTGGCTCCTTTGGCACGCATATCATCAATGTGCTATCGCAGGAAATTCTTACTAGCTCACAGCGTAGGACGTGAAAGTTAAGTCGATTAAGAAATTTCGTAATCCATACAGCCTCCTCGAACACCAAACAGCACTTTACGTACTCTGCCTTTATGGTGGACAATTTCATCACATTCTATTTCTTTGATTTTCAAGAAACTGCATCCCCTCCTAGCATGAAGACATATCCAGATGTAGACTTCGCATCATCTGGATCTGTGAGATAGCTTGCACTTGTATATCTGAATATCCAAGCAGTTAAAAAATATGGGATTGTAGCAGCTCCCACTCAATTATTGCATATACAACATATACATTCTCTACATTCTTATGCATATATCATGAGGTAGCATATCAAAGTCTCATGAAATATGTAAATCAATACCCGTTGATTCACAATATGCAAAAACCTTCATGAACCACAAAGGTTCAACCACACTAGACATCTTGGTAGTAAATTCATGCAAACTAAGTTATCTAATCAACACAATATGTATCAGAGAAGCCCAGCATGATGGAATTTCTACAACATTCATATGGTTCAAAGTCTTAGGTAATTTAGGATTCTAAATAACTCGAAACATGGGTCAAAGCATATAGGTATTTAAGAAAAAAAAACAGTGCATGATAGTTTTTCTCCAACTTTTATAAATACCTTCAAGGCAAAATGTTTTTTTTTTTTAATAAAAAATAATTGACTTGGTATATATATATATATATATATATATATATATATACATTCACAAGCAATAGTTATATAATAGTATGACAATTTAAAATGATTTTCATAAAAACTTAATGGACCTTGCAAGACTATGTGGTTTTCTCAAAACCATATTCATAGACTTAGGCTTTTCTCAAATCATCCAATTTAATTATTAAATACATGCTTAGCCTTCATAAATCATTTTACCGCATTTATTTTTAATTCCTACCAAGTCAAGTTCATGGCCATAAAAACAAATCATATATACCATCTTATAGTTTTATCTAAAATAAAGCATGACTAAATAATATCTACTAAAGCCTTGACAAAATACTTCATTTTTGGCAATTATGGAGAATTTATCAAGAGATCATCATCACATGTAACATATCTTATTATAGACATTATTGAGAGGATGGTCACCAATACCAAATTCCATCAGAACACTCTTTTCTGCTTACATATTTGAATGAGCCACACCCATCTCTCGTGTTTCATCCTTAGGGCTCAAAGCCCTTGATCAAATCATATCTCCATGTATATCACTACCTTAAGTAGTTCATACTCAAGCACAAAGAGGCACAAAAACACAAAGTATTCAAAACCGGCACTTTCAAATTTCTTAGCACTTAACACTTAATGTTCATACACTCCATACATATTCATAAAACAATTAGTCAAAATATAACCAAAGCACATTAAACAAAATTATTGAATCCTCTTTCCCTATATGACATTTCCCTATATGACCTTGCCATATAATGTGGGATAGATTTCATACCTCAAAACCATATAATGTGGTACATGGGCTTTCTTGATTCATCGTTTTTACTTATTTGACAAGTTTTTGTGATCTTGGAAGTGTACGCAATTGATGGAGAATATATTGATCATTAATTACACATGTCACAAAGTGTCCATCTCTTCGGCACTTTGATTCTCTTGTCTTACATCGTGAAGAAAATATCTTCTTCATCCCATTATTTCCAATATCAACATTTTGATTCTCCCACCGATCTTTAGCATTTCTATGTTACCACCAAGTCTCTCTATATATCCATTCATTTCGAAGAAACCAATATGTTTTTATAAGTATTGTGTTTCTTCTTCTTTCTGCTATTCCCATATCGAATACTCTTCACATAGAGTGTCATATCTTGTCAACTCTGTATTACCTCTTTCTACAGTTTTATTATAATAAATCATACTCATAGCACACAATAAAACATTTTTAAATGAGGCCAAAAAAAAATTCTTCATAATTAAGAATCCAAAGATGTGTCTTGCCATGCCACATCTTTTAATTTACTGCATAATAGAACTTGAGTATCCCATGATAAAAATATGATATCTCTCAACTCATAAAAAGTTTATCTTCGAATCCTTTGAGTATTGAAATAAACTCAAAAATATAAAATAATGCTCAGTTCCATCCCTGAATCATACCATATAGTGAGTCTTCGTTTCAGTGACATATAGGTCACAATGCAATTTTCTCAGCATAAAATCAGATTGAGCACCTCTCAATAAAAAAATTGTTTCTCCCAATTCTCAAGAATTTCTTCTTGAAATCTTTTGTGTTGGAAACTAAACTCAAAACCAAATCATAACATCATAGTTTTAATTCCAAATAATACTTTTCTTCAGAAAAATAAATAAGTGCATTAACTTGACAAAATAAACTTTATTGCAGAATTCCAAGATGAATACTATCTAGTAAAAGTGTCTTTTCTCTCTACCATCATGAAGTTTCTCTTTCAAACCAATTTTGTTTGAAATTACACACATAATAGTTAACACATATATTTTCACAAGCCTTATATCACTCTGTTAAGTAGTCTTGATAAATATAGTTATTCATATCATCAATGAAAGACATCAAATTATAGAAAATTTAGAATGACCACTCTTCAATCCAAAATTGTTAGTCCTCTCTTCCCATAGACATTTCTCTCTCAAATAAATGTTATTACAAATTAGACTCATAATGGAAATCTAAAAACTTAGTGTGAACCATAAAATATTTTGTTAAGAATAGGAGTTAAATATTAACTTCCAAGTCATGAAAATAATTTTCGTTGGAGAAAACAACACTTGCGCATCCTTCAATAAATTGATCATATATTTAAAACACAATAACTTTCTTAATGAAACATTTTTTGTTTGAAAGTAGACCAAATTTTATGAGTCATAGCTCAATTTCAACGAGAAATAAAATCATATGATTGGTGAAAACAATCACGGAAATGGACAGTTCCTAAATTTTGCATGGTCAAAACTAACACCTTTCATTGTTGAGTCCATAACTCTCAATTCCTATAGGATCTTCTATTGAAATTTTGCAGGTAATTCCTACTCTTAAAGATACAAAATATCATTGATGTATGTAATAGAAAAATATCTTATTATGTTCTTCATATCACTACTCCAATATAGCCCAGAATACTCATTATGCAGAGTGCCTTTTCAGTGTTGGAATATTTCAATAATTCTTAACCGTGGATGTATTTATTGACCACAATGGTCATTAGCTTTCTTATATGTCATTCCCAAGCTTGATCTAAACTCAATAAAGAGAAAAGATAATTAATGGCATCAAGTATCAATAGCTTTGATACCAATGAAAGAAAGACCTATGTGATCTTTTACCAGGGAATTTATATATATATATTTTTTCTACACCTCTTTCTTTTGGCAAAAGATCACTTACATGTGGTCTTTATTATAATAAGATAAATTTCAAAATAAAATCAATATAACAATAAAACCAAGATTTTAATAACTTGATGCCATTAAAACAACTATACACTATGCTTAAGAATAAAAGATAAGATTGCAAGAAACAAAAGGAAGAGTGTCGGAGATTACCTCAACCGAGCTTATTACACCCCACACCGAGTCACCATCATCCGATGGCGCGGGATCAACAGTCTAGCTTCAATCTCAAACCAGGAAACCGAATTTCAGCCAAGCTACACCAATGGAACATGAACCCCTTTGATCACAAACTCAAACCCTAGGTGAATTCTCTTAGCAACCTAGTTTGAGAGAGATGGATTATCTTTTTACTAAACCCTAAAACCCTTAGTCATAAATCCATATTTGAGGGATAGAAAAAAAAAACTCTATAATTTAAACTCTTAGGTTCTTTCACAATGTGGGAGAGAGAGATCAAACATGAAAAATATAAACTTTCTGAAGACAGAGAGTTAGAAAGATAAGGTGTAGAGATTTTTTGGTAAAGACAATCCATTTTTATAGGATTTGAATAAGATTAGGGTTTCTTAGGGTTTTCTTTGACTTGCCTCTTTTTGTAAGATTGAACATAGACTGTCGATCAAGGGTGACTTGTGGGGTGAGAGATCTGAGTCATCAATTTCATAGATGGGCCATCAACATTATGGAAGGTGCATGAACTATTATCCTCATTTCCTAAATCATTTTCTCATTAATAGAAACTAAATAAATTAAATATAATCAAAATATTGTGCATATCATAAAAAAACACAAGTCTGCTCAATCTTTCCACAAAATCTTTCAAAGATATATCAAGTTAATATCTTCCAACCATATGACCACATGCCATATCACCAAAAAATAGGAAAGAGAATAAAGGTGGGCCGTGCCACCCAAGGGAGGCACTCATGGGTCCCACCTTCTAAAAATATGATGGGTTTATGTGCACAATGGGCCCCCATGATATTTTTATATATTTAAAATTAATAAAAGGATTTTAAAATATTATTTGAATATTTAAACAATCGTAAAATCAATATCTTTAATTTTATAAATCCAAAAATTATAAATATAATATCTAGGGGTTCATAAAAATTCAAATAATAATATTAAAATAATTTCCATTATAAAAAAAATACAATTAAATTAATTTGATTGGAAAATGATCCATATGGTTTAGGAATCAACAATCATCAGACACTCCACCTTCAACTATAGACTACAGACCATACTTGCTTTATCAGACCAACCCAATGTTTTTCATGACCCACAATTTAAGCAGGGGCTCATTAGCGGGTCATGAAGTCCGACCGATGAACCAAGGGATTGCAATCTCAGTTGCGGATTTCAGGTCCTCCCTTAGAGACAAGTGAAACTCACCTAGACCTGAGATGACCATAGCTCCTATAGTGCATACGGGTATCTCTTGCACCTGCATACGCTTCACCATAAAAGGTGGATTTTTGGCTTTTTCAAACGATCTATCGATATGCATGTCGTATGATGGTACATGGATGAGGTTTTGGCCCTTGTCTCTGTAGGTCATCATCACACACAAAGGTCACACAGTCCCTCGGCTCACCCATCTGGGCATATTCTTAGACCTCATCAAGGGCTAACCCATAAACCCTCATTGGTTTCTTCTTCATGCCCAGGTAACATGGGTTTTTTCCAATCGACTGGCCTAGATCGTTAAGCACAAATTAATATCAACAAACCATCATTTGCTTAGTATGGTCCACGAGGGACCACACTCCCTTTGAATTCATGTTTCACTATATCATTTCATTTTACAAGCACTCATAAGGCCCTTAAAGGCCACATAAACCCAACATTACAAACCTCCATGAGAGAGACAATTAGAGAGAAAAAGGAGTGACATTGGGGCAGGCATGTGGCGAAGTGTGAGCATCCCTATTTGAAGATTGAGGCCTCTTGATATGAGCATTCCATTGAATATTTCCTGTTAATGTGTTTGGTTTTATCATTCATTATACTCTCTTGGTTTTATCATTCAATATACTCTCTGATACAAATCAGACCATGGATCACTCAAATTTTCAGTTTTATTATTAGAATTCGATTTTTCAGTAGCACTCAAATTTTCAGTTTTATTATTAGAATTTGATTTTTCAGTAGGTTTATTTTTTATTTTTTACTGGCGGTTTGGCTATAGGATTTGTAGCATGGGAGTTTGGAGTGGAGTTTTATTCATGGGCATGATGTGGATGCTTGAAGGGTTCAGAAGCACTATGTGATGGTTCAAAATTGAAGCTAGCCTATTCAAGGTATAAATAGATTTTTTTTATAAATCTTGTTAACATAAAAAGGGGATTAAATAACTCAATACATTGGCAATAAAAGAATACTTTGGACAAATATTGACCAAAAGACCTTTGAGGTATTTTTGGCGGATTTTTTGTTCGAAATATGTTGTATTAGTTTTATTGTGTGCATACTGTAAAAATGCCCCAAATTTCATAGGAATAGAATTTTAAATAAAAATAAAAGAAATTTCATAGGAATAGAATTTTAAATAAAAATAAAAGATATTGTATACTATGTGACTATTTATTTTTGGTACAAGGAGGTCACAAACATTTTTTGCCATTGTATGTAAAATTCAATAGATAAAAGTGTGTCACAACATTTAAGAAATTTTATTTTAAACTTTGTGCCCATATATTAAACATCAACTCCCGATTTCAAATCTAATGGTAAATGGTGATTGTAACCTCTTTATATTAAAGATAAATGATCTCATTGTATACATTTTCAAAATAAAAAATAAAAAACAAAATTAATTTCTAGTTGTTGGATATGTTGGAAATTGGTAGGGTGAAAAAAGGGATGGTAAGATTTTGAAAAATTTATGATTTTGAAAAATTAGAAGCTTGACTCCTTGTTTTCAGGACTAACTACACTCTTTTTCAATGGGGGACTAAAAACCCACAGCTTTCTCTCTCTACAGAATACAACTTGGAAAAAACCATAAAAAATCATATTGTTATTTTGAAATACATACATGTATTTTTCAAAACCATAAGTAGGAGTGATTAAAATGCACCATTCTATTATCATATGACATATATGGGATACTTTCCTTTAATTTATGAGCACGAACATAGTTCACTTAGACTCCCTCTAGATGACCTACGGGGGAGGATTTTTACAACCTGAAATTTCGGCAGCTAACTTAGAATCACTAAATGATATTCGCAAAAAATGAATTTTGAATTTTGAATTTTGAATTTTCTAACATTTGGATCTCACCCTCTAATAATTGGATGCATGTTAAAGGGGTTATATCCCCGAAATTTAAGTTTCTAAAATTAATTTTAAATGGGGTTTTACTAGTGGGAGTAAATAGTATACTCTTGAAGGAGTAGAATTACCTTTTCCTTATTAGAAAATGTATTATTTTGGATACAAGGAAGTCACAATCATTATTGACCCGAGATTTAAAATTGGATGATTGCGGATGTGTCATTGTTTGGATGCTTACTCGAATGTTATAATACATTTCATCTATTGGATTCCACATTCAATGAATAAAAAGTAATTATGAGCTCTTTGTACCTAAAATAAAAGGTCTCATAATATACAAACCCTTACTTATTACTATGGGCAAGGGTAGTCAGTAGCAATATTGATTCTTTAGAGTTAACGTGGGGCCGTTAGGACTGACTTCAGGGGTTTATGTGGAGTTCTTTAGGGGTGAAATCCTAGGTTAGAGGGAGTAGCCACGAAACTTTGTAGTAGGCACAACAATAAGAAGCATGGTATAGTAGGACACGAGTTTAAGACAGAGATTAACTTTAGGGAAACTTAGTAATTTTCAGACGGATTTTAGTCACCACATTGTGGTTTTCATTCTCATTATTAACATCACCATGTTAATATTTTCAAAAAGCTAACTTCTAAACTACTTGAAAAAATGGGTAGGGGCTTGTCTTTCCCATTGAATTATCAAAAAAAAAAAGAAAAGGAAAAATATTTTTTTAACATTATTTTTAATTTTATTGAGAATATATTGTATAAAAGGAATTGGCTGACCATGAGATGCTAGTACCTTGATTTTGAAAAATACTTGTGTGTATTTCAAAATAACAATATAGTTTTGTATGGTTTTTTTTTAAACTGTATTTTGTAGCGAGAAAATTGTTGGTTTGTAATCCCACACTAAAAAGGAGAGTGTAGATAGTGATATAAGTATAAACATTCTTATGCCTGATACTCTTATTACAAAGATAAGATTGGAGGTGGTTGTGCCGAGTAGGCAAAATGTGCGAAGTGTGCGTGTGGAAGTTGCCACTAGCCATCTTATGTTGGTTTGACAGTTGCAACCTCCGAAATGATGTACCACTTCCCATTTTCAAACACAGGAAGTGCTTCGAGTTTGTGAAGGTGCAGTAGACTCTTCTATGGCGTAGTATGGAAGCTGCGACACGTTGTTTGGAAGCTACTGGAAGTCATGGGTACTACATCAACGTCGTGCTCCCATGACCTCCAAAACAACATCATACTTTCGCAAGCATATGTGGGAAGTGCTATTATGATAAAAAGCTGTGACTTTTGGTTAAGGGATTTTTCTTGGAGCTACTCCGATTCAAATCTAAATGAAGAAGACCCAAACACTATCTAAGAAGGAAGGAATACGATCGGAGGTTACTTTTAAAACAACCCTTATCAAGGCTTTTAAAATAGGTCCCTGCTGTTGTCAACCAAATCAGTGTTTGACTACGTGGTCCCGGTGAGCCCAAATTTCCCAAAGTTGGGTGTCTCATTTGGGAATATGAAAATTAATTCAGAAACAAACTTAAAAAATCTTAAAAAATAAGGAATTTTTTTGTGGCATATTTTTTTGTATTTTCTATCATTTTGGAAAAGATTTTGAATTTTGTGGCCGTATTTTATTTTTGTAAAAAAACCTCAGACTTCCAAAATAATTCCTAAAGAAGATGTCTTGCCAAAGCTTTGATTAAGCTATGATGTTTTGGTTGAAGAAGAAAAGCATATACTTCCAAAATATATATATATATATATATATATATATATATATATATATATATATATATATATATATATATATATATATATATATATATAAAATACAATTCCTAAAGATGATGTCATGCCAAAGCTTACAATAAGTTCGGATGTTTTTGGTGAAAACAGAAGCATATATTTCATGAAATTGCATGCTTCTTTACTGGGGAGAAAAGAGATTATACAATTGACATATGGAAATATTGTGGTTTCCCTGTTTCAATTTCCATAAAAGAAAATTCTTGCAAAGGTCACTCATAGAGACTACTGATGCAGGTGAGTTGTGGATGCACTGCTAACTTTGTGATATAGGGAGACAGATTGATAAACTAGAAAACCTAGATGATCCTTGTAGCTAAAGGCGGTTATGTTGGGTTTGGTGATAGCTAAATCACTATACCCATATTTCCTTATAAAGATTAGGGTATTATGAGAAATAGAAAAATGATTTTTTTGGGAAGCAAGAAAATGATATCTTTATAAGAGAGTGAATGAAAACATAATACCCATCTTTTGAGGGTCACCCCTTTGAGGGTTATGGGAATGGATATCCAATATGAAGTATTCCTATGAGTTTTGAGTTGGTTACCTTCCACTTCTAGAAAGAAAAAATCTTTATATTGTTCTCTAAGATTATCTTTTCGATAACAGTATTGCGGTGGGAAATAAGTTGGTCGACGGTGTTGCTCGGTCGGGAAAGTGGGTTTAAAAGGGAAGATCGGTGATAATTTTTTACCGATGTTTCGAGATATATATTATCTTTTGTAACTCAAAACTGTAATCTTCATTGTGATAGTGGATTTCTACTTGCCGAGGCCGTGGATGAACCATATAAATCTTGTGTGATGAACCATATAAATCTTGTATTGTTATGGTATGTTTTTTGTGTTTGCTTTATTTTGTGCACTCGATTTATAGTTGTATTTATCTAATTCGTATTTAGCCAATCATGTACACGATCTTGGGTGGTATCCCAGTGTTTGGGATTCTCGGTTCTGCATGCTAGAGGTTTCTGAGAACGCTACAATTGATATCAAAGCACAAGGTGTGTTCGGGGCTAAGAATGGCATTAAGAAAAATATGGATGGTGGAGTTTGATGGATACACGGTTTAAGGTGGAGAAATATGAATGTAAAGTGTTTGTGAAAATTCCACAATGGAGGCAAGTGAGAAGAAATCAAGAAATATCCATGGTTTGAGGTAGAGAAATATAAAGGCAAAGTGTTTGTAAAAATTCTACAATAGAGGAAAGTATGAAGAAATCAACAAATCTATTCAATAAATGTTGTCAAGGAAATTATGGTGATTTTGCTATCAAGGTGGAGATTGTTGGGTTTGGTGATAGCTAAATCAGCATACCATATTTTCTTCTAAAGATTATGGTATTATGAGAAATAGAAAATTGACTTTATTGAGAAGGAAGAAAGTGATATTTTTATAAAAGAGTGAATGATGACATAATACCCATCCTTTGAAGGTCACCCCTTTGGGGGTTATGGGAATGGATCTCCAAGAGAGAGACATGACCTTTGAGAGCGGTATTCCCATGAATTTTGAGTTGGTTAACTTCCACTTCTAGAGAGAGAAAATCTTTACATTGCTCTCAATGTTATCTTTCCGATAGTGGCATTGCGGTGGGAAAAAGGTTGATCGACGGTGTTGCTTGGTCTGGTTTAAAAGAGAAGATTGATAATGCTTTTTTACCAATGTTTAGAGATATGTTTTATTTCTTGTAACTCAAAACTGTAATCTTCATTGTGATAGTGTATTTCTACTTGCTGAGGCCGTGGATGTAACCGTATGGAGTGAACCACGTAAATCTTGTATTATTGTGGTGTGCCTTTTTGTGTTTGCTTTATTTCGCGCACTCGATTTATCGTTGAATTCATCTAATTAGCATTTAGCCAATCATGTACACAATCTTGGGTAGAATACCGGTGTTTGGGATAATATTAAATTTGAATTTGAATTTGAATTTCCCATAATTAAATTGATAATATTAGAGAAATTTTATGAGTTGTAAATGACTAATAGAAACCAAATCTAAAAGACTAAATTTACCTATAATTAATTGTGATTATGCAGAGAAAAACTTTCCATAAAATTTCACAATATTAAATGTGGAGAGAAAAAGTGAATGCGACATTAAATATGAGATACAGTGACAACTGTCCTTCCTTTATCTCCATCAAGCATATAGTACGACAATATCATAAGATATATCATTGATTAATTTTAATAATTTTGCTTTATAGTAACATAAATCGGTGCAGAGAGAAAGATGGTGCATGTATTGACATTTGTTACATCTATAAAATTAATGGGTGAGATTGGGACAACTAAATTTTCCTAAAATGAAATGTGTTTGACCTTATCTCCTTGATTTAAATTTAGCAATGTTACATCAGAAATTATCCTCAAGATTAACTTTAGCAATATGTCATCATCACATAAAGTGGTGGATAGAGAAAGAGGTTAATAATTAATGAGTAAAGAGAGAGAAAAAGATGTAATGTTCCACGAATGTTGCAGCTTCAATGACTATTTTTTCATCAGTTCATACTTATAAAAGGAAGAGAAACACTTTCAAATTACATAAAATTGTCATGGGAGGAAACCCAAAGGTCCATCATACATCAAAATGGCCATGCTTCCCCAAGTTACTCAACCAGACCTTTTACATCTTATCAATGGCCTCTCTCTCTCTCCTTCCAAGGTTCAAATCCCACCTAATGAAAAACCCAAACCTCCTCTCTCCTCATCTTCCTTTTCTTTCCATTATTTCATAGAACAGTCCCCGGATCTTCTTCGAAACCTCGAACAAGAATATTAGAGCCACTACCAAAGGGGTCTCTGTTAACATGAGTTTCAACCCCATGAAATTCTAGAACAAGAGACCTCAATTAGAACCCAATCTCCTTTTTGTTAGAAACGCTATGACTATTATTGTCATGCTTTTTAGTAGGTCAGCAGCAGGAATCCAGCTTGAGATACAACATTGACAACATCAACCGCTAACTGCTCATGCCCAAGCCTGATTTCTACCGATCTCAATGAAAATCTAGACGCAGATCTCGAAGATTTCAATGCAGATATAGAAGCAGAGTCATGCTCAAGGTCTATCGTTACTGGAAACTAGATCTCGCCCACTCTCTCAGTCATTAGCTATGTTTTGGTCATCTCAATCACGCACAATGGATGGTGGAGATTAATCATTCCTCTCTATGTGCAAAACAATGGAGGACTTAAGCCGATGAACTGTTTATCTCCACCATCTGTTGTTCAGTATGGATGGTGGGGATGACATAACATTTTCTTGAGGTAGTTGGAAGATGGGGAGAAGTGTTTTCCATTTAGTAAACAACGTTATGGTTGGTGTGTATTGTAGCTTTATTGTAAGTGATGGTGATTTGTTCTTTTAGGACATAGAAGGTGGTTTCCAAATTGTTATGCCAAATATTAATAGGAAAAGTATACAATCATACTATTTACCTTTAGTATAAGATGGTCATAATTAATCTTGACCATTGGATGTGAAATTGGATGGCTGCATTTATTCCATCGACCAAACTCAAATTCAAAAGAAATTTTTTTGAACTTTGTGACACATCCAAGCTATCAGTTTTCACATCAGATGGTTATAAATAATTATGACCTCTTTGTATTAAAGGTAAGTGGTCTAGATGTATACAATCCCATATCAATATAATCTAGTAATCAAAATACAATTTTGTAATTTTCTGCCACCAAACATTTGATGCCTCACATAAATGGACACGTGAAAACTATTGTGAGACAATAGACTTCCATACTTAACTATAGTAAAAGGTTGAATAAGCAGCTTAAACATGGTGAAAAGGGCTTTTCTTTTCTTTTTTTTTGATATGTTAACAGAATATTGGCTAGGACATTATGCCGAGGAATTGGGCCTAAACACCAATGTCCCAACCCTATTCCTTTATGGTGAAAAGGGCTTTAACAGCAAAAAAAATGACTTCTACTAATCACATGGACCAAGACCCGACCATGTGACCCGAACCCGACTACTTCTCACGTGCGCGCTTATGCATGCGTTAGGCATACATACAAATTTGAATGCACCCAAAATACTCCCACTCTTGCTCTCTTCTCGGCCCATAATTCTAAGGAACTTTTTTTTTTGTTTTTTTTGTTTTTAGTAATTAAGTGGGGATGACGAGCTCCTGCCCGTTTTTTAGATGGTTAGTGGTTTTTTAATACGTTAGGTGAGAATGAAAGCCTAAATTTTAGCTGGAGAACAAATAGTGCTACCGCCATGACCCCAATCCCATTTGCAGTTCTAAGCAAGTTTCTTACGTATAAAGGTACAAAGTAACTTGTCTCTCGGCAGACTGAAAACACACCCTAGAGATATTTTCCCACAAGTTACAAAATGTCCAACAAAGTAAAATTTTTTATTGTTTGTTGAAACACCCCTTATCATACAGACGGAGAGAGCCTTTTTTCTATTCATAGTTAAAAATATTCGATATCATCCCCAAACGAAGTTAAATTTTTATATTGTTTCTATAGTAAGTATCCCTTGTTCTTTTGAGTAAGTCAGCTTTATAGTGAATTTCATAAAACCTCTTGTACAGTATTATGGAAAACAGTATAAAACATTGAAGTTGGGAATAACATATTCAATCCATGACATAGGACGTTTCCATGGATGCTTCATTCTTTCAGCACTTTATTAAGAATTTCAGCGCCATGTCGATACAGTTGACTAATTGTACGAAGAAGAGGGAATTTGTCATCATGCACAGAGAAAAGCTGTAAACTTGTTAAAGAAAAACTCTCAACCATGCCTATGCTAATGCTGCCCAACTTTGATAATGTGTTTGAGATTGACTATGATGCCTAAAGTCGGTATTTGTGGAATACTCAAGCCAGGGCATCCAATAACCTTCTTAAATAAATAAATAAAAAATGCAAAAAAAAAACAAAACAAAATACGCAATAAGGTTAGGTGGAATTATTCAACATATTACCTGGAATTCTATTTTGTTGTGCAAGTTCTAAACCATTGTCGACACTATCTCATTCAAATGGAGTTCATCTTGAACTTAGATAATGAAGAGCTCAAATATATTAATAATCAATGTAGCTTTTGGCGAACGCATGCTACGCGGGTGGCTTCTTGCAAGAATTAGTTTTGTTTTAAACACAACAGTGTGCGACTCACTCAAAGTAACCTTGTCCTCACTGACAAATGCAGTGCTTGCTTCGACTTGATTATACTTCTTTTTGGCCTTTTGTTTGTTATTCAAAGCAAAACAACTTTTTCATGTATGATCAGTGTTGTGTTTACCTATCCTTTAAAGGCTTTATGAGTGATTGTGATGAGACATTTGATACAGTAGATCATGGACTCAATGAGAGTGTGGTCCCTCATAGACCATACCATTGAAAATAAGGTTTGCAGATACCGGACTGTGCTTGACAGTCTAGGCCAGTAAGTTGGGAAAATCTCATATTGCCTGAGCATAGAAAATAAATCGATGAGGATTCTAGTGGGTTATCCATTGAAGAGGTCAGAATATGCCTAGATGAGAGATGGTGGCCTACGGAGACGGGGGTAAAAGCCTCATCCATGTACCATCACACGACATGTATATTGATAGACAAGTCACCTTTTAGGGTAAAGCGTATGCATATGCGAGAGATACCCCTATGCGCCATAGAGCTGTGGTCGCATCAAGTCTATGTGACTTTAACTCGTCTCTAGGGAAGAACCTGAAATTTACAGACTGAGGTTCCCTTGGCTCATCGGCCAGATTTTGGTGACCCACTAATGAGCTTCTGCTTGGACTGTGGGTCATAGGCAACGCTGGGTCGGCATGATAAAGCAAGTGGTCTGTAGTCCACAGTTGAAGGTAGAGTGCCCCATTATTGATTTAATTCCTTGACCATGTGAATCTTTTTCCCATCAAATTAATTTAATTATGTTTCCTTTATGGTAGATATTATTTTAGAATTATTATTTAAATTTTTATAAATATCTAGATATTTTATTTATAATATTTAGGTTTATAAATTTAAAATATTGATTTTTAATGATTTAAATATCAAATAATATTCTAAAATTTATTTTATTATTTTTAATATATATAAAATTTTATGGGGGCCCATTGTGCACGTGGGCCCACCATATTCTAAAAGGTGGGGCCCATAAGTCCCTATCTTGGGTGCCATGCCACCTATTGAGGGGAGGCTTATCCCATGGGTGGCACCTCTCCTTCTTTATGAGAGTTGTTGATATATTTTATCTCAAGTTGGTTTGAGTTGATAAAGTGTTTTATCTTTAAGATATTTGAGTGAATCTTCTAGATATAAGGCTTATCGATATATTTTAATTTATAAGATAATGGTTAAAGAAAATGGGGATAATTATTCAGCACATTTCGTAATATTGATGGCCTATCTATGGAATGAATGACTCAGATCTCTCACCCTACAAGTCACCCTTGATCGACGGTTAAAATTCAATATTGTGAAGCAAGCAATGAAAACCCTAGACCATTCTCTATAAATAGGGGTCATCCCCCTTCATTCCAAAATATTCCATACACCTCTCTCTGTCCTCTCTCTCTCATGCCCCTCTTCTCTCTCTCCCTCAAGAATATTTTTAAAGGGCACGCCCCATCTATTCTCTCTCTTTTTTGGCTTATGAATTCTCTCTTATGAAAAGTGGAGTACATCTCTCTCTTACATATAAAAAATTCTCATCTCTCCTAATTTTATTCAAAGTTCTAGGGCTCTAGAAAAATAAAGAAGGGAGAATTGTTGGCTCAGTATTTTGGGGGATTGATCCAAAAAATATAGCGTGTGCATAAGGGTTTCATTGAAGAGCTTAGCCGAAACTAGCTTTCCCAGTTGAGATTGAAGGAGGACCACCGGTCCGACACCATCGGATGGTGGTGACTCGATGTGGGGTGTAATAAGCCTGGTTGAGTTAATCTCTGGCATTTTCTTTTTATTCTTGCATATTTTATTTTATAGTCTTTATATTCTAAGACACAAGATTTGTGGTTATTTTCTTTGGTTAAAGAAAATTGGTTCAATGACATCAAAGTTATAAGATCCTAGATTGGTAAATTTTTATTTTATTTGAAGCAAGAGTTATTGTAATAAAACTACTTGCAAGTGATCTTTGCCAAAAAATAGGGGTGAAGAAAAAAAAATCCCCAATAAAGATCACACTGGTCGAACTTTCATAGTATCAGAGCAAGGTTGATATTTGATGTCATTAAATGTGTTTTCTCTTCATTGAGTCAAGATCAAGTTTGGGAATGAGATATGAGAAAGCTAATAATCTTTGTTGTTGAGCAATACACCCCGGTTAAAAATTATTGAAATATTCAACACCCCGAGAAAGAGACTCTGCAAAATGGGTATTCTATGCTATTTTGGAGCAGTTATATGAAGAAGATAATGATGTATTTCTCTATTGTATAATCAATGATTTTGTGTGCCTTTGAGAGTAAGATTTACCTACAAAATTTCAGTGGGATATCCTAAGGGAATTGAGACCCTACAACATCCAGGAACTGTCCATTAAGTTCCGTGATTTTTCCCACTAATGGTATAATCTTATTTTTGTTGAAATTTTACTGTGACTCATAAAATTGAGTATAAATTCAAACAAAAAACTTTTCATCAAGAAATTCCTTGTGGTTTGAAAGATATGATCGATTTATTGAAGGGTGTGCAAGTGCTGTTTTCTGCAACAAAAATTATTTCTATAACTTAGAAGTCAAGATTTTATTTCTATTCTTAACATAATATTTTATAGTTCACACTAGGTTTTTAACGTCCATTTTGAGTCTAGTTTCTAATGAAATTTATTTGAGAGAGAAATATCTATGGGAAGAGAGGAATAAAAATTTTGGATTGAAGAGAGAGCATCCTGAATTTTTTACAATTATGATGTGTTTTTCATTGAGAGTTAAATTGCTATAATTATCAAGCCTATTTTACAAAGTGATATGAGGCTTGTGGAAATATATATGCTGCCATTATGTGTCTAGTTTTAAACAAAACTAATTTGAAAGAAAATTTCCACAAGGGTAGAAAGAAAATATAATTTTACTAAACAATATTCATCCTAGAAATCTGCAGTATGAGTTATTTTGTGATGTGTATGTCAACTTATTTATTTCACTGAAGGAAGATTCAGTAACTTACCATCTAAGGTCATATGGGGATAGAGGATTCAGTAACTTTTTATATGTTTTGGCTATATATTTTAGCTAATTATTTTATGAATATGTACGGAGTATATGGATATTGAGTGATATGTGCAAACAAATTTGAAAGAGCCTGTATATGAATACCATGCGTTATAGTGCCTCCTTGAGCTAAGAGTACGAACTACTTAAGGTAGTGATATACATGGAGATGTGATTTGATTAAAGCCTTTGAGTCCTATGTAAAGATACGATATATGGATATGGCTCATTCAAATATATAAGCACGAAAAGAGTATTCTGATGGAACTCAGTCTTAGTGACCATCCTCCCAATAATGTCTAGTAATATCATGTATTGCATGTAATGATGTTCTCTTCATAAAGTCTCCATATTTGCCCCAAAAAAAAAAATTGTCAAGATTTTGAGAACCATTCTTTAATCATATTTTATTTTAGATAAAATTGTAATATGGACTTTATGGCTTGTTTTGTAGTAGTAAACATGACTTGGTAGGTAAATGGGATCAAATGACTTTTGAAGACTAGACATATATTTTAATATTAAAATTGGATGTTTTGAGAAAAAACCTAAGTCAATTAATGTGACTTTTGAGAAAACCCTATAGTCATATTAGATCCACTAAGTCTTTATGAAAAATCATTTTAAACGGCCATATTATTATCTAACCAATACTTGTGATATATATATATATATATATATATATATATATATATATATATATATATATATATATATATATATATATATATATATATATATATATATATATTTATACGAAGCCAATTTTTTTTTAAAAAGAGAAAACCATTATGCCTTTAAGGTATTTATAAAATTGGGAGAAAGTCTGTCATGCACAGATTTTTAAAATACGCATATACATTGACTCATGTTTGTAGTTATTTAGAACCATCTATTACCTAAGACCTTGAACCATGGGGAATGTTGTAGGAAGGCCATCTTGTTAGGCTTCCTTCACACATATTATGTTAATTAGATAACTTGGTTTGTATGAATTTACCACCAAGATGACTAGTGTGGTTGAACATTTTTGTGGTTCATAAAGATTTTACTTATTGTGAAACCAATGGGCATTGAATTATACTTTGCATCAGACTTGCAATGCTACCTCATGATATAGGCATAAGAATGTTGAGATTGTATATATTGTATGTGTAATAATTGAGTGGGAGCTGCTATAGTCCCGAGTTTTTTTTGCTACTTGGATATTCAGATATACAGATGCAAGTTATATACAGATGCAAGTTATCTCAAGGATCCCGATGATGTGAAGTTTACATCTAGATATGTGTTCATACTTGGAGGGAGAACAACTTCTTGGAAATCAAAGAAACAAGATGTAGAGGCATTATCCATTTTGGAGGCAGAATACGTGGCATGTTATTTGGAAACCAAAGAGGTTGTATGGATTAAGAAATTTCTTAATCGACTTGACTTTTAGCCCGTGCTTTGTGAGGCAGTGGGGATTTTCAATGACAACACGGTGGTGATATGCATGAAAAGGGAGCCACGATTCCATAATAACTCCAAGCGTATAAAACTAAATATTCTAGTAGGAGTTCCTAGTGTTTGACAGGCCAGCTGGAAAAACAGACTATGACGTTGTTTACCCATAGAGCCCAGATGTGTGGCACTGGTTATATGACTACAAAAAGAAGCAACTTGTTTGAATAACTCTTTTGATCCCATGAGAATACGACCCCATGCGATGAGGATACGTGATGATCTTCTGTGATAACAGGTCCATGATTCGTGATGCGATATGAAAGATGGACTACCACCACTTTCAAGATGAGATCTGAGCAACAAAGAGAAAGATGTGTCTCCTCTATGAGTCATTTTGTGAAAGGATTGATAGTGAAAGTCATGATTCATGTATTGAAAGAAAATGGGAGAGACAGATGGGGATAAGAGAAAGAGAGAAAGAGAGAATGTAAGGCCTTCAAAAGCCAAGTGGGAGATGTTGGGTTTATGTGGCCTTTGAAAACCTTATGAGTGATTGTGAAGGCACATTTGATACAGTGGATCATGGACTCAGTGAGAGTGTGGTCCCTCATAGACTATACCATGCAAAACGAAGCTTGTAAATATCAGACTATACTTGATAATCTAGGCCAGTCGATTGGAAAAAACCTATATTGCCTAGGCATAGAAAATAAACCAAGGATGATTCTAATAGGTTATCCGTTGATGAGGTCGGAGTATGCCCGGATGATAGAGCAGGTGGAACCCTTGTGTCTGATGGTGACCTATAGAGACGGGGGCCAAAGCCCCATCCATGTACCATTACATGGCATGCATATTGATAGACCGTTCGGAAAAGCGAGCAAATCACCTTTTAGGGTGAAGCATATGCATGTACGAGAGATACCCCTATATGCCATAGAGCTATGGTCGGATCTGGTCTAGGTGATCTTGACTCGTCTCTAGGGAACAACCTGAAATCCACATACTGAGATTGTGATCCCTTAGCTCATCGGCCAGACTTTTGTGACCCACTAATGAGCACTTGTTTGGACTGTGGGTCATGGGCAATGCTAGATCGGCATGATAAAGCAAGTGTGGTCTGTAGTCCACACTTGAAGGTGGAATGCCCCATTATTGATTTAATTCCTTGACCATATGGATCTTTTTCCAATCAAATTAATTCAATTATGTTTCTTTTATGATAAATATTATTTTAAAATTATTATTTGAATTTTTATAAATCCCTGGATATTTTATTTATAATATTTGGGTTTATAAAATTAAAGATATTGATTTTTAATTATTTAAATATTCAAATAATATTCTAAAATTTATTTTATTATTTTTAATATATATAAATTTTATGGGGGCCCATTGTGCACGTGGGCCCACCATATTCTAAAAGGTGGGGCCCATAAGTCCCTATCTTGAGCGGCACACCACCTTTTGAGGGGAGGCTTATCCCATGAGTGGCACCTCCCCCTCTTTATGGGATTTGTTGATATATTTTATCTCAGGTTGGTTTGAGTTGATAAAGTGTTTTATCTTTAAGAGATGTGAGTAAATCTTGTAGAAGGCCTGATAAGTCTTATAGATATATTTTAATTAATTTTTAATTGATGAGATAATGGTCAAAGGAAAAGGGGATAATGGTTTAACACATTTCGTAATGTTGATGGCCCATCTATGGAATGAATGGCTCAAATCTCTCACCCCACAAGTCACCCTTGATCGATGGTTAAAATTCAATCTTGCGAGGCAAGCAATGGAAACCCTATACCATTATCTATAAATAGGGGTCATCCCCCTTCATTCCAAAATAATCCACACACCTCTCTGTCTCCTCTCTCTCACACCCCTCGTCTCTCTCTCCCTCAAGAATATCTTTAAGGGGGCACGCCCCATCTATTCTCTCACTTTTTTAGCTTTTGAATTCTCTCTTTTGAATAGGGGAGTATGTCTCTCTCTTGCATATAACAAATTCTCATATCTCTCAATTTTATTCAAAGTTCTAGGGATTAAGAAAAAATAAAGAAGGGAGAATTTTTGGTCAGTATTTTGGGAGATTGATCCCAAGAATATAGCGTGTGTATAAGGATAGATTGAAGAGCTTGGCCGAAACTAGTTTTCCCAGTTGAGATTGAAGGAGGACCATCGATCCGGCGCCATTAGATGGTGGTGACTTGGTGTGGAGTGTAATAAGACCGGTTAAGGTAATCTCTGGTATTCTCTTTTGATTTTTGCATATTTAATTTTATAATCTTTATATTCTCAAGCACAAGATTTGTGGTTTTTTTCTTTGGTTAAAGAAAATTGGTTCAATGGAATCAAAGTTATTAAGATCCTAGATTGGTAAATTTAAGTAAGAGTTATTGTAATAAGACTAATAAAATAAACGAAGAAAGGTGAAGAAAAAAAAAAATCCCCGATAAAGATCACACCGGTTGAACTTTCAACCAGGTCTCTTGCAATACAAGCAAGTAACCTTCTTTTCTTATGACATTGATATTCCTCTACATTGAAATTTATCCATTTTAAATATAGAGAACTAGATTCTATGTTGTGTCCCCTCTATCTTTTGTTGTCAAATCTTGATTAGATTCAGCAAGCATTTGTTCAGAGCCTTTCTTAGCTTCCTTATTTAAAGCAACGTCTTTGATGTTAAAGTTATTGCACATTTCATTTGTCACACTAGTTACTTGTGTATCCCAGATAGGAGGTCAAGAACTCAGTAAGAGCAAATATAAAACATTTTTATTCATCTTGAGTTTTACAAATCTCAAATGTGCTAATATGGAATTAAATTCACTCGCATATTTTCTTATTGTCGTGCCCTCTTTCATATTCAAAAGGAACAACTTCTTCATTGCATGCATCTTATTTACTTTAGAGGGTTGCTCAAATGATTATTCTAAAGATTATTAAAGCCCTACGGATGTTTTACATTTATATATATCAAATAATATTGACGGTAAAATACAAGGTCTAATGGCTGCCAAATATTTTTGGACGCTGATATCATATTCCCAATCGTCCATTCCCATGTGTGGAGCTTTTTTCCTCTGAAGTGGTGTGTCCAACTCTTTAGCAACAAAATATTCTCCATCTGGCCAGCTACTTTCATTCAATTTCTAGAACTCCAATGCCTTTTCAACTCGAGATAATATAGTAAAGAAACATTGCAATAATAAACCCCTTTCTTTACCGACACAAGCACAAACCCTTATCTCAAATTACTGAGAAAACCATAATGGATAAGCAATAGAAATTACATAAAATTGAAAGCAAGAACGAAAGAAGGCAAAGGAAAACATACAAGCTTAGAAAATACAAACTTCTATGTTATTCAACTGCATTTAGTGAGCTACATCCATAGCAACATCCATGAAAGAATAATGCAGAGCTCTACTTTCAGTGGAGATTAATTACAAGGCCCAAAAGCCTTTAATGAAAGCAGTTCATCTCTCTACAAAGTCTCTCTTACAACAAAACCAACTAGGATCTAAGGGGTTCTTCTTTCGCACTTTCTCACGTATGACTCATAGCGCCAGCAAGAGTACTCACACTCTTAAAAAACGACGAGTCGAACCGGACTCGCCCGGTTCGACTCGGAAATTGCGAAAAAGGGACCGGATCGGTGAAAAAATCGGAAATCGTCCTGTTTTAGAGAGAACCGGACGATTCCGCACAGTGACTCGCCGATTCACTGTGCGGAATCGGCGAGTCCGTGAAGAACACGGGTTGCACAGTGTTCTTCACGTATTCTTTGAAATTTATCATTTTTTTACCATTTTTCTTGTTTTTTTTGGCATGTGATCTGATTTGCAGGCTGTAAACAGCTTTATTCAGCTTTTTCAAGGATTAAATGGTACAAAAATTTGTTGTTTTTGGATCACGAAAAATTCGGTGTTTAGGGTTTCCGCCTTTTTTGAAATTTCATGCCAAATAGGGCATGAATCTTTCAAAATTTGTAGGCATTTTGATCTTAAAGCTGTGAATCAAAACGTTTTGTTACTAATTTGTGATAATCGTTGAGAAAAACAGAGTTTTTTGGAGATTGAAGGCTTCGGTTCACAAAATCAGGTAAGAACTTTGGGTTTTTTTTTTTTTTCCGCCATTTGATTTATTTCACGGCATATTTTGAACATAATGAGTTCAATAATTAGGGTTTTTAATCTTTATTGTGTCTAGTATGATTTAAAATTTTCAATTTTACGTAATCTGGTCAATTACAGCAAGAAATTTGATATGAACACTGAGATGTCTGAGGAACCAAATTCCGCTGTTTTTTTTTTTTTTTTCCGCCTTTTGATTTTGTTTTCATGATATATTAGAAATAATGTGTTAAAAATTTAGGGTTTTGATTCCTTATATTGTTAATTATCAGAAAATATACTCAATTGGATGTAATTTATTCACTTAGAGGTGAATTTTTGAGTTAAAATCGCTTATGTAAAACGACTCTGTGAAGAACAGAAATTTTTTTTCTTTTTTGTAGCCCATGATAGAATTTTTTGTAATCCATGATCGAATTTTTTGTAATCCATGATCGAAATGTTTGGTTTTTTTTCTTGTAATCCATGATCGAATTTTATTTTTTATTTTTTATTTTTGTAACCCATGATAGAATTTTTTGTAATCCATGATCGAATGTTTTGTAATCCATGATCGAAATGTTTGTTTTTTTTTGTAATCCATGATCGAATTTTTTGTTTTTTGTTTTTTGTTTTTTATGTAACCCATGATAGAGTTTTTTGTAATCCATGATTGAATTTTTTGTTATCCATGATGTAATTGTTTTTTTCTTTTTTTGTAATCCATGATCGAATTTTTTGTTTTTTTTTGTTTTTTTTTTTTTGTAATCCATGATCGAATTTTATGTAATCCATGATCGAATTTTTTGTAATCCATGATAGAATTTGCTGTAATCCATGATCGACTTTTTTGTAATCCATGATCGAAATGTTTGTTTTTTTTACTTGTAATCCATGATCGAATTGTTTTTTTCTGTTCTTGTAATCCACGATCGAATTTTTTGTTTTTTTATGTTTTTTTTTTTTTTTGTAATCCATGATCGAATTTTATGTAATCCATGATCGCATTTTATGTAATCCATGATCGAATTTTATGTAATCCATGATCGAATTTTATGTAATCCATGATCGAATTTTTTGTAATCCATGATCGAATTTTTTGTAATCCATGATCGAATTTTTTGTTTTTTTTTTTTTTTTGTAACCCATGATTGAATTTTTTGTAATCCATGATCGAATTGTTTTTTTCTGTTCTTGTAATCCACGATCGAATTTTTTGTTTTTTTATGTTTTTTTTTTTTTTTGTAATCCATGATCGAATTTTATGTAATCCATGATCGAATTTTATGTAATCCATGATCGAATTTTTTGTAATCCATGATCGAATTTTTTGTAATCCATGATCGAACTTTTAAAAAATTTGTTTTTTTTTTTTTATCCTTTTGTGTGATGTAAATTAAATGTTGAATGGCGGTTCATGCAGGGAAAGAACATATCAATATTCGCATATTCATTCAAAAACATGAAAATTCTTAATGGAGTACCCTCATTTCTTATTGAATTCCTAAAAAACAATATTTATAATGAATTTTAATAATTTTTTCGGATTTTTTTGAAGCTTTATTCTGACCGATTCACCCGATTTTCGATCCGGATCGCCGATTCGCCGATCCGGAACAGTTTTTTGAAAGCCCGATCCCGATCACCGATCCGGTTTTTAAACCATTGCTCTTATCCGCTTTTTCTCTCTAAAACAAAAGTTTTTTCAATCTCCTTTATGAGAAACATTTCTTAAGAACTCATCGATCCACGTCTATTACATTAATTTTCAATCAAATGGCACGAAACAAGAGAGCAAAAATCAAATAATCAGTACACATATGCGACAAAGTGGCGCACATGTAATTTGACTTCGTACATATAACATATTTCCATTAAAAAACATATAATGGAAAATTACATTTAGTTATAAAAAAAAGAAAATATCTCCATACCTCCATATTTTTAAGTTTCATTTCACAATAGATCCAAGGTTTTAATAGATATCTTGAGGCATAAAAATTGTAGATTTTATTTCTTCTAACTTCTTGAGCTAATTTAAACCTGTTTTTTTAGGCCAAACAAATCTAAAAAGATAAGCTCTTTTTAAAAGCCATCCTCCCAAACTTTTAGAGAGAGAGAGAGAGAAGGGCTTCATGGACATGAGAGGTGTTTGGAGAAACACGGGAGGAGAGAGAAAGTGAGAGACGCAAGAAGAGAGAAAGAGAAAAGTTTGAGATATATAAGTGAAGAGAGAAATGATTGAGTTTAGAAAGAGTATGCCTTTCTCACATTTGTTTAGGTCAAAAAATAAATTTAAAGTGGCCAGGGGGTTAGAAAATATCTTTTAAAACCTTAGGTTTATCCAGAAATGAAACCTAAAAAGGGATGATATGAAGATATTTTCCCTATAAAAATAAAACAATGTGTTCCATGAATATGAACTAAACAAGAATACCAAATGCCCGTGCAAAAAGCAACCCTCATATTTACCCATCCTTGAGATGCAAATGAATTCTCTTACAAAAAATAATACCAAACAATCCAATATGGGAAAGTACGATGTAGGACCACGGCTTTACAAAGCAGCACCTCCATCTCGAGAAATGGCCTATCTCATAGCACATTTTCTTGATCGTCGATTTCAAGTGTCCACAGATCCTCCAAATGTGCACCAGTTTTTTTATCTTAAAATGCTATAGTTAAGGCTGCAATGGGTATGCTCAGCCCTGACCCTAGCTGGGCCCTTATCCCCATAGGTCAGCCCAAGTTCGACTTAGTTGATTACTTGCGATACGGCCACAGAGGCCCCGGCAGGATGTGGCCCTAATAGGGCTAGGCCAGGATAGGCTTGTCTTAGACCTAGCCAAGGCCCTATCTGACCTGCCATCCGGCCATGATGTTCAAGTCCTAGTTCTTTAAGGCCAACCGATCAAGCCAGGCCAGGCTATCCAGCTTATTGTCAGCTCAATGACTGTTGTGATAGGACCTAAATCAATTTTTGGGCCACTAGATCAGTTTCTTGTGCTAGAACCACCTTTTCCACTGGAATTTTGAGGTGGGGATTGAAATTCTAACAAAATAGCAACTATTAAGGGCCCATTTTGGTACGTGAAAATACCATTGTGAAAGTATTTTCACATGAAAAAAAAACTCCCCATATGCTTAGGTGTAGGAGTTTCGTCATATTAATTAGCTATCAATTGGTGTAAAAAATACATTGGGACCAATGGGTGTGAAAAATATTTCGCATCCAGTCACATGAGGGAGTTCTTTCATATGAAAATACTTTCATGAAAATATTTTCACGCCTATAAAACATACCCTTAGCATATGAGGGTAAAGATTTACCTTCATCTCTCTCTCTTCAATACAACATATTTTGGGTGTGTTTACGCATGCGTGTATTAGAAGATTAATCTCTCTCTCTCGCTCTCTCTCTCTCTCTCTCTCTTTGACAAAGCATAATTTGGTTAAGTTTCGCCGTGAATGCATTAGAGGATTAAACCGAATGATACAATGTAGCGCAATTAAAGTGATATTCCGACTTAATGTATAAGATTTTCCTTATGGTTCTTTGTATTAAGACTTTGTAAAGAAAACCTTCTACATTAAATCCGAATATCACTTTATCAAAGGATTAAACCGAATGATAGAGTGTACCGCAATTAAAGTGATATCCTGACTTAATGCAGAAGATTTTTTTTGTGGTTCTTTGTATTAAGACTTTGTAAAGAAAATCTTCTACATTAAATCCGAATATCACTTTATTAAAGGATTAAACCGAATGACACAATGTACTGCAATTAAAGTGATATACTGACTTAATGTAGAAGATTTTCTGTATGGTTCTTTGTATTAAAAAAAGACTCTGCAAAAAAAATCTTCTACATTAAATCTGAATATCACTTTAATTGTGGTACATTGATTATTCAGTTTAATCCTCTAATGCATGCATGGAAATTTACCCAAATTATGCTGTGTCCAATAGAGAGAGACTAATTTCTACACCACAAATGGGGTTGGCTCAAGCTCTATAATGGGCCGTTTAGTGCTCATAGTATCACTTAAGCACTAGTGGTTTAGGGTTTCACAAGAGTCTTTTTGTATGTGGTTCCATAGAGAGATAAAAGGACGCTTTACGGTTTGTGATCAATGGCTGATTCAGAGGAATGTGTGTTTTCCATTGAAGGGCCATCTGAAGGGTCAGATTCCTTTAGGAGAACTTGCACCAAGGTTCTCATTCATTGACGACTAAGCGGGAGGGCCGTCGATCTTAACAGAATGGACATCTATGAAGATCTGATCATTGTATTCGAAGATATGTTCGTAATATGGGGTGAGATTAGTGGCGCCATTGGAGTGTGGAGCATCGTTTACATGAATTGGAATGGAGAATCCATGGTCTTGGGAGACACACCATGGCCAGAATTTCGCAGCGTGGTGCAAAAGATTGTGTTGTACAGCACTGAGGAACTCATCAGGATGATGAGGGAGACCACCATGCCTTTAATTTCTGGACCTCGGCAATGAATATGTTTTATCTCGCTTCTATCAAACTGCTGAATTCTGTGTCTCTTGTGATAGCTGTTGTAACTTTATGAGAATGTACTTGAGGAGCAAAAGATATGCCATATATCTTATGTTTTCATATTCTTAGATTCAGTAAATTACAAGATGTGATATAGTTGAAAAATAAAATGTATGAAAAGGTAGGAGCCCATTCAATAGAAAATGGAAAGGAAATCTTGCTGGATGTTTGCTATGAAAAGCGCAATCTCAATCTCGAGAGAGATAGAGAGAGGGGCAAAACATGGAAGAAGGCTCAAAAGATCTTGTGGTGGCCTCCTGTCTTGAGTTTAGAGTTCAATACTTAGTGTCTTCTAGTCGCAAGCAGCGTGAAGAAAAATGACTCAGCCAAGGTACTCTGACCTTGGCCGAGGTGAGTTACACGGGCGTATCTAAGTAACTTGCCCGAGTCCATCCCTAGGTAAAATAAAATAAAAATCAACAAAAGAGTAAAATATATTACATATAACCTCCACATTCTTTACAGCCAATTCTTTACCGACATAAGAAAGTGTTTTGGTTTGGTGCGCCGCTCTTGTATGCCCCATTCTGGTGGGTCACATGTTTAATCCCCAAATTGGCAAAAATTTTTAGCTCTAGTTTTCTTAGGGTCATGTTTTTAACACCTTAAAAAATATGGTTGGGTTAAAAAAAAAAAAAGATAGCGTTGGGAGGCTCGAACACCAACCAGAACATACCCATCGTAACAAAAAGAAAGTGGGTATGCTACCCAACGCACTTTTTTATTATTTTTGACTTAGTATTGACATATTAGTATATATAAACTATAATACATGTATAGTAGAATGGGGTGAAATTCAATTTGCTCATGGGGTGGGACCGAGTAACTCAATCGAGTCCACTCAGACTTGGCCGAATTCTGGCACATTGTTCTCAAGCCTACTAATAAAAAAATATAGTATTTCTCTCTATGAGAGAGAAAAAAACATTGAAGGAGACTCCAAGGATCTTAATTTCCTCTTGTCCAGGCCTAGTTTAGAGTACAATGCTTTGTAATAAGATTCTCCTCTGAAGCTTATTAAACAAAATTGTAAAGTCACTCATTCTCTCTCTCTCTCTCCCCCCATGGATAACGGTAGATTTGCGAGAACGTGGAGCAAAATAAATCTATGTTTTCAGAGTCCATAAACTCAGGTTGCACTTCAAATGTTCGATCCATAAAAGTTGGGTACATTCAGAGTTTCGAGACTCAGCTTAGCCATGGTACTCCGCCCTTGGCCGAGGTGAATTACTTCAGAGAGTTTGAGTTACTCGCTCCAGTCCAATTCGCCCCGGTCTAGCCCGGGTTAAAAATAAATAAATAGAGATTACCAAATTGATATATATTATATGACCGTCCATTTTCTAATGTTAAACACAACATGGCATAACCGATAGTTGTGCACCTTTTGATCTACATATTCAGCCAAGAGATCTCACGTCCAATGTGAAATCTGATAGCTTGGGTGTGTCACAAAGTTCAAGAAATTTTTTTAAAAATTGTGATCATTATACCAAAGTTAAATGATCTCATTGTCTACTTTTTCCAAAAAAAAAAAAAAAAAAATGTGAACATTGTATCAAAGTTAAATGGTCTCCTTGTCTACTTTTTTCCCAAAAAAAATAAAAAATCTCGGCGGTGTATTTCAAGGTACACAGACCCTCAACATAATGGAGGGTAACCACGCGTACAGCCCAAAAGTCTAGATATTCAAAAGCATTCAAGTCAAAATAAGTATATAAAACATTAAAAGGTTAAGTATAATTTGAAAAAAAAAAGAAAGAAGAAGACAATATACAATAAGGGTTGTGGTTTCTATAAGGTTCCAACCTTAAACAATCCAATTAAGTCGTGCTCCAAATTTTATCATAACATGCAATTTTGGTGAAAAACAAATTTAGGATTATCTCAAAATCTATTTTCATATCTAATTATAAAATTTTAGACTCCAAAAATGGTTAAAATCAAGTAGATCTATAAACATATGAAAATATTAAAAATGGACGGTCTAGATAATGTATTTCAAGATGCAATATATTTGGGATTCAAAATATTTTTATCTTTTTTTTATTTTTCATATTCATACATCTCAATGTCGAGAAGATCAATTAGAGGTATTTTCAACATTAAAACAATCTTTTCCGATGGATTTTCGAGGTGCATATGTAATTCTACATTTTAAGGTTACAACCTTGAATAAACTTTTTCCTACAATAAGACTATTAACCTTTGGTAAAAGGAGGTTTCATTTATAATCATCCGATGTAAAATTTGATAGCTTAGATGCGTCACAAAGATTGAAAATTTTTCTTTTAAACTTTAAACTTAGTCAATAAAATAAATACAGCCACTCAATTTCACATTCAATAATCAAAATTAATTGTGAACACCGTGTAGCTAAGGTAAATGGTTTCATTGTATACTTTTTCAAAACTGAAAAAATTAAATACCCCCATTATATGGAATGGGTAAAATAAATACAGCCACTCAATTTCACATTCAATAATCAAAATTAATTATAAACACCATGTAGCTAAGGTAAATGATTTCATTGTATACTTTTTCAAAAATGAAAAAATTAAATGCCCCCATTACATACCCTCAACATAATGGAGGGTAACCATGAGTACGACACAACAAGACAAGACATTCAAAAGCTTTTGAGTCAAGATAAGTATATTATAAGGACCCAGTTTCTACACGACCAAGCCATCGTATGTAGAAATGCGGACTTCTCAATAAATTTTATTTTGAAATGAATTGCAAGACTTAATTTTTAAAAATATGTAATTTCTAACATGGAAATTATGAATATAAAAAAATAAATAAATTTTAAACACTAGAAATAATAATTCTAGTAAGAAAATATTTGGACCGATAGTTTTCATTGTTTTTAGATGAAACACTTAGTTGCATCCATCGTTAAGATTGATGCTTTACACTTTCTGGACTGCATATGTAGAAATGCGGTCCAGCCCGCATGAAACAATTTTCCATATTATAATATCTAGCTTATGGGTACATGGTGTAGAACAAAACTCATTTCATCTATAGGGCAAGGCGGAGTAACTTGCCCAAGTCCGAACCATCGGGTAAATCTAGAAAACCAATAAGAAAGTATAGAATGAGACTATTTACCTTTAGTACAAAGTGGTCAGATTAATCCTGACCATTGAATGTGAAATTGGGTGGTGCAATTATTTCATTGACTAAACTTAAAAAGAAATTTTCTTGAACTTTGTGAGACATCCAAGCTACTAAATTTCACATTGGATGGTTATACGTAATTGTAACTATAATCCCAAAACAAAATAAGTAAGAAGATGACCACCCATGCAAGAGACAACGAACGAAGGGAAAAGCACTTTGTATTCTTTTTTGTTTTGGTTCTCTATTTTCTAATAAAAATCTTAATTTTTTAATTACGTGTACATTTTAAAATTTGCGAAATAGGAAGCGATTGGCAATTAAACATGTCAACTTATATAATTACCTTAAGCTGGATGGAGTAATGATGGTTCTTGAGTTATCACTGTCTATTCGAGTGATAAATGGCCCTGGAGAAAGATCTATCTACCATTAGCACTAAAAAACGAAGAAGGTTGTGTCTTCCATTGGGTTCATATCTAGGACGACTGTTTTTTTCCATAATGTGTAGCAGTGTTTCCAGACTTAGGTAACTCGGCGTCGGCTTAAGGCAGAGGCGAGTTTTAGGGGACAACTCGCTTAAAAAGTATTGAAAAGCTATTAAATTTATATATAGCTGCAGTAAACATGAATGGCCCAGATTCAATCTGGGTCATTCTGTGGCCGATTTGACGATCACATATGTTTGGTAGTATTTGAATTTTAATGTTTTTTCTACATATCCAAATCAATTGAAATTTTAGATGTGTTTTTTTAAAAAATAGGCGAATCAATGAAAAAAAATTTAAAAAAAAATTATATAAAATAAGTTGACCAAAATAACCCCGAAAAGTTTTGGAAGTATTTTGATCACTTTTTTTTCACGAATTATTTTTTTTATATTTTTTATTAGGTGCGCCTTGAGGAAAAGAAAACACAACTAAAAATTTAAGTGATATGGATTTATAAAAAAAATGAAATTTTAAACATGAAATGAATCGTGACCATCAGATCGGCCACAAAATGGCCCAGATTCAATCTGAGCCATTCGTGTATACTGTAGCAGTCGCTTATGGGCATACATAAGTGATATATATATATATATATATATATATATATATATATATATATGGAATAGTGCATTGTAAATTCTTAACTAAAGCCCACTCATTACAGATATTTTGGCTCGCTGATATATTTGTTAACCCTGACTTGCTAACCATAATTACAACCACTATAGCAATATCATTTTCATGATATTTCTTTTCGAATAACAATAATATTGTTTCTTTCAAACAAAATGGGGACATTAATCATGTTGTTTCATTGGATTACTATTTTCGTTTTAGATAGTTTGGCTGTAGGATTTGAATTTGCGATGTAATGCTAAAATCATAAGGGTATTGGATTTATACCATGTAGTGGTTGAAAAATGCGAAGATTGACTTAAAAAACTTTTCATGATACCCTTGAGAAGTTTATTCTTAGGCATTGCTGCTTGTCAATGCGTTGTCGATACAAAGAACACAAAAAAATGATTTCTCTCTCTCTCTCTCTCTCTCTCTCTCTCTCTCTCTCTCTCTCTCTCTCTCTCTCTCTCTCTCTCTCTCTCTCTCTCTCTCTCTCTCTCTCTCTCTCCAAAGAACATAGTCAATGTCCCAAATAAGATCCGCATGTAATAAAATTTATGACACATTGCATTATTAGGTTTTAATTTCTAGCTGGAAGACTTACCCAAAACGCAGAGCATGCCGAACTCACGCATTGAGAGAGAGAGAGAAGCTTGCAAATCATGCTCTTCCATTTTATCAAAGCTTTTTATCGACAAACCAGTGGTTTTTTACTACATTAATTATGGTGGTTTTCAACGGTGGAGGAATCTATGAGTGGTTTTCCATCGGTAGTTTTATGGTGCTCAAAATAGCAAAGAAGTATTCAATTTTTTAACCTACCAAACCACTAGGCATGGCCAAAATTAGCTTCTGCTTAAGCTATATAATGGGAATTTATTAGTGCAATATTATTAATCGCATTTCCGTGGTCTTAGGGTTTCACAATAGTGTTGCCATTGTTGGTTTTAGGGTTCTCTCTGTGAGACAGAGACAGAGACAGAGAGAGTAATTTTGAAGGGGGAGAGATTGAGAAAGAGAGTAACTTTGAGGTTTTTTATTAGTGCTGTTATGAAGGATTGTGCTGTTGTGAAGGATTGCGCGTCGCCATTGAAGTACCAGATAACAAGCTGCAAATCTTGTCAAATGTATCTTGACAAATTTTATGCCAATATTAGTAAGTTGCAATCACTACAAGTATATCGTCTCTATGATATTTCCTTATTCCACTCTAGACAAGTTACAACAATTATAGAGAGAGAAGATTACATGTTCTAGGGTTGAAATCCAAAAACCACTGTCAAAATAATAGGTAAAAGTAGGGTCAACCAAAAAATAATCTCCCAAAACAACCGTATATCTAAAAATAATATTTAAATTGGAGATTTGAATATTTGAGTTTGATTTTGCATATTATTCAGTACAAGTCAGCTTTTTGTTCCTTTCTCGTTGTATACAAAAGTATGACAAATTCTATCTCTTATGATTCTTTCGTTATTTCAAGAGTTATACAATACAATAATTTTAATGAACCATTATTTTACAGTTTTCGAGTTTTTATGTTTTTGTTAGCTGGAGTTGTACATGAGAGTTATCTTGTTTTTCTTCTAGCAGTAATCAAATACGTTGGCATACAAGTCTTGTTATTTGTTAATGATTGTTGTATTTAGTATTATTGTTGTTGTTATTTCATTCTACAAACCCAAATAAATCATTGTGTATTTTGTGCCATGATAGTGGAGAAAGAATAGTTGTTGAATTTGATGGAAATTTAAACAAAATTATCAAGTACGATCCCAATTTTTATTTGGTAAGGATTTAAAATTATTGTTTAGCGGCTTCAATATATCCTTACAATAACTGCAAATCATAATTTTATCATTTGTCATCGTTCACTTCATTTTTATGAGCAAAGTTTGAATTATTCACGACTCTTTAACTAACATAATCTTTGTCGGTCGATATTTTATCCCTAATTTTTTGCCTCCTAAATTTCTAACTAAAACCAATTCATTGCTGGTATTTTGGCTCACTAATATATTGTTAATCCATGACTTACTAACTATGGTTACAACTTCTACAACCATATCATTTTCATGACATTTCCTTTTGAATTAGAAATATAGTGTTGCTAACAAATAAAATGAGGATATCAAACATGTTGTTTCGCTGTTATTAGTAGTATTATTGTTTTAGATAGTTAAGGGGCAAGGTTTACATTTGGGATGTAATGCTAGAATTACCGATAAAAGAGCACTAGCCTTCGACGCTAGACCGTGTAATATCTCTCTTTCTCACACATACACACGCGCACATTGTTTTCTCTTAAGGAAATATCACAAAAAAAAAACAGGTAGTGGTTGCAACTTAGAAAAATCGACCAAAAAACTTGTTAAGACAAGTTTACTCCTTGGAATTGCAACTTCTTGTCCAGTCCTTCAATGGAAGATACACATTCATTCATATCAGCGCAGAAAAAAAAAAATGAAGATTACTCTCTTTCTCCCCTCAAATTGACTCTCTTTCTCTCATTGTTGTCACTTGGCAACAGAGGAACAAGGACATATTAAAAAAAAAAAAAAAAAACTAAGATAGTGGTTGCAAACAAAGAAAGATTGACTAAACTTGTCAAGACAAGTTTACTCCTTGGATAAGACAAACATTTATCCATATTAGTGTTGATAAAAAATCTGAAAATTACTCTCCCTTTCTCCCCTCAAATTTATTCTCTCTCCCTGTGCTAGATAATAGATTCTTAATAGAAGGAACCACGCAATTAATGTCCCAAACAAAATCAGCACCTAATGAAATTTGTGACACATTTCATCATTAGGTTTTATCTTCTAACCAACGCATAGTAGATTTAACCAAAATGCATTTCATGCCTACCTCACCACAAAGTGAGTGAGAGAGAGAGAAAGAGAGAGAGAGAGATATATATATATATATCGAAGCCTGTGAATCATGCTTGTCCATTTTATGAAAGGATTTTATCTACAAATCAGTGGCTTTCCACCATAATTAAGGTGGGTTTCAATGGTAGACGAATCTTCCATTGAATGACTAGACAAGAAGTTGCAATTCCAACTAGCCAAGTGATTAGGTAGGTTAAATCATTGAATAGATTCGAATACTAGGGTTCGTTTATGCGTATTATTTAGTACAAGTAAGCCTTGTCATACTTTCTCTTTGTATATAGAAGTTTGATAATATCTTGTTTTTTTATTCTTTCCTATTTTATTAGTGTATACAACACAATAGTTTTGATGAACTGCTATTTTACATTTTTGGCTTTTTATGTTTTATTAATTGCAATCATATACTAAGAGTCATCATTTTTCCATCTAGCAATGATCCAATGCCTTGGGTTACAATTTTTCTTATTTGTTAATGTATTATTGTATGTTTGTGTTTTGTACAAGGCTGAGGCCCTAAACAATTAAAGTAAAGTGCACCTCCAAATAGTGCGAGTGATGTTAGTTTAAGCACCTAAAATCTTTAGGATGGCTCGAAAATGTATTTTCATCTCTAATTATGAAATTTCAATCTTAAAAAAAAGTGTATATAAAGATCTGTGAACACATGGAAATCTTGAAATTGTTAATCTAGATATTGCATTATAAGATGCACTATTTTAAAAAATTGTCAGATCTATGATTTTCAAGATTTTTATGTCGTTATAGTTCTATTTAATTTGAACCATTTTTACAGTTAAAATTTTATAATTAAAGATGAAAATAGATTATCAAGCTATCCTAAAAAAATTTTATGTCAAAATTATATTTACGATAAAATTTATTTTATGTCAAAATTATATTTATGATAAAATTTACTGGTGCACCTTTAGTGAATTGTTTAAGGTTGCAACCTTATGCAAACCACGCTCTTTCGTAAAACCCCTTGTAAAGTATGATGGAAAATAGTATAAACATTGAACATATATAAGGGTAAAAATTTACCTTCAGCTCTCTCTCTCTCTCTCTCTCTCTCTCTCTCTCTCTCTCTCTCTCTCTCTCTCTCTCTCTCTCTCTCTCTCTCTCTCTCTCTCTCTCTCTCTCTCTCTCTCTCTCTCTCTCTCTCTGCGTTTATCTTTGCACAAAGTCTTAATACAACGAACCATAAAGAAAATCTTGTACATAAAGTCAAAATCGCACTTTAATGGTGGTACACTGTATCATTAAATTTAATCTTCTATTGCATGCGTGGCTAAACTTATCCAAATTATGCTGAGAATAACATGGAATCTAATGTATTCAATGCATCAAATCTCTGGTCTAAGCGAAAATGGGGTTGGCTCAAGCTATATAATGGGCCGTTTGGAGTTCATATTATCATTGAAGCACTAGTGGTTTTACAGTTTCTTAAGAGTCTTTTTATATGTGATTCCATTGAGAGATAAAAGGAAGCTTTAGGGTTTGTGATCAATGGCTGGTTTAGAGGATTGTGTGTCTTCCATTGAAGGACCACCTGAAGGACCGGACCCCTTTTGGAGAACTTGCACCAAGGTTCTCATTCATCGATTACCAATCGGGAGGGCCATCGATCTTAACAGAATGGACGGCTATGATGATCTGATCATTGTGCTAGAAGATTTGTTCGGAATATGGGGTGAGATTAGGGGAGCCATTGGAGTGTGGAGCATTGTTTACTTGAATCGCGATGGCGAAACCGTGGTCTTGACAGACACACCATGGCCAGAATTTCGCAGCGTGGTGCAAAAGATTGTGCTCTACAGCACTGAGGAACTCATGAGTATGATGATGGCGGCCACCATGCCTTTAATTTCTGGAACTCAGCAATGAATCATGTTTTCTCTCCCTTCTATCAAACTGCAGATTTTTCTCTCTCTCTCTCTCTCTCTCTCTCTCTTGATAGTTGTTGTAACTTTATGAGAGAGATATAATTAAAACATAAAATGTACAAATAATTAAGGCCTATTGCATTCTAATCATTAATCTCTAAATTTAGGAATATTGATTTCTGCAAAAAAAAAAAAATTACACATTTTCACAATGCCTCTTGCGACTATCCTCTTGTGAGTAGTTTTTCCTTCTTTTTTTTTTTTTTTTTTTGGATAATTCTGTAGGAAATACATGAACCTACCCATTTTTTAAATGGTTAATGACCCAGTCCCTTTCCAAACTATTTTACCATTCTTAAATGCACAGGTTTCTTTTCATAGAAATTAGTGAAACAATTTAAAGTATACGATGAGTATGACAAATATTTTTAAAAATCTCTCTCTCTCTCTCTCTCTCTCTCTCTCTCTCTCTCTCTCTCTCTCTCTCTCTCTCTCTCTCTCCAATAGATTCTCGATACAAAGAACCCAATCTAATGAATTTTGTGATACATTGTATTATTCAGTTTTATTTTCTAACAAATGCATGGTAGACTCGCCCAAAATGCATTGCATGCCTAACACAATAAGTGTGGGTGTGAGAGAGAGATTGAGAGGGGGCATGTGATCAGCTTGCCCATTTTGTCGAAGATTTTTTACTACAGATCAATGGAGGTGGATTTCAATGTGGACTGATCTATGATTTCATGAGTGGCTTTATAGTGGCAGCCTTGGGGTGCTCAATATTGTAAATGACCCATTCAAATTATTAACTTTCCAAACCTCTAGGCTAGGCCAAAAATAGGTCACCTCAAGCTATGTAATGGGGCATTTTGAGCTCAATAGTATTACTCAAATATTGGTGGTCCTAGACTTTCATAATGCCATTGTTCATTTTAGATTTTCTTTTTTCTTTTTTTTGTTTTGAGAGAGAAGATAATTTTGAGAAGGGAGAGAAAGAGAGAGTAATTTGGGGTTTTTTTATTAATGTTGATAGTGTGTCTCCATTGAAGAACCTAACAAGAAGAAGCAAATCTAAAGAATAAACTTGTCAAGTGTATCGAGACATGCTTTTTGCCCAATCTTAATAAATTGCAACTACTACAACTATATATTTTCTTTGATATTTTCTTATTCAACTCTTCACAAGTTACAACAGCTATAGGGAGAGAGAAAGATCAGATGGTCCAGGGTTGAAATCCAAAAACCACTCTCAAAATATAAATAAAACATGGGTCAAGGGGGAAAAACAATGGTTTGAAGGGAAAAAAAATTTCTCCAAAAAAAAAACCGTATATCTCTTAATAATAGGAAAAATTAGAAGAAGAATATCCTTACAAACCAAGAGCATTTTTACAGAGACGAAAAAATGGTGATTCAGTGAAAACTACATATTTTGGTAGCTTGGAATTGGGATGAGGGTCGAATATCTAGGTTTGCTTATAAATGTTGTACAGTACAACTAAGCATTTTGTTACTTTCTCTTTGTATAAGGAAGTTCGATGAAGTGAGACCATTATTTCATATTTTAAGGTTCTTGCGTTTTTGATAACCACAATCGTACACTAAGAGTCAACTTTGTTTCCTTGTAGTAGTAGTCGAATACATTGGCTTACAATTCTTGTTATTTATTACTATATTGTTCTATTTATTGTTGTTGTTTCATTCTACATTCCCAATAATATCATTGTATATTTTGTGCTGCGATAGTGGATGAAAGATAGTTGTTGTATTTGAAAAAAATCTAGACAAAAATTGTCAAGGAGGACCGTAACTTTTACTTAGTAAGGACATAAATTATTGTTCAATCACTTTAGTATACCCTTACAATAATTACAAAATCGTAATTTATCCTATCATCTTCTTACTCCAAACATTTTAGCAAAATCTGAATTATTTATTTATTTCAACTTACCTTGTTGATATGTATTTTTCCACTAACGTTTTGCTTGGTAAATTTTTAACTAAAACAGATTCATTACCAATATTTGGCTACAACCATAATTACAACCACTGCAGCCATATCATTTTCACGATATTTCTTTTTGAATAAGAATAATATTGTTGCTTTCAAATAAAATGGAGATATTAATCATGTTGTTAAGTTGTTAAGATTACTAATTTTCTTTTAGAAAGTTTAACAGTAGGGTTTGAATTTGGGATGCAGTGGTAGAATCACCAATATAAGAGTAATGGATCTATACCATGTAGGGGTTGCAACATGATAAGGTTAATTAAAAACCTTTTCATGATACTCTTGACGAGTTTATCCTTCGGTATTGCAGCTTCAACGTTGAAAAAAATCACTAAAGTATGCTCTCTCTCTCTCTGAATTACTCTCTCTTGCTCCCCTCCCCCAAAAAAAAAAAAAAAAACAATTGCTCTCTCTCTCTCGGCTAGATAAGCGATTCATATGAATCACGCTTTGTCATTTTATCAAAGCCTTGTGTCTACAAATAAGTGGTTTTCTACTACACTAATCTCTAATTTCATGAGTGGTTTTCCATCAGTAGTTTTAGGGTGCTCAAAATAGTAAAGAATGTATTCAATTTTTTTAACCTTCCAAACCACTAGGCTTGGCCAAAATTAGCATCAACTTACGCTATATAATAGGCCTTTTTAGTGCAATATTATTAGACAAAATTTGGCGTTCCTAGGTTTTCACAATAGTGTTTCCATTGTTGGTTTTAAAGTTTTGTGTACGCGTGTATCTGAGAGTGAGAGAGAGAGACAGTAATTTTGACGGGGTAGAGCTAGAGAAAGAGAGTAACTTCAATGTTTTTATTCAGTGCTGATATGAAGGTTTGTGTGTATCCATTGAAGTACCAGATAACAAGCTGCAAATCTTGTCAAGTGTGTTTTGCCAAGTTTAATGCCAATCTTAGTAAGTTGCAACCACTACAAGTATATCTTCCCTATGATATTTTTATTATTCTATTATATACAAGTTACAACAACTATAGAGAGAGAAGATTACATGGTCTAGGGTTGAAATCCAAAACTATTGTGAAAATAATTGGTAAAACTAGGGGCAACAAAACAATAATCTCCCAAAACAACCATATATCTAAAAATAATACGTAAATTAGGGGTTTGAATATTTGAGTTTTTTTATGCTTATTATTCAGTACAAGTATTTTGTTCCATTCTCTTTGTATACAAAAGTTCGATGATTTCATTGTTCTTTCGTTATTTCAAGTGTATATACTACACAATAATTTTTATGAATAACTACTTTATATTTTTTGAGTTTTTGTGTTTTTGTTAGCTGGAGTTGTACATTGAGAGTCATCCTGTTTTTCTTCTAGCAGTAATCCAATACATTGGCATTCAAGTCTTGTTATTTGTTAATGTATTCTGTATTTAGTCTTATTGTTATTGCTATTTCATTCTACAAGCCCAACAAAATCACTGTGCATTTTGTGCCACGATAGTGGAGGAAGAATGGTTGTTGTATCTGATGAAAATTTAAACAAAAATTGTCAAGTCGGATCCAAATTTTACTTTTGGTAAGGACACAAAATTATTATTCAATGGTTTAATTTATCCTCACAATAACTGCAAATTATAATTTAATCTATGCCATCTTCTGAATTTTTCACTCCATTTTTTTTAGCAAAGTTTGAATTATTCATGACTCTTTAATTTACCTAATTTTTTAGGATCTTTATTTTATCCCTAACTTTTTGCTTCCTATTTTATCACTAAACCTGATTCGTTGCCGATATTTTGGATCGCTAATATCACAAAAAACAGGCAGTGGTTGCAACATCAAAAGAGTGACCCAAAAACTTGTAAGAAAAGTTCATTCCCTAAAATTGCACCTGGTTATCTAGTCCTTCAATGGAAGACACACATTCCTCCATATCAGTGTTGATCTAAAGATTACTCTCTCTATCTCCCTTCAAAGTTTCTCTCTCTCTCATTGTTGTCACTTGCCATAAAGGAACAAGGAAATATCACAGAAAAATGGAAAAGGTTTTTATGTTTCTCCTACAGCATAGAAGTTCTATCCTCCTCCTACTATCCAACCATCCAATTTTGATCAAGAGAGCTATTCACCGTTTGATTTTAGATCCGACGTCTCAAAGTATTTTATTTTTACTTTTTCTATACAAATTTTATGAATATAAAATTTGGTACGTGTCATCTTCTCAATGGGGCACACCTATTAAAATATTAAAAATAATTTTTTGATAAAATTTAATGACTAAAATACCCCTTGAAATTTTTAGGGGTGTTTTGGTCATTTTATTTTATTGAAAATATTTGTTTTTGTATTTTTCACTAGTGCGAGTTTAATAAAGAAATGGACATTCAAAATTCAGTGTCAATTTAGTTTATATAAAAAAATTAAAAATAAAATAGCGTAGAGATGTGACATTGTGATTGGGGCAATCTTAACCCTCCATTCAGAATGGACGGTTGGATAAGGGGGAAGATAAACTTCTATACTGTAGGGAAGCATAGAAAACTTGTTCAAAAAAATAGGTAGTGGTTACAACATAGAAAGATTGACCAAACTTGTCAAGACAAGTTTATTCCTTGGAAATGCAGCTTGTTATCTAGTGTTTCAATGGAAGACACATTCCTCCATATCAGTGTTGATAAAAAATCTGAAGATTACTCTCTTTTTCTCCCTTCAAAATTACTCTCTCTCGGCTAGATAATAGATTCCCAAAAGAAGGTACCATTCAATTATCAAATGAAATCCGCACCTAGTGAAATTTGTGACACAATGCATTATCAGGTTTTATCTTCTAATCAACGCATAGTAGACATACCAAAAATGCATTGCATACCTAACGAACAACAAAGTGATATATATATATATATATATATATATATATAGAAGATGCTAGGATGAGTCCACTACCTCACGGGAAAAAATGAGCCCAATGGTCCAGATTGAATATGGGGCGATCTAACGATCACGGATGCCTGAGAGTGTTTGAATTTTAATTTTTTTCTACAAATTCAAATCACTTGAAATTTTAGACGTGTGTTGATAAAAAATAGGTGAATATTTGAAAAATATTTAAAAATATTTTACATGAAAAATAAGATCAAAATACCCCTGTAATGTTTTGGGGGTATTTTGGTCATTTTTAATTTTAAGGATTATATATTTTATATTTTTATTAGGTGCGGCTTGATGAGAAGAATATTCTAAAATTTCAAGTAATTTAAATTTGTAGAAAAAAAAATGAAAATTCAAACACTCTCGACTGTCAGATTGGTCCAGATTCAATCTAGGCCATTGGAGTTATACTATTCTATGAGCTAGTGGGCTAACCCAAGCTTTTTTCTATATATATATATATATATATATATATATATATATATATATATATATATATATAGAGAGAGAGAGAGTAATGATCCTATGAGACCCTTCCACACCCATGTGTGTAGGACCCCAAAAGATCACCATTAAATTTGGTACAGATCTCTAAAAAAGTTATCACATGGGTGTAAGACTTGAATTTTCTAGAGATATGTGCCAAATTTAATAGTGATCCTTTGGTATCTTACACACATGGGTGTGGGAGGGCCTCATGGGATTATTAATCATATATGTGCCAAATTTAATGGTGATCCTTTGGTGTCCTACACACATGGGTGTGGGAGGGTCTCATAGGATTATTACTCATATATATATATATATATATATATATATATATATATATATATATATATATATATATATATATATATATATATATATATATATATATATATATATATATATATATATATATATATATATATATGGGAAAAGCTGGGATTAGCCCACTAGCTCATATGAACATATCAGTCTAACGATCTAGATTGAATCTGAGCCGATCTAACGATCATGGACGTGTGGTAGTGCTTGAATTTTATTTTTTTTTCTACGGATCCAAATCACTTGAAATTTTATGTGTGTGTTCTTCTCATCAATGCACACATATCAATTTATTTCATTTTTTTAAAATTTTTTGCAGATTCATCTATTTTTTATGAACACATGTCTAAAATTTCAAGTGATTTGGATTTGTAGAACAAAAACTAAAATTCAAACACTACCGGATATCCGTGATCATCAGATTGGCCCAGATTTAATCTGGGACGTTGGGATCACATGTTCATATGAGCTAGTGAGCTAATCTCATCTTTTCCTCTATATATATATATATATATATATATATATATATATATATATATATATATATATATATATATATATATATATATATATATATATGTGTGTGTGTGTGTGTGTGAGAATCACACTTGCCCAATTTATAAAATAATTTTATCTATACATAAGTAGTTTTTAACCGTAATTAAGGTGGGTTTCTATGGTGGATGAATCTGTTATTTCATGCATGGTTTTTCATTCGCATTTTTGGGTGCTCAAAATGGTAAAAAATATATTCATTGATTTAACCTACCAAACTACTTTGCATGGCGAAAAGTAGGGTTGGGTTAAGCTATATAACGGGGCCTTTTGAGAATAATATCATTAGTCAAAATTTGGTGGTCTTAGCCACAATAGTATTACCATTATTAGGTTTTAGGGTTTTTGCATGTGTTCGTGTGAGAGAGAGAGAGAGAATAATTATGAGGGGGGAGAGAGATAATAGGTTTTGGGACAATGCTGATACAAATAATAAACTTGTCAAGTGCATCTTTCCAAGTTTTTTCCCTCAATTTAACAAGTTTTCTCCTCAATCTAAATAAGTTGCAACCACTACAAGTATATCTTTTCTATGATATTTCCTTTTTCCACTCTTGACAAGTTACAACAACTACAGAGAAAGTTTACGTGGTCTAGGATTGATATCCAAAAACCACTGTCAAATAATAGATAAATTAATAGGTAAAATTAAGGTCTAGGGAAAAATATTATCCCAAAACAACTGTATATCTCAAAATAATAAGTAAAATTAGAAGAATAGTATCATTACAAACCAAGAGTGAGCATTGTTATAAGAGGAAGAGATAATGATTCAGTCAAAACTAAAGAATTTGGGTGCTAGGAATCAGGATGAAGGTGGAATATTGGTTTACTTATACATATTATTTAGTACAAATAATCCTTTTCATACTTATCTCTTTGTATATAGAAATTTGACAAATTTCATCTCTTTTAATTTTGCTTTATGCTATTATTGTGTACAACACAATAATTTTGATAAACTACTATTTTACATTTTTAGGTTTCTGTGTTTTATTAACTGCAATCATATACTGAGAGTCATCCTTTTTCCATGTAATGCCTTGGATTACAATTGTTGTTATTTGTTAATGCATTATTTTTTGTGTGTGGTTTGTATAAAGTGGAGGCCATAAAGAATCAAAGTAAAGTGCACTTCAAATGATATCTAATGATGTCATTTCACCACCGAAAATCTTTATGATGATATGAAAATATATTCTTCCTTCTACATTACCAATAAAATCATTGTATATTTTTTATCACAGTATTGGTGGTAGCATACTTGTTTATTTAATGGAAACTTGGACAAAAATTTTTAAATAGGAACCTATATAATATTAGGTAAGGACGTAAAGTTATTGTCCATTGACTTTAATGGATCCTTACAATAACTGCAAATCATAAATTTATCCAAGACCACGTAATCTCTCTTTGTAATTGATATAACTTGTAAAATGTGGAATAAGGGAATGTCATATAAAAGATGTAGTGGTCGCAACTTGTTAAGATTGACCACAAAACTCATTAAGATAGTTTATTATTACTCTCTCTCTCTCTCTCTCTCTCTCTCTCTCTCTCTTATAGAAAATAGATTCTCTCCATTAAGATAGTTTATTATTACTCTCTCTCTCTCTCTCATATAGAAAATAGATTCTCAGCATAGATAACCACACAGATAATGTCCCAAGTAAAATTGGCATCCAATGAAATTTGTGACCCGTTGCATTATTAGGTTTTATTTTCTTAACCAAAATGCATTGCCTGCCTGTGTCACACAATCTTGTAAATTGGACTTGCCAATTTTATCAAAGGCTTTTTTATACAAAGTAGTAGTTTTCGACGGTTAATGAAGTTGGGTTTCAATGGTGGTTGAATTATAATTTCATGAGGGATTTCATACGCAGTTTTAGGGTATTCAAAATAGTAAAGAATCTATTCAGTGTTTTAACCTACCAGACCACTAAGCTGCCCTCAAGGCCACAACTAGGGTCGACTTAAGCTATATAATGGGCCCTTTTGGCTCAATATTATTAGTAAATTTTGGTGGCCTTTGGACTTCACAATAGTTTTGCCATCGTCGGTCACAAGGTTTTTTCGCTCAATCTTAACATGTTGAGACCACCACAAATGTATTTTCTATTATATTTCCTTATTCCACACTCGACAAGTTACAACAACTACAAAGAGAGATTGAAAGTTGAAAGTTTACATGTTCTAGGGTTGAAATCCATAAACCATTGTAAAAAATAATAGGCATAATTAGGATCTAGGGATAACAAATCGTGGGAAAAAGTATTTTCTCAAAACAACCATATATCTCAAAATATCATGTAAAATTAGAGCAAAAAATATCATTATAAACCAAGAGCATAATTATGCTTGAGTGTATTTTTTGAACTATAAGCCAACCATTAAACATACGAGGGGATGTACAGCCAAAGGACGGGATTGATCCTAAGATTGAAATGGAATCAGGATTAGATGGTCGTCAAGGGCATACATGCTTAACAAGTTGAGGGACCGTATGAGAGACTAATAAACATGATTTCAAGACACATTTGTCAGATATACCTCAAAATATCACACATGGTGTGTAATATAATCAGGACTTGCCATGTAAGGCTACAATATGCCTTAAAAGCCTTGACAGTGAGTCTCAAAGACCGTCAAAATATCTTAATAAGAGACCGGACTATCAGACTTATATTCCTAAGGTAATTATATTCCTCTCCGCGTAATATTGGAGAAGTTTGAATACAAATTGATATATTGTGACAGACTCCGCTCGTCAAGAGGCGTCTGACGGCTGAACCTTTATGAAATGCCATCAAATCATATTCAAATGAGATAGAACTTAGTAAATACCTATATTGGGGCCTTATATGCCTCTAATCCAATAATCATACAAATAAGACATAATTTGATACATCTCCTGAGCTATGAATCATCGGGATATGCCCTGACAGAAGTAACCCCTCATGATACTTGGGGATTGACATGAAACCTTTGGGATAACCATATTCGACGTGTAATAACCCTCTTCTCAAGGTTTTAATTCATTTGGAGATGATTTGGCCGACTCATTGGCAGCCAAGGCTTATTTTTATCGGCTGTCATGCACATATACAGTAGCTAGGATGACTTCTGGTCAAAATCGAGATTTCTCTCAATCTATTAGATGTTTTCTCATGAGACCTTAATCAATGGATTTCTAACTAGGTATGCTATCAACCATGATCTTGAGAATCTCCCATGAGACAGGGTTGGAGATGGAACAGTAGTTAGCGAGTAAAGAAGATAATTCCTTAAACTTCTTGTTGGTCGTCAATGGTGATGAAAATAGGTGAAAAAATGCTTGGTATCTTAATACAGGTATTAGTAATCATATTTGTGGTAATAAAGAGATGTGTGCAAAATTAAAGTGATGGGGCTTGGTGGTGTTACCAACGAGCCCTATGATGAAGTCTCTGACTTCATTCTCACTAAAGGATAGGGGCCCAAATCCCCACTGACATACCCTTTAATGGTTGAGTGGTGTAGTTGATAGACTACCGCTTTTTTTCCCAATCTATTGAAAAAACGGGTAGGGCATGTCTTCCCATTGAATTACCCAAAAAAAAATATGCAGTGATAAACTTTCATAGATTTATCAAAACATTTAGAAGAAGGGAAGGTACATTTTTAATCAAATTAAAGAGAGGTGATCGTCATCATTTTACGGATGTGTATTATGTTATTTTTAGGAAAACTAATACATCGAGTAAGGGACAACTTTTGGAATAAAGCTACGATATACACCAAAGATTTTCGTCTTCTATGAGAAATAAAAGCAATAGGTTGATTATTAATGTTAGGATGATGAAAACGTAGAATTTTTCACATCAATATTCAAAATTATATTTTGAAATGCCTCAACACTATTTTGAATAATAAATCTTGGTTATGGAATCTGTGGTTTGGCATATAACTTTAATATTATGAAATAATTATCAAAAGGGTGCATTTTGCATACGGATGCATCCCTAGGTATAGATGTAAGGTGCACCTTCAAATTTTATCATGGTATATAATTTTGATGTAAAATGTTTTTAGGATTATCTCAAAATCTATTTTTATATCTAATTATAAAATTTTAAATTTCAAAAAATGGTTAAAATCAAGTAGATCTATAAACATATGAAAATCTTAAAAATGGACGATGTAGATAATATGTTGTAAAATGCACTATTTCTGAGACTTAAAATCTTTTAATTTTTCACGGTAATACATCTCGATGTCAAGATGGTCAATCAAAGGGTTTTTCAACATTAAACTACATTTTCCGATGGATTTTTGAGGGGCATCCATAGTTCTACATTACAAGGTAGCATCTTTATATTAACTTTTTCCTTATTAAAATGATTGGTGAAAAGATTGTCAGCTAGAAATAAATCATCGAAATCTTGCATGGGTGTGTTTCCAATAAAAAAACACTAGAAAGGTTTATCAGTTGGAGAATCATGGAGAGCCACACACCCTTTTCAATTGGTGCATTCAGAAACTAACAGGCCATTTACACTTTTAACAAAGGAAAATTGTCTCATGTAGGCTAGATCGCATTACTACATATGCGGTCCAAAAAGTTAAAGCACCCATCTTAAAGATGGATGCAAGTAGGTGTTTCATTTAAAAACAATGGAAACTAATGACCAAATGTTTTCTTACTTATTTTTACTTCTTTAAATTTATTTATTCTTTCATATTCATGATCTCCATGTTAGAGACTACATGTCTTTAAAAATTAAGTCCAAAAATCCATCGCAAAAATAGATCTATTAATAGGCCTGCATTTCTATATATGTGGGCTGGGCCGCATAGAAACCAGGTCCTTTAACAAATTATAAAAGTAACTTTTGACTTTACTGATGACTTTAGTTAAAAAAAATTGGTTATACTTCTTGAAAGAAATATCAGATGATTTCATCATCATCTTCAAACAATTTTCCCAACTAATTGGGGTTGTCTAACTATCAAAAGATTTAACTATAAAAACAGTTTAAGGTTGCTACCTTATACTATAGAAGTAAGGTGCACCTCAAAAATCTAGTAAAAAAAGTTTTCCGAAGTTGAAAAACTATCCAATTGATCATCTTGATCTCGAGATGTATGACATTAAGTACCTTTAAAATTTTAATTATAAAAAAAAAGATAATCGATGACTTAACAATCAAAGTTCAAGCTCTTACACCAAAAATCTAGATTAGAGAGCCAAAAGCACGTAAAGACAATGTATATAATTCAAATCTTAGTTGATATTGAAGGAAAAAGTTTATATGAGGATGCTACCTTATAGCGTAGAACTACGGATGCCCCTCAAAAATCTATCGGAAAAGGTAGTTTTAACGTTGAAAAACCTTTTGATTGATGATCTCGACATTGAGATGTATGACTATGAAAAATAAAAAAAATTTAAATATCAGAAATAGTGCATTTTACAACATATTATCTACACTTCCATTTTCAAGATTTTCACATGTTACCATTTTTGAAATTTAAAATTCTATAATTAAATATAAAAATAGATTTTGAGATAATCCTAAAAACATTTACATCAAAATTATATACAATAAAATTTGAAGGTGCACATTACCTCTACACCTACATGCCAACTGCACCCGATTTTGAATGTTAGTTAAACCTTATCCCCAAAAGTATGCATATACCAAAAATACACCCCATAACAGACCAAAACACCCCACCGAAGAGGCAAGACTTAGTACACGATAGATATTAGATTACACCATAAACAGTGCACACATCATTTCTCTAGATCCCTAGCACATTTTAGTACACAACTTTGTTGCTAGAGAACATGCATCATCTTTGTTGCTTCATATAGTAATTAAAGTTTAACGTGGGCTTGATTCTGGTTCAATTTGCCTCCCATATTTCCTGATATGACATTGATTTTACCATATGATTAGATTCAAGAATGCAATTGCTTAAATTTAGAGGCTGACAAAAAAAAAATGAACAAAATCTTAAAATCAAGAATCATGCCGTTGAGATTTATAACAAATTTTAAGAACTCACATTTTCAGATAAAAATGGCTTGAGAGTGTAACGAAATATGAAAGTGCATATTACACTATTGGATTACCATTACATGTACACTAAAAGAATAACAACAAGAGCAATTTGGGACACAATTATTTTATCAAAGAGTTCCTCCATCTCTCTCCATAAAATTCTTTTTGGTGTCGGAGCAACCACTGCGACCCAGGCTCAAATCCTAGAAAAGGGCTACTTATGGAAAGGGCTGCCTGAAAAAATAAAATCAGAGTAAGAGCTACCATAGAATCAGAACCTAACGTCGGCTGCAGAGTAGGTGATATGTTACGATCCTAGGTGGTTTAAGGGCCTAACTTTCCGTATTTCCATCATCCAAGGGTTTTAGGACGTATTGGTTTGGTACCTAACATTTGGTATTATTTTGTGCGTGAAAAGGTTACTCTTGGATTCCTATCACTCATTTTGTTTCCTCCCGCAATCAAGTAGTTGATATTTTTATCAAGTCTTTGTCACAAGCATAGTTAGCAATTCGGCGATTAATCGTCGAATTTTTAAAAAAATTGACGTATTTTTTAAAAAATTGACGTATTTTTTAAAAACGTTCTAAACGCCCTTTTTTTGAAAAGTTCGTCCAAAAAACGTGTATTTTTCATAATACTGTTAAAAACGCGATTTCTTGAAAACAAATAAAACGGGTCGAAAAAAACGTTTTGCGAAAATTTCTAGAGACAGAAGGGGGAATTGCTATCAAACCTCTGTGAAAAAGCCCTGCTCAAATCTAGGCACTCCCTCCCCCCCTTTGCAAAAAACTCTATCAAATCTCTAGGAAAAAATGGTCTGATTTTGGTTTGATGGAGCTTTGAAGTGGCTTTAATGGTGGCTCTGAATCTTGCGCTGGTTTACTATTACAATGCGTCGAATTTGCATCAATAGCAGATCTTGAGGTTCCAAGAAGGGGAGTGGGTGATGAAGTTGCAAAGAAGCTAGTTCGAGCTTGAAAAGCACTGTTTCGAGCTCTAATAGACTTGAATCTTTGTCACTCTTTCTTAGTTGTAACCTTAGAATCTTCTTTGCAAAATTCAAATTCAAAGCTTAATCCAAAGACGGATGAATTTAAATCCTAATGTAAGGAGATTAATTAAGGATTTTGAGAAATTTAACTCAACCAAAAGAAGAAAAATAAAGGAAATTGGTTTTTCTTCTTCAAAACCCTCCATAAACCTGAATTGGGTTCCTTCTTCAAAACCTAAGATAAAGTTGGGTTTCTTCTTGAAGTCCCTCTCTCTCTAAAAATTAAGAATTATCCATATAGCATAAATTAAGAATTACTCCAATTTTGATCTAATGAACAAAACAAGATAAAGTTATCCTAATATTCCCTTTATTTTGCTGTATAGAAAAAATGTCCTGTATTGACAAAAAAAAAATAGCCTGGTTTGGAATTTGAAGTTCCATAAAAATCTGGTTCGTATCCACCAGACTGAAAAGAAGCACAAGTGATGGGTAAGAAAAGTTCTGAACAGGTTACTAGAACGGAACTTGAACTCCCCAAATGCACCCCATGAGTTGAGTTTGGAACTTGAAGCTCGAATCTATCGATTTGACTAGACAAGTGGTTCAGAAGCTCAAGTTTCAAGCCGACTGGTTTATAGATTAGGTAGTTAGGTTCTTGGAATTGGTGAGGCGATTTGATAGAAAATAATAAATGGCCCGGATCAAAAATTCATCCCAGCTCTGAACCAGAAATTTTCAGGGAAAAATATGGAAAATTATATACTCTATTTGACTCAACTTTTTACGTACTTTTTTAACAATATCACTAACTTTATTTTTTTTTTATTTTTTTATTTTTTTATTTTTCACATCCACCTTCAAGTAAAAAAGTAATCTTCTAATGACAAAAATACCTCCTATGAACCTACATTTCTATTCATTTTATACAATGAAGTCGATCCCGAACACTTTGTTTTAGACCAACATACTATGCGCTAGACCAACTTTTGATCTCTATTGAAGCCAACTTTTGATCTCTATTGAAGCCAGACCGGCTTCTTGTCCCTTCCAAAACCTGTTTGGCACACATTATGCTGGGATTGGCCTCATTATAAACAACGAAACCAGACAGGCACGATGTGTAGCATACAGGTTTCAATAGGGATCGAGATAACCAGCTTCACAAGGGACAAAAAATAAAGAAAGTTGTGGGTTTAGAGGGGGTTAATTTTGTCATAAAAACTCACTTTTTTACTTGGGGGGGTTGGATACAAAAGAAAAAAAATAGTGTTTGGATTGGCAATGTAGGTTAAAAAATGTTCGGAGAATACTTAGGAAGTTGGGTCTAAGAGATATCTATAAATTTTTCCAAAAAAAAAAAGACAAAAAATAGACATGAGTGTGAAACATGTAAAATAAAAGGCGTTTTTTTAATACCACAAAATAAGAGAACACTAGCATAAATTTCCCCAAAAGAAACAAAACCAGAAGAACCTAGTCAAATTAAAAGAAGTTGCGAAAAATCATTAGGCGAAGAAAATACGATTGGTTCAAACTAGCCTCGAACAACAATACTACAAATTTAGATGTGTATTGGTGTAATACGTCAAACTTTCAATTAGAATAATGAATTCAGAATCAACTTAGAAACCAATGCAAGCACACTGCTAATGCTCAGGAGTCGAACTTTGTCCCAGCCCAATCCATTTCAATGTGCCGCTACTAATTAACAAAAAAGAAATAGATTTAAGGCGTACTTCTGAAGTCTATTGAAAAAAGTTTTTCGGAAAATGGCTTAATTCAATATATATTTCATTCCCTCCAAAATCGAGAGTTCTTTAAGGGGGGCGTTTGGCACCTAGAAATTGAAAACTCATGCTGAAATTTCTACCTCTGAGATATGGATGACAGGAATTTTGATACTTAGTAAAAGATAAATACTGTGTTTGGAAATTTGACTGGATATTTCAACAAGGGTGTTTAGTAGAAACTAGATTTTTGCAATCCTGGAGACAACACAATAATTTGCCTGAAATATACAAAATCAACCATTTTATCTGCAAATTTATTCAAAACCAACCATTTTCACTACAGAATTGTGTCCAAGTATATAGCTAGAATAAAGACTTGCACCATAATTGGTAAAAAATTCAGTCCAAATTGAAAGCTGAACATCATAACATGCACAAAGGACACAAAAACAAGGAAATTCACAAAATGGAAAGGAACAAAGAGCACCCCAACTCATCCTAAACAAGAAACATAAAACACCAACTTAAACAGAAGCAAATAACAAGAATTTTAATTAAATAAAATCTCACAAAAAAAAAGCATACATTTAATGACTAGAAGAAAAACACATCTTTTACCAGCACAATCAGAGATGAAGGTCTCCACAGAGCTGATGAGTTCATTGGAGTCCTTAAGGTGCAGTGCAACAGCAGCCCTCGCGCGAAATTTAGAGGAATCAGCCATTTCAGAAGAGCATTTAGCTGCGTTGAGGCAAGGCAACACCAGTGGCAACACTGAAATCCTCTGAACCCTAAAAACCAAAATTTTGAAATTTGGGAACAAATTTGGTTTTCAGAGAGATCAAAAAACATTGTAATTTGACTACCACACATATCAAAGAACCCAAACATTGTAATTTGACTACCTCACATATCAAAGAACCCTGCAAATCCTTCCATCGAAGCTGTCAAGATGCTAAGTAGTAAACAGTAAAGCATTTCCATATCATCTCCAAAATAAGAAGTATCCAACAATATATGCTCCATTTGGTGATTACTCTAATTCCCATGAATTTCCAAAAATAAAGAGAGAAGGTCCATCTAATATACACCTCAACTCAACATTAACAATACAAAATATACATAGTAGCCATCAAGGCCCAAGATGAGAAATAAAATAAACCCTAAACTGTCAGAACCTGAACCTACGAGGCCCACACGTGATGCCCCAAACCAGTCCACATTCACATTCCTATCCCAACAAAAGGACGTTAGACTGGAGAAAACGCAAGGGATCAGTATCCTCATCTTCTATTAAAGCACTGTACAGTGGCATAAACATAAGCACCCACTCCACCATGGGTCCCTGCACAAGTTGGTATCAGTGGTCCCCACTTATATAACAATCCCAAGAAACCCATTATACATTACCGAATGTGATCTTCATGAAACCACATGTAATCACCAATTGTAGAGAGAGAGAGAGAGAGAGAGAGAGAGAGAGAAAGGAGGAAAGAAAAGCATGGCAAACAACCTGCAAATGTGAGCCTTTACAAAGAGAAAACTCAGATCGCTTTGTCACGGTCCGCCAGATGTTAAGACGTGCTGTCATCCCACAGCTTCCTTTATTCTACTAAACACAAGATTCACAGGTATACAGGCAGTTACAGGGCCACCCAACTTGCCCACCCAGCTCTTCCTTTGTTCATCCTTAATCCCTTTATCAAGAGAGATCAAAGAGAGCTTCCTCGTCTTCTTCATTGAAGATCCACATTTCTTCATCTTTGGTGATTTCTTCCCCAACAAAGAAGGCTTCTCCAACTGGTTCTTCTTATACAAATGACCTGAATAACCCCCCTTATTTTGCAACACATCCCCTGAGCCATAACCCCAAGCATTTGTCTCTACTGCAGCGGCTCCACTGTCAGGCGACCAGATGCCACCATCCGTCGAAAGATGGGCGCCACGACTTGGCAGAAGATGACCAACTCTAGCCAACAGTGCATCAGAGCTGCCATCTTCTAATACTTCGACCGTGATTGGATGGCCTATGATAGCCTTGCCATTCAACCTGCTCATGAGAGAAACCAAGGGAACATGCTGTCCTTGATAGCTTGTTCGAACATTTAGATCAACATCAAAAAGAGGCATCGCATCAATTTCGTAGTTGGGCTCAGCTTTGCTTGCAAGAAATAATTTCTTATTCACTGTTTGAGTAATAGGTGTGCCTCTAATGAAGAAAGGGGACCTTTTCTCTGCTGCTTCTTTGGTCCTCAAACTATGCCTATAATGAAGGGACCCTTCTTCCAAAGTCGATCTATCGTTAGCTCTTCGCCAAGAATTATCTGAAGTGTGAAAATCTTCAAAGAAGCTATTTGGGCCTTTACAGAAAGATCCACCCTTGGCTTTTTTACCTTTCTTAGCTTTCTTACCTGAATGTCTCTTGTTTCTTTTCCTTTTGGACTGCCATTTTGAAGCTCCATTTTCTGCATTACGCTCCTTGTGACCAGATTGATTTGGAAAGATATAGCCCGTTTCATGATGGTCCTTGCCAAGTACATGCCTCCCAACCATGCCTGAACGATGCCTTCGTGATGTGCTCGAAATGAAAGTATGAGGGAAATCTGGCAAGTCAAGAAAACAAAATCAACATGAGAACATCCAGTAATTGGCAAAATGATGTTACAGTAGCTTTCAATAGTAAATCAAACTTCATATTACTTGAATAATGGGAAAAATGCTGTTTGTTTTGTTTTTTTTCAAGCATTAGATCACCTCGACCGAGTTACTCAAACTCGGACGAGTAACTCCCTCGGCCAATGTCCGAGTACCTTGGCCGAGTCGATTTCTTCACACTATTCCCGCACAATGTACACCTCTCATGGAAAAGGAATAGAAGCAAAAAGGTATGAAACTCAACACTATCTATACACACACGTAACTTTCTAGATTCACATTACGAATTCTGCGCACGTATCAATTTCGCATCTTCTTGACATTTGATAATATGCATAGGAGTGACAATGTCAGTTCTGACCATACATATATATATATATATATATATATATATATATATATATATATAGCAGTAATAAAAATAAGGGTGCAGTTTGTATAGGGCCGAGGTTCTAAATAATCAAAATAAAGTGCACCTTCAAATAGTATCGAGAAACGTGGTTTCAATACTGGAAGTCTTTGTGATAGCCTTAAAATATATTTTCATCTTAAATTATAAAATTTAAAGCTTCAAAAATAGTGTAGATCAAGCAGATCTATGAAAACTTGAAAATCTTGAAAATTGACAATCCAAAAATGTGTCACAAGATGCACTATTTCCAAAACTTGAAATCCATTTTTGTCTCATGCCCATGCATCTTGATGCCGAGATGATCAATTTGAGAATATTTGGGTATCAAAATAACCTCTTCTAATAAAATTTTTGAGGTGGGCTCTAATTTGATTGTTTAGAGCCCCGGCTCTATATAAAATTTTTCCTAAAAATAAAGAAAACAGACAAGATACCAGTAATATAGAAAATAAATTAGGTATTTGTGGCTCTTACTGAAATTTTAGTTGGTAAAATATTTCTCCAGTAATCTTTTATTTAACTGTAATTCTCCAGTGATCTTCTCAAAACGTTGTCTGATAAAATAATTTTCTGGAGAGTTTAGCCCATGACATGACCAAAGAATCTTGTCAAGGGCTATCTGATCTGAAGGATTATGCAAAGACCATTAAAGTAGCATATATTTCTATAAACAAGGAAATCTCATATGAAAATATTGTACATCTTCAACTACGCTACTCTAAACAAGAAGGAAACGACCATGATATTCGACTGGGAGAGTGGCAACATCATGCAGCAGGTTGTAGTATACGAATACAAAAGGAAGAAAATGAAGATCATGTATTGATTGCAGGAGGAAATTTACAAGACAAGCTTCAATGGTGTCCTTTGGTACGGTGTTCTTACCTGGACAATTTGAATTTTGCTTGGTGTAGCCCACCAACACTTCCCAACACTTAGACACATGCCATCACACAGATCAGTGACCTTTTTCAAGCTGATGGTACCTTGGAATCAAATAAAATTACAAGAAAGATGGTACACTCTGCGGTGTCACCTAAACCTCCAGAAAATAAAGAAGTAGAACAAATAATAGAATATTAGGACGGAGGACTTGAAATCCAGTTTTCAACTTCCAGGAAAACGAGAAAAAACATAGCTAGAAACCCTCCTAGGATACCAGCCAGAAATTCATATTCGTCTATTTCTCAAACGGAATATGAGAAGGAACACGAAAGAGTAATCCTAGAAGGATTGGGAAAACCTAATGAACAAGTAAGAGAGCCTTATTATAGGGTTGATACCCCAGGTTCATCCCATAGATCGAATCAGGAACCTGTGGAACCTATATTTTCAGATGTAGAATTCCAAACAAATGTCATTCAAAAAGACACAATTTGTAATTGATAAGGAATGTCTTAAAAGAGACTCTAACTCTAAGCAGAATAAAAAATTAAGAGAATGGTTTACGAATGAATTTAATGAAAGACCAAGGATAGAATTCCATGAAAAATATTATGATTTTATGCAAAAAAATAAATTTAATGTCTGTTTCTTTAAATGGTTTGAATGGTTCTGCAGAAAGTATAAAATTAGATTTCCAGACTTTTCTAAAGAAGAAAAGGAAATAAATGTGGCTGAGAATGTTTTTCAAACTTTTACAACCAAAGAAGGAAAAAGTATTCAGTCCATACATCCACCTGAGGCTGCTGCAGATATAAAAGGAGTAAAAGCATCTCCTTATAAAAATGAGCCCAAAAGGTTAGACTCACCTGCTAATATTGAAAGTGTTAAACCATATTATCAAACAGAATAACTATACTAATTATATCTACAATCCTTAGGTAGCCAGACAACAAGAATTGAAAACCTCCTTAATAAGGAAAAATTAAAAAAGAAAAGAGAAAAGAACCAGTAATGTGCAAACCTACCCCTAGTATAAACAAGGACACTTTTAAATTGTATCCTATCAGAAAAGAGGATAGTGAGTTTATATAAGAGCTGGTAGTATCAAAGTTAGAAATTTCTAAGGACCCAACAACTTCTGGGAAAGATAAGGGACAAGATGACCATAATTATTCAGAAGAAGAATTAAACCATTCAGACCAAATCTTTAGTCGTTCTAAAATGCAGGATTTCAGGATTAATATGATTTCTTATGAAAGAAAGACAATCCCGACGACCCCTACAAAGATGTACCACACAAGACCAACCCCAATAGACCTTCAAATTGAAGAATATTATGTTGATAAACCGGCCCAATACGACAGTAGGTCTATTGTGGAATGGAATGTTGACAGAATGTTTGAATATCAGGAAATCAACCTGATGAAGCATATATATAATAATGTATGCTACAGCCTCAAAACAAAATGGCAATAAAGACTCTGGCATTGCCAGAGTTATAGCCTGTGGTTTTAGAGGCCAATTAAGAGGTTGGTGGGATTTTTGTTTAGAAGACAATGATAAAAACCGAATTATAGAAACCAAGAGAAAATATAGTATATGGGTTGAAACCAGTCCAAGGGTTAAACAGGAAGCCCCGATAGAAGAGGAAGATGCGGTTAACACCTTAATCTATGCCATCACCCTACATTTTGTAAGAAGCACGCATTACAGATGAATAGATCCAAAGAATTACTTATAAATTTGAGGTGTCCAACCCTGTCACATTTTAAGTGGTATAAAGATGTATTTTGGTCAAAACTCCTACTTAGAGAAGACTGTAAGGCAGACTATTGGAAAGAAAAATTTACAGAAGGTCTTCCTTACCTATTTTCTTAAAAGGTGAAAACCAGACTTAAAAACAAGAATAATGGGGTAATACCCTACCATGCTTACACTTATGGTGAGTTAGCAGCAAAAATTTGTGCAGAAGGCTTTGCGTTGTGTACAGATTTGAGATCGAAAAGACAATTAGAAAAAGAAAAATGACTGGGAAAAAAGAGCTCGGAGATTTCTGCGAGCAATTTGGATATAATACTTTGTTTTCTTCCCAGCCTAAAAAGAAATTACATGCAAAACAAAAAGGTCATAAGAAAAGAAAATCGTTCGACAAGAAAACACAAAATCCTTTTAAAAAGCTTTCGTGTTACAAGACCCAGTTTATAAAATTCTGCTATATATATTAGATATATATGGGAAAAGATCTTGTTAGCCCATGGGCTGATGGAATAGTGTAAGCCCAACAGCCTAGATTGAATCTAGGCCGATCTGACGATCACAACTTCACTTCATAATATAATTTTAGTATTGTTTCTACAAATTTGAATCACATGAAAGTGTAGGCGTCCATTCTTCTCATCAAGGTGCACCTAATAAAACTATCAAAAATGTAATTTCAGGGATATTTTGGTCAATTTAATTTTTATGAATTAGTTTTTCGATATTTTTATTAGATTCTCCTGTTTTTAAAGAATAGACGCTCCAAATTTCAAGTGATTTAAATTTGTAGAAAAAAATAAAATTCAAATACGAAATGCAGTCGTGACTATTGGATCGGCCTAGATTCAATTTGGGCATTGGGCTTACACTGTAGATGTCAGCCAGTGGGCTATATATATATATATATATATATATATATATATATATATATATATATATATATATATATATATATATATATATATATCGTAGAACGAACTGGTTCTGTCAGAGAACCGCCAATGTCATGGGGGGAACCCACAAGTTCCCAATATTTTGCAAAAACCGATTCGGCTCCGACAATTCCCAATCCAAATCTGCCGGTTCCGATCCGGATCAGCATTTTTTTAAACATTGGTTGAATCTAATAAGGTTAGGATTCTGAATCTTATAAATGAACTTTTTTTAACTTTTTTGAGCTTTTTATTATAAAAATACGTGTTACCGACTACAACACAAATTGAACCTAGGACAAATAGCATATGAAACGAAGTGCTACCACACAACCACTCTAATGTTATTTCAATATATAGACATTATTTTATATACAAACCACCTAATTTAAGATGGAAAAGTAACAAATAACAAACAGAATAGGACATGAACACAAGACCTCTTATGAGAAGAGCCATTCAAACAAGGCTATTGTCAAGCCCCTTTTCCTAAGCTTCATGTGGTGCAGGCAGCCTAGTGCACGTGGTGACAGCCTGATGCGTGTGATGTAGGCAACCTGGTGCGCATTGTGCAGACAGCCTAGTGCATGGGACGCAGCTAGATGGTGCGACTAGTGCGTATGGTGCAAGCCAGCTAGTGCAGCACGAAGAGCGTGGTGCACGCCAAGTGGTGCTTGTGATACATTGATGGCCAAGGGCGTGGGGGAACCTCTTGGTGCATGAAGCAACATGTGTCACTTTGGTATGGAGTAGGTACAACTCACAATGGTCAGTTCTTTACGTCTAACACTATAGTTGAGAGGGGTGTGTGCCTCTCGCCCTAGGTCAAGTGAGAGGGTCATGGTGTGCAACATTGGGTGTGCATGCACGCATGGGTGGTGGTGAAAGACCCTTGGTGTGAGGCCCTAGGCAAAGGATAAAGTGGGTTGATGGCTAAGAGATGGCTCGACCTGATGGGGCATGGTCAAGAGGACAATGTGCAAGAGGCAAGCCATACACCTGGCTGGGCAGGTGTGTGATCAAGACGGCTATGTGGGTTCAAACTATGTAACTTCCTAGGTATGGGCTTATGTAACTGCCATAGGACATATGCTTGAGTGGTAGTGCAGGTGTGAGTAGACCCTTGTAATAGTATTATACGCGTGCATGGCTAGTCAAGCCCTAGAGTAATTGATTAGTGAACCCACCCGCCTCCACTCAGGAGCCAAGTGGCCTGGATTGAGGGAGAGGGGAAGGTAGGCATAATGGCCACAGGAGCGGTGGGCAAATACGCCTTGCTGGCACAAAAAGTGGGATATGGTTGGACTATGTGTGTAACTGACCAAGTAGTGGGTGGCCAAGTGACCTACATGCAAAAGGTCATTGTGGTGGCATGATCGTTATGTACAATGTAGCACTTGAAATTCAAATGTAACCTTGGGGGCCATAAGTAACCCTTGCCCGGCCCAAGTGGGGACTGTGGCTATATATTCTTGCAATTGTATAGTGGAACAAGTTAGGCTATGGCACTTGGCTATTCGGTCGCTTTTATGTGTCCCTTGTGCATGTGATTGAATCTAACTCTCTCTTGTGCATTGTGAAGGAAGGTTGGCCCAGCCTTGGTGGAACGAGGATTGAGGTTGGGTGTCGCGTGGACGTAGTGAGAAAATTTATCCTCGTGATAGTTGGTAGCAAAGCTTAAGGTTGGCTGGTGCAACCATGGCTGGTGTATAGCTGATGTGCGCAACCGTGTTGAACACTGCAGTTGGAACAAATCACCCAAGGAGCTCGAGATGGTGAGGTAGGGAACAACCTTGTTGTCTTGGAGGCCCGGTTCGGTGCTTTGGAGGAGAAGGCGGAAGGGCACCGTGGTGCCTATGATGTTCGCATGAGAGGGCTCATGGACGACCTCAAGGCAAACCTAGCAAACCTACAAGAAGACATGGCGCTTGTCAAGGCAGATTAGTGGTGAGTTGGACTCTCGAGCAATGAGGGTATCAGAACCATGTGTTTGAAGGCCAGCGGGACTCTAAGGTGTTGCAAAACTTGTGGGATATGAAGCAGTATTTTGAGGCTGCTCATGACCATCAGGAGGATAGAGCTGGCATTTGTGCCATGTACCTCGCTGGAAATGCGAAACTCTGGTGGAGGATAAGGGTTGCGAACACAACAAGGACCAAGGTCAGCATTTGGGAGGCCTTGAAACAAGAACTGAAGGAGCAGTTCTTGCCAAGAAACGAAACTTGGGTGGCTCGTGAGGCTTTGAGAAAGCTTCACCAAACGAGTTCAGTGTGTGACTATGTGAATAGGTTCGCGTCATTGATGCTGGATATATGGATCATGACCGAGAAGAATCAATTGTTAAATTTAGTGTCTGGGTTGCAGGGTTGAGCCCAGGCCGAGTTGAGGAGGCAAGGCGGCAAGGCATGCATGACTTGGCTACTGCTACAGCGGCAGTTGACGACCTAGCAGACCTTGACCTTCGGGCAGTGGAGTCAAACCACGAGGGTAGGCCATCGAGGGCGAGTGGTGAGAAGGTGGTGTGCGGTAATGGAACTAGACCTGAGAAGGGAGCAGCCAAGAAGGAGGCACCCCAGAAAGCCTTCTTAGGCTGTTTTCATATAGGGGGGGGACCATCGAGCAAGGGTATGCTCATAAAAGCAGACCCTCAATGTAGTTAAAATCGTGCAAGAGAACGAGACCCCTCACAGTTGGGTTTGTTGCGATTGATAAACGCCATACAACTGGGTTCAACAAGAGCACCATGTCACGACCCAAGCTTTGCTAAGCCTAAATGCCTTGTACACTATGTGCATAGACCCATTTTTATATCACTTGTGCCTGGAAGATTCTAGAGTTGTCTAGTAAACTCACGTGGGTTCTAGTGGGTTTCTAGATCGGTCCTAGAGGCTAAACTGTGTAGAATCTAGAGAATTGTTAAGGCTAAAGGGTGCCTAGCCGTCAGATGTATGCCATGTGGATGTATCTTGACCGTAGGTTATAAGACATTGAGCCTATATAAAGGAGAGGACCCCTCATTTGTAACCCCAACCTGGAAAATGTGTGGAGCCTGGGAAGGATAAAGCCTCAGAAGCGTGAGGACCTCATACATTGTAAGGATTCTTTGGATATGGTGGATTTATAAGGCCCTTGAGCCAAACTTGTGTGTCCTTCTCTTGTGGTGTGCTTGGCTTATAAATGTGTGTTTGGTGCATACTCGTGAATTAAGCTAGTGCGTGGGTGGTACGCACTAGTGAATAGCACGTTGTGCCTAGTTGGTGCACGTCCGTGGGAAGGCTGACCCATCCTTGCCAGACTAAGGAAAGAGTGTCACACAATCGAAGAGTGACGCATCGAACTAGAGTTGTGACAAGTGGTATCAGAGAAAAGGTTCAAGGGAACCATCAAGTTTGCTCGTGGGAGCTCGTGTTGGCTGCTGATCTCGTGGGCTTAGAGAGTAGGACGTGACGGCTTCGAAGGTAACCAGGGACGATTTGGCTAATGAGAAAGGTCGTGGCAATACTACCAAGAAGGAAGGGAAAAGGGAGAAGTCTCAAGGCCCCGTGGCTGGCATGGAGAAACGGGTGGCACGGATTGAGCTAGCTGTGGGTGATGAGCAAAATTGATTTGGGGAGATCGATCATAGCATAGCAGGGCTCGAGGCTGGGCTTGAGGACTTGAGGGCTGGCATGCTGCTAATCTTCAACGAGATGTCGAGTGCAAATCATAAGGGGACGGAGGCCTTTGAGGACAGGCTGATGGCATGTCAAGGCTGCAGGAGCAGGTAGAGGAGCTGAGGGGCGACCTAACCCTATGCAAGAGGGCTGTGAGCAAATGGGTGACTTGTGGCTCAAGAAGTCCCTAAGGTATGTATACCGGAACCCAAGATCTTTAATGGGGTGAGGGATGCCTGAGAGTTGGACAACTTCTTGTGGCACATGGAGAGATACTTTGAGGCCATCCCTATTGGGGATGAAAGGGCCAGGGTGCATACAGCCACCATGTACCTCTCAGACACGGCTACACTTTGCTGATATTGAATAGGGGAATTGGACCATTGATACATGGCACGAGTTTAAGACGGAAATCAAAAGGCAGTTCTACCCTGAGAATGTGAAGTATTGGGCTCGTAAGAACCTTAAGCGACTAAGGCACACAGGGTCGATACAGGACTATGTGAAAGAATTCTCGACCTTGATGCTAGAGATCCCTAACATGGCTGAGAAGGACCTGTTTTTCAATTTCATGGACGGCCTGCAACCTTGGGCTGAGCAGGAGTTGCAACGCTGAAGTGTGCACAACATGGTATCAGCCATGGCGGTGGCTAAGCAGTTGGTAGAATTCAAGAAGAACAGCCCCTCAAGGCAACAACCCCCTAAGAATAATGATGGCCATGCTTGGAGAGACCAAGAGGAGGTCTCTAGTTCCAAAGTTAGACTTGGTGAGCCCTCAAGATGGAGGAGTCACAAGGAAGGGCTTGGCAAGCCCTCAGGCTGAAGAAATAGTAAGGACCAAAGAGAAGGGTCCAAGCCACAAAGCATAAAATTTTTCACATGCTATGAACCATATAGGGCACAGGATTGACCGATTAGAGCATATCTTGGAGCCCTCATAGCCAAGTGGACGCTGCAAAGGATGATGGTGTTCAGGAGACTCGAATAGGGTCAATTCAGCTCTTCATTGCGATGAAGGCTGAGGCGAGGAGACCCAAGGCCCCAAGGAAGGGTCTCATGTACATAGCCCCAAGCAAGGATCTCATGTACATAGATGCCCAAATCAATAGAAAAACCACGAAGGCTATAATTGACACGGGGGCAACACACAACTTCATCTCCAAGGATGAGGCTAACCGACTGGGCTTGCGGTTTGCCAAGGAGACGAGATGGGTGAAGGCTATGAATTCAGAGTCCCAAACCATTCACGACACAGCTCGTGTACACGTTGACTCATGGGGTGGCAAGGTCGACGTGTCCATAGTGCCTACGGATGATTGACTATCAGATGGTCCTAAGGATGGACTTCTGGAGCAGGGTGAAGGTGGCGCCCATGCCCTTCGCAAACTCAGTGTGCATCATGGAGGAGGGCGCTCCATGCTTGGTGCCTATGGTATAAGGCACCAAGATGGTCGGTAGTACCATATCAGCTATGCAGCTCACCAAGGTGGGGGAGCTGGCTCATGTGGATTCAATAGTGGGATTAATTAAAGGGGGCATTCTAACGACGAGGTGCCACAAAGGTCGCCTCATAGGAAGGAAGTAGACCATAAAGCTGGATGGGAGCCAAGGGCAAAGGCTTCAGCATTGGACCATGTCAAGGTAGCTCCTTCAAAGGCAAGGAAGAGTCTTAACAATGGAAGCAAGGGTTGGCAAGGGCAAACCAACCCAATTTGCACCAAGGCCACTACATAGGGGAGACAACCGACCGGAAGGTACACAAATGGAGATCATGAGGCAAGTGCGTGGCTAAGTGAAGATGGTCGGTCAAGAAAGCAAGTTGTGAGCACTCACAGGATTTCTGGCGACTAAAGGACAAGGACACATCATAGAAGGTCTGTGACGAGGACGTCACAAAATTAGGTGGGGGAGAGTGTCACACCCCAAGTTTTGTTATGCTTGGATGCCTTGTACACCATGTGAATAGACCCATTTTTTCTATAACTTGGGCCAGGAAGGTTCTAGAGTTGTCTAGTAAACTCACGTGAGGGTTTCTAGGTGGGTCATAGAAGCTGGACATTGTAGAATGCTCTAGAGAATTTTAGGACTAGAGGGTTCCTAGCCGTCGAATGTATGCCATGTGGATGTATCTTGACCGTCGGTTGTAAGGTCTTGAGCCTATGTAAGGGGGAAGACCCCTCATTTGTAACCCAACCTGGAAACCGTGTAGAGCCAGAGAAGGGTAAGCCTCAGAGGTGTGAGGAATTCATACATTGTAAGAATTATTAGGATATAGTGGATTTATGAGGCCCTTGGGCCAAACTAGTGTGTCCCTCTCTTGTGATGTGTTTGGCTTATACTTGTGTGTTTAGTGCATACTTGTGAGTTAAGCTAGTGTGTGGGTGGTGCGCACCAGTGAATCGCACTTCGTGCCTAGTTGGTGCACGTATGTGGGAAGGCTGACTCGTCCTTGACGGACTAAGGAACGCGTGTTGTACGATCAAAGCGCGGGGCTTCATGCTAGGACCGTGACAACAGGCTTGGGAGGAGACCTAGCCATGCAATGAGACCACAGACTCTGAGGAGTTAACATATGACTCAGGTGGGGCCACTGGTGATGACAATGGGTGAGTGGAAAGAGTGCTTTGCCTCAACGATGGGCGAGGCATCTTTGGCTAGTGAGAGGAGTGATGAGGTAGGCCATCAAGCTACTCCTAACGGCGCTAAGAAGAGGAGATTTGGCCACAGGAACGAGTATCACAGGCATTGGTCGATCTGTGGTCAGGTTGGTGCAAGGCCATCTTCTTGATGTCACAAGAGGTAGCATGGGTCATCATGGCAACAACAGACCTAGCCACGCACCCAGACACATGGTCGCAGTGCGAGGACCTAACCATGTGTGCATAGGTGAGGGACTTGGTGGCAGTAGTCAACCTGAGCAAGTGAATGAACAAAAGGCTTGGTGGCAATAGTAGACCTGGCCAAGCGAACGAGCAAAATACTTGATGGCAGTGACGGACCTGGCCAGGTGCGAGTGAGGCTAAGTAGAGACTTGGTCGAGACAAGCATGGGTGTTGGCTAGAGCCGCAGCTTGTGCGGACCTGGTGAAGATCAAGAGTCCAACGAGGACATCGATGTTTACGTGAGGGAGGCTAGTTAGACCCCTTTTTCCTAAGCGAACACATCAGAGTTTAAGAGGGGGAGGCTTGTCAGACCCCTTTTCCTTAAGCCTCAAGTGATGCAGGCAGCTCGGAGCACATGGTGCAAGCAAACTGGTGCACGTTGTCACGACCCTAGACCGTGCGACACTCCTTCCATAGTCCGTCAACGAAGAGTCACCCTTCCACAGACGAGCACCAACCAGGCACAAAGTGCTACTCATTAGTGCGCACCACCCACAATAGCTTAACCCACGAGTATTCACCAAACACACAAGTATAAGCCAAGCACAACACAGGAGAGGGACATACGAGTTGGCCCAAGGGCCTTATAAATCCACCATATCCAAAGAATCCTGACAATATATGAGTTTCTCACACCTCTAAGGCTTTACCCTTCCCACGCTCCACACATTTTCCAGGTTGGATTACAAATGATGGGTCCTGCCCCTTATATAGGATCAAGGCCTTACAACCGACAGTCAAGATACATCCACATGGCATACATCTGACGGCTAGGAACCCTCTAGTCGTAACAATGCTCTAGAGAATTCTACATAGTCCAGCCTCAAAGAGCCATTTAGAAACCCATTAGAACCCACATGAGCTTATTAGACAACTCTATAACCTTTTGGACCCAAGCGATAGAAAAAATGAGTCTATGCACATAGTGTACAAGGCATACGGGTGTAGTAAAACTTGGGGCGTGACACTATCCCCACCTAATTCTACGACACCCTCGTCACAAATCTTCTATGACGTGTCCTCGTCCTTGAGTCACCACAACGCCTGTGTGAGCTCACAGCTTGCCTTGTTGACCGACAATCTTCACCTAACCACGAACTTGCGCCATGATCTCTTCCAGTCGGTTGTCTCCCCCGTCAAGTGGTCTTGGTGCAAACTGGGTTGGTTTGCCCTTGCCAACCGTTCTTTCCATTGTCAAGACTCGTCCTTGCCTTTGAAGGAGCTACCTTGACATGCTCCTATGTCGAAGCCGTTGCCCTTAGCTCCCATCCAGCTTTATGATCTGCCTCCTTCCTATGAGGTGACCTTTGTGGCAACTCCGTTAGAATGCCCTCCTAAAGGTAATCCCACTATTGAAGCCGCACGAGCCAGCTCCCCCAGCTTGGTGAGTTGCAAAACTGTTATGGTCCTACCGACCGTCTTGGTGCCTTGTACCACAGGCACCATGCATGGAGAGCCCTCCTTCATGATGCACTCTAAGTTTGTGAAGGGCATGAGAGCCATTCACCCTGCTCAGGAAGTCCATCCTTAAGACCATCTGATAGTCAATCATTGGTAGGCACTATGGACATGTCGACCTTGCTGGGCCAAGGCGTACGTCCACCCCACGAGCCGTGCCATGAATCGTTTGGGCCTCCGAATTCATAGCCTTCACCCATCCCGTCTCCTTGGCAAACCATAAGCCCAGTCGATTAGCCTCATCCTTAGAGACAAAGTTGTGTGTTGCCCCCGTGTCAATCATAGCCTCCGTGGTTTTTCTATTCCTTTGGGCATCTATATACATGAGACCCTCGCTTGGGGCCTTGGGTCTCCTCGTCTCAGCCTTCATCCCATTGAAGAGCTGAATTGACCCTATTCGAGTCTCATGAACACCATCATCCTTCGAGTCATCCTTCGCAGTGTTTAGCTTGGCTCTGAGAGCTCCAAGATATGCTCTACTCGGTCAATCCCATGCCCTATGTGGTTCATCGCATGTGAAAGCTTTTATGCTCTATGGCTTGGACCCATCTCTTTGGTCCTTACCATTCCTCCAGCCTGAGGGCTAGCAAAGCCCTTCCCTATGGCCCCTCCACCTTGAGGGCTCACCATGTCTATCTTTGGGGTTAGAGACCTCCTCCCGGTTTCCTCCACCAAAGCCATCATTATCCTTAAGGGGTCCTTGCCTTGAGGGATTGTTCTTGAATTCCACCAACTGCTCAGCCACCGCCATGGCCGATGCCAAGTCGTGCACACCTTAGCACTGCAACTCCAGCTTAACCCAAGGTTGTAGGTCGTCCACGAAAAACAAGTCCTTCTCAACCATGTCAAGTATCTCTAACATCAAGGTTGAGAATTCTTTCACAGTCACGTATCAACCCTATGTGCCTTAGTCGCTTGAGGTACTTATGAGCCAAATACTCCACATTCTCAAGGTAGAATTGTCTTTTGATTTCCCTCTTGAACTCGTCCCACATATAAATGGTACAATTCCCCCGTTCAATATCACCATGGCGCCTCCACCACCACAATGTAACCATGTCTGACAGGTACATAGTGGCAATATGCACCTTGGCCCTTTCATCCCCCAAAGAGATGGACTCAAAGTATCTCCCCATGAGTCACAGGAAGTTGTGCAACTCCCGTGCATCACTTGCCCCATTAAAGGTCTAGGTTCAAGTATACGTACCTTGGGGAAATCCAGGGCCACCAAGGCCCCATTGTTCACAGCCCTCATGCATAGAGCCAGATCGCCCCTCAGTTCTTCCACCTGCTCCTACACCTTAGATAGCATAGCCACAAACTTGTCCTCAAAGGCCACCCTCTCTTTCTTATTGGCATCCGACATCTCTCGAGGCCTTATATATTATGACTGATCTCCGCAAATCAGTCTTGCCCATAGCCCACGACTAGCTCTAGCCATGCCACCCATTCCTCAAAGGCAGTCAAAGATTCTTGGGACTTCTCGCTCTTTCCCACTTTCTTGCTAACGCTGTCACGGCCTTGCCCATCAGCCTGGTCGTCTTTAATCACCTCAAATGCCATGGTCGTCCCTCTCTTTTAGCCCACAAGCTAGCAGCCCAAGCGCAGTAGTACAGCCCACACAAACAGTAGCTCCCACGAGCAAGCCAGATGGTCCCCTCAAACCTTTGCTCCGCTACCACTTGTCACGACCCTAGCTTGAAGCCCTGCACTTCAACCATGTGGCACTCATTCCTTTGTCCTTCAAGGACGAGTCAGCCTTCCCACAGACATGCACCAACTAGGCACGAAGTACTACTTACTAGTGCACACCACCAAAACACTAGTTTAATCACGAGTATGCACCAAACACACAAGTATAAGCCAAGCACACCACAAGAGAGGGACACACGAGTTTGGCCCAAGGGCATTGTAAATCCATTATATCCAAAGAATCCTTACCATGTATGAGTTCCTCACACCTTTGAGCCTTTACCTTTCTCGGGCTCCACACCTTTTCCAGGTTGGATACAAATGAGGGGCCTCTTACATGGGCTCAAGGATGTACAACCGACGGTCAAGATACATCCACATGGCATACATCCAACGGCTAAAACACTCTAGCATTAATAATGCTCTAGAGCATTCTACAAAGTCCAGCCTTTAAGACCCATCTAGAAACCCACTAGGCCCACGTGAGTTTACCAGACAACTCTAAAACCTTTCGAGCCCAAGTGATGGAAGAAATGGGTCTATGCACATAGTGTACAAGGCATCTAGGCATAGCAAAACTTGGGGCATGACAACATGGTATGAACAGCCTGGTGCGTGCGATTTAGGCAGCCTGGTGAAGGAAGCCTGTTGCGTGTGATGCAACTAGATGATGCGGCTGGTGCGTATGTTGCAGTTCGGCTAGTGCAGCACGATGCGCATGGTGCAGGCCAAGTGGTGCTTCCGATTCATTGGTGACCAAGGGCATGGGGGAACCCCTTGGTGCATGAAGCAGCCATTTTGCCATTTTGGTAGCTACAACTCATGAAGGTCCAGTTCTTTACATACAACTATAGTTGAGAGGCGTGTGTGCCTCTCTCCCTTAGTCGTGCGAGAGGTTCAACGTGTGAAGCATTAGGTGCATGGTGCACACATGCATGGTTGGTGGTGAAAGATCCTTGGTGTGAGGCCATGGGTAGAGGATGATGTGGGCCAATGGCTAAGAGATGGCTCAACCTGACAAGACATAGTCAAGGGGCCAGTGTACAAGAGGTGAGCCACACACCTGGCTACGTAGGTGTGCGATCAAGGCAGCTATGTGGGTTCAAACAGTAATTATCCAAGTATGGGCTTATGTAACGGCCATAGGTCACATGCGTGAGTGGTAGTGCATGTGTAAGTGGACCCTTGTAACTATACCATGCAGGTGCATGGCTAGTCAATCCCTAGATTAGTGGGTTAGTGTAACCGACCCCCTCCACTTAGGAGCCAAGTGGCATGGATTTAGGAAGTGGGGAAGGTGGGCGTAATGACCAGCAGGAGTGGTGGGTAGTTATGCCTTGTTGGCACAAAATGTGGGATAAAGGCATGCCATGTGTGTAACTTGATCCTAGAGGGTGGCCAGGTGGCTGACCTGGAATGCGTGGTGGCATGGTGGCCTCCATGCAAAAGGCCATGGTAGTGGCATGACCGTTATGTACAGTGTAGCATTTGAAATTCAGATGTGACCTTGGGGGTTACAAGTATCCCTTGCCCGGCCTAGAGTGAGGGGACCGTAGCTGTATACTCCTGCAATTGTATAGTGGAACACGTTGGGCTATGGCTTGGCTATTCGATTGCTTTTGTGTGTCTCTTGTGCATGTGATTGACTCTAACTCTCTCTTGTGCGTTGTGTGACAAGGCTAGGCTAGCCTTGGTCGAGCGAGGAATGAGGCTGGGCACCGACGTGGATGTAGTGAGTAAATTTACCCCCGAGATAGCTACCACCATGAGATTGTGCATGAGCCATAAGATTGTAGGAAATGACATTATACACGCCTATATTATTAAAAATATTGGTTGTACAGACATGTTAGGAAGTACTGGCATTTTCCTTTTAATATGAGTACTGGTATTTTAGCCTCGCGCACTAAATATTCTGACACATACTAAATACCGACAAGTGTGTAGATATCCATTGAATACTACTTTGGTAGTACCCGGAATTTCAATGTTTAGGAACTCAGAAGACCGACTTCCTTACATTACTCTATATTTATGGACTAAACCCTAACCTAGATCTGGTCTAGACTGCCTATTATATGGATCCTTAAAATCCTTAACAAAAGATGATTCCGCCCATGAACTGACACTGAAAAATTGAAGGCCGATTTGAAAACTTCAGAGGTCTTTCCTGGAGACCCTGGCAGGCAAAAACGGTATGGCAGATATTGCCCTTGCAGAGTCCTTGTTAAGATCCTCAAGAGCTTCGATATGAGTGTGCATATACAAAAGTCAGATAAATAGACTGAAAGTTGTGCCCTATGGAAGTTTCAATGCCAAAACTAAACCGCAAATAAAAAGCCGACCAAATTTCACCTAAGTACTAACACGATCTTTGGATGCATGAATAGGTACAGTTTCGCAAATGAACCCATTTGACCGAAGTAGAAGGTTAATATGCTGTTTGGCTGTATGACTAAGTGCAAAATGCATAACATCCAAATTTTGGCCTCAGATTCTAGATTTAGACCAACCAATAGAATCTGCGACCTTTCTTCAGTCAAACCTAAGGTTTTTTTCATAAAAATAAACCCCTCCAAAAGAGTTCCTGATTTAGCACTTGTACCCTTGTTTGGAAAAAACTTGTGCTAACGTTTTGGAAAGGGTTAAAATGAATTCTACACCAATCCACCTCAGATCCTCTTTCTAAATCAACGAGTTCTTTGACTTGAATTCTCCTTGAATGGCTCAGCCATGGACCTGCTTCCCAAGCTCATTATTCATGCGGACAGCGCATGACTTAGCCATTCGGTCATGGATCTTGAGAACCATTAGTGAAGATCATCTTGGATACTGCAATTCTTGTTTTCCCATGGTAAAAGTTAGTTATATCAATGCCCAGACGAACATCTTCACCAAATGCACCATTACAAAGTCCCAAATAGTGTCCTGCATCAAGCTTTGAAGGTCAAATGCTACTCTTTGATGGTTTCAGGGCCAGCCAAAACCCCAACCTACCTGTCAAATTTTTTAAAAGTTGAAGATAGAAAGAACGCCACCAAAGCTAGTAGGGCTTTCACATGTCAAATGCAGAAACTTAAAGAAAACCTAGCACTCAATTCACCAAAATAGAACATGTTTTTCAATATTTGACCGATTCCACTTCATATTTAAAGACTCCTGATAACGTTGACAGAAAATTGCCAAAGTACTCTGAAGAAGAAATCTGAAACTTTCTGTTGTTAACACACTGAAGGAGAGCTTTTCACATAATAGCAATGCAGAGAAGAATCAAAGCAGTACCAACATTCTTTTATTCTTTGTCAGGATTGCAGTAGAATTATTTAATTACAACTGTATTACATATAGACTTGCCAGAAACCTTCAAAGAGACAAGTCCATCACAAACCTGAAAATAATCAAGATATACAAAGAATTGGTGATCTTAAGGTCTCATTTTCAGTATGAGAGCATGGTTTTGTTTTGCATGCTCGAGAATACTGAGAGTTGTAGGAGCAGATAAAAGATTAGTATGGGTTTGTTTTGAATACATTATACAACAATTTCTGTAGCATACTGAATAAGCCAGTTTAAGGTGGATTTGGGAGTGGCACTCCTTTACATCACTAATGTGATGGGTGCAGCATCTAACTGACGGTAACACAATGGGCCAGGGGCTCTTTGCAAATTAATCACATCATGGGGGCTAAAGATCCGTTTAAAAATGTCTGCAAGTTAGCAAAAGAGCATTGCAAACCACCCATTTACTCCCACTGGATCCTTAACACTGTAGCACCTCATTGTATAGCATATGCCTTTGCAAACACAGCCTAAGATCTTAGGAATCGGGTTTGGGCTGCTGGGTTTTCATAGCACAACATCTCAAGTTCCAATCCTATGTAACCTTGTCAAAAAAAAAATCCTGCCTTAGATCTTTTCTCCTGTACAAATCTCATGAGACATGAACCAACCTCATTTGACTAGGGAAGCCCAGTGTGAGGGTGTATATACAGATGTTCCAATGCATTCCATCCCATTCAGATTGGAAATTTCATCCAAATCAGTTTCTAGCAAAAAGCCCAATATGAACAGGCAAATAAGGACCTTGTATTTGGACACCTGTGAGGCACAGATAATTCAAAATGCTTGCTATGTCCATGTCGGATACTTCAAAGGTGTGTAAAATCACCAAAAAAAAAAAAAAAATAGCCCTGATGGCTGCATGCCCAGAGCCATACCCGTGAATAAAAGATGAAGCTCCCACAGAAAGTGTCGTGCTATGATTTATATCCAACTGCCCCACAAAACTAGGAACTTCCTGATGTACAGCAATACAAATATCATAACTTCTAAATTTATTGGAAAAATATGTGCAAGCCTGAACTCTTAATAACTGGCAACTATGACATATCAATGTTGAGAAAATAAGATTTACAAGATTAGATTCCAGTTCTCCAGATAATGAGAGTTGCATACAAAGATGCATGCAGCTCATTAACCAAAGAATGGAAAAAAGAAAACAGACAAGTACAATCATAAACAATAAAATCTGCTTGTATTGTTTTCAAAGGATAAACAGTTTCTATTGTTTAAAAGATGAATTATAGAGATGTGTGCCATTGAGGGAACAAAAGAAGCCAAAATTAAGACAAAAAAGATCTCTAGGTCAATCATGAAGAAAACTACATGAATAAACATCTTCTATAAAATAATACATTATGTTAGGAAAAAAAACAGCATGCATTACATAACCCCAAAGGATAGCAATCAAAGCAATGGAAAGGAGTAAAAACATGGAAATGTAAAAGCAGCAGTTTAAACAATTATAAACTGTACCTCGAGTCTGTTTTGCATCCTTGACCGACAGCGCATTCAAAAATCTTGTATCATAACAGTCATCAGGGAGCTCCAACATGTCAGAAAAGGCACTACCAATCATCATGGGATGATCATTTCCAGTTTCATACACGTGTTGTGAGCCATTCAGCGAAATCTCCTTCTCAGATGAAGTCCCTGTGCAGTCCGAATTAGTATTCACTGGGCTCGCTCCTTTGGATTCTGTTGATTCTAGGCCATCTTGAAAGTCTTGGCTAACTATAGGGTCATCACTACCAGGGATTGCAAGTTTTGTCGTGCTCTCTAGAACCTTTGTTAGAGGGCGCCGCCTGTTTTTTCTCCTAAGGTTTTCATAGACCTGGCCTGCCTGAGATCTTCTTCTTTTCAAGGTAGAAGAAGACCCCTTGCTGCTTTGTACAGGACTTCCATTAGACAAGCTGTAACCAAAATTAGACTCACTGGGTGAACCACTATCAGCAAGAAATCCTAACTCATGTGTTCCTTCAGTTAGAGAAGAAAACGGCTTTTGTTTACTGGTAACTTTCAAGCCAAGGTCCTGGAGACCTCTCATGCGTTTTGCACCGCCATCATCTTCTGAATCATTTGGGGTTTTTCTTTTTGACCGTTGCATATAATGATCTGTTTGCTCAAAGGATATAACGGATTCAGATGCTTCTTGAGTTAAATTTGATTCTAATATATTTAACTGCCCAAACTTGTAACCCCTCTCATCTTTACCAGGGGCTAAAGTGTTTTGTGACTGCTTAACCAAAATACCATTTTTGGAACCAAGTGAATGATCAGTCCTCGAGTAGATATTCTCACTCGCTTTCGAGTTGCGAGCACTTTCAAGCTCAAGAGCATGGAGAATGGCATCTTCTCTACGAGCATATTTGACAGCTTTCTTGGCAGGATGAGCTGCATAAGCCTTGGCTTTTTCGATGCACTCATCATATTCACCACACCGAAATGCTTTAACACGCTTGGACTTTTCGATATTGTACCAGTCCCTGAAAGCCAATAAGCAGCTCGCTATGAAAATCGAACAGCAATACAATCAAAATCTGTTATACGATCGTATAAAACCACAAATTTAAAATTCAATGAGAAAGAAACCAAAGCATCAGTTAGTGCTTACATTTATCAAAAAAAGAGATTTATCCGGTATTTGCAATTGAAACAAGAACATCTCCCTTTAAATGGGGGCATATAAGAGATACCCATAAAAACCAAGTGTTGATTCATGATCCCCTACCTAAATATAACAAATGAAAGTTTGGCATAATGCAACAAAGTGGAGAATTGAACTATCAATGCTTCAAAGTTTAAACAGCTATAAATGATCTTCAAATCACAAAAAATGTCAACATATGCCAACTGACATACATGCATATTAATCTGAATACTAATTCAAGCATAAATTGCTAGGAATTGTAGAAGTTCTTTATTGTCCCATCAAGTGATGGCCCAATCTTGGGATTTGATCTTTTGCTTAAGCTTGATCTACCGAGCCTAGACTCTGCACAGATGCTGACAACAACATGTTTTTATTTTGTTCACAATGGCCTTTTTATTCAAACTAATAATAATTTTTTGATATTTGGACAAAACAAAAAGCAGCCCAAATTTCATAATGCCACAGCATCTAGTGTTATGCTTGTAACAACACAAGCATCAATCATGGATTTTTTAACATGGAGAAATTAAGGTAAGTGTAATATGCAAAACAGCAGCAGTGATGACTTCAAATTTGCTAAACCATGCTTACCCCACTTGGAATCACACCTAGGCAATGATTGGAATTTCAATGTTGAACACCATGAGCTTTGCTCCTTTTCACAATTGGGGGGGAGTTTCTCCAGTGTATACCTCTTAAAAACCTCTTCGTGCAGCATAAAATTTAGATTTAACATGAAATTACTTACACTTGGATGTTGTGGGCCGTCACCTTAAAGAAATGTGTATCACAATTCTATATCGATTGTCCAAAAAGCAAATTATTAATAGAAGTGTTTTATCAACAAAGTAAGCACCCAAAAATTTCTATTTTTTTTCAGAAGAAATATGTTTCTCGAAATGTTGGGCTCCTAAAATATTGATTTAAGCTTCCTCTTATTATGCTTGTCACAAATCCTGCCTAGGAAAAGTACTAACATTTTTGGTGCAAATAACGGCCATGCAACCATAAATTTTGCTGAAGCAATCTAATCAACCATCTAAAGCTTGCTTCAGCCATGTACCTCTTGTAAGCTTCAAAAACATAGGTGTCATGGCTCTAAAACCATACCTTTCAAACTGATTCCAGTGCCATAAACCAGCTGGTCCCGGCTGATGCCTATGTGTGCTGGTTGGTAGAATTATTTGTATCACTTCACTTCTATGACTTTCTCAGTTCTCACAACATTGTGGTTTTGAGATTTCGATTTTGCCACTTTGGAAGTGTATGGACTAATAATAAGGACATCAGAGTCGTAGATTTTGGAGTACAAGCATGTAGTTGTGGTCTTGTATTTTAAGTCATTTAGTATTTGCTCTTTATGTGTGTGTGTGTGTGTGCATGCATGCATGCACGCACGCATTTTGGTCGCACATATATTAGGGGTGGCAATGGGTCGGGTCCTGCTGGACCCGTACCCGTACTTGAAGTAGCATATATGGACCCGGACCCGGACCCGGACCCATGACCATACCCGGACCCGAGAGAGAGATAGGATGTGGGGCCGGACGTCAGAGAGTGTAGGGGGAGAAAAGAGAAAGAGGAGAGTGACTTTATGGCTTATAACTTATCTCACCAAGCTTTAATGATTTATGCCTTAATCATTATGGAACTTTGGGTCACGTGCAGAAAGGGTGGCTTGGCAAGTTTTTCTTAGAGAGAAAGGATGAAAGAGAGAACGAGAGAGAGGATGCGGTGGGGCCGAACGTCAGAGAGTGTAGGGAGAGAAAAGTGTGAGAGAGTGTCAAACATGCATAAAGTAGAGAGACAAAGGTGAATTATTTGATTGTCATAGGGAGAGAAAAAAGAAAAGAGATGAAGAAATAGAGAAGAGATATGTTAAATTGAAGAAGAAATGAGATAGGATTAATCCCACATCGAAGAGGTGTAAAGAATTTTCGGTGTGGAAGCTCTATTAAAGAGGTGGGGGAACTTAAAGCCGGTTTAAATAATTAAATCAATAAAATAATAAAATTAAGATTAACTATATATATCAATACAGGTCCGGGTACCCGCTGGGTCGAGTATAGCCATACCTGTACTCGAACTCAAAAATTTCAGACCCAATGGGTACCCGGACTCGTATTTATTATAAATAATTAACTTTGATTTTATTATTTTATTAATTTAATTTTTTAACCAACCCTATGTTCCCCCGCCTCTTTTATAGAGCTCACACCCCGAAAATTCTATACACTTCTTTGATGTGGGATTAATCCTATCTTCTTTCTTCCTCAATTTAATGTCTCCCTCTTATTTTCCTTCATCTCCTTTGTTTTTTCTCTTTCTATGACAACCAAATAATTCACCTTTCTCTCTCCACCTTATGCATGTTTGACACACTCCTCTACCTCTCACTTTTCTCCCCTGCACTCTCTGACGTCCAGCCCCACCGCATCCTCTCTCTATTTCTCTCTCAGTTTCTCTCTTTAAGAAAAACCTACCAAGCCGCCCTCTCTGCGTGCGACCCAAAGTTCCATCATAATTAAGGCATAAAGCATTAAAGACTGGCTAGATAAGGTATAAGTCATAAAGTCACTCTCCTCTATCTCTCTTTTCTCCCCCTGCACTCTCTGACGTCCAGTCCCACATCCTATCTCTCTCTCAGTCTCTCTCTCTAAGAAAGGCCCGCCAAGTGCCCTCTCTTCACGCAACCCAAAGTTTCATCATGATTAAGGCATAAAGCCAAGCGAGATAAGGCATAAAGAAAGAGTTTTTTAATGCACCCAGTGTTTCAAAAATCACTAGGCGGCACCTAGGCGGTCGAGGTGGTCCAGGCCGCCCAGCGCCTAGGCTGGTGCCTAGAACCTGGATGGCCCAGTAGAAATTTTTTTGTTCTTGGGTTTTCTCTCTCTAAAATAGCCTCTAATGGGTTTTAGGTTTCAAATGAACCTAAAACCCACAATTTTGCCTCTTTAGTATTAAAAAAAAGGACCAAAAAATACCCTCAAGGAACCACATTTCTGCCCCTGGGTGGGGTGCAGGCCCTGGGCAGCCGCCTAGGCGGGTTCAGGCTGGCGCCCAAGGAGATCATCTTAGGCGGCCACCCAGGCACTGGGCAGTCCGCTTTTTGAAACTATGAATGCACCTTAAAAAATCTAAAGAGAACGTTTTTGAATTTTTCATCTTAAGAAGATTGGTTTAGTCCCACATTAATGGGAATAAAAAGAAACCATGTGGGTCGAGATCTATAAAAGTAGAGGCATAAACCCCCTCATTGAAAAACTATTTCAAAACCCCCTGGTTAGTGTTGGGTATTGGTTCGAATCTCGGATCTGGCATTACCCGTTGGGTATGGGTATGGGTAAGGCTAAATTGGACCTATCGAGTAAGGGTACGAGTCCAAGTCCCTATATGCTACTTCAGGTACGGGTACGAGTCCAAGTCCCTATATGCTACTTCAGGTACGGGTACAAGTCCAGCAGAACCCGACCCATACCCAACCCATTGCCACCCCTAGAAAAAGGGGGGCTCTTGGAAAGCAACAAAGAAATGATAATAATCTCTCTATAAGAAGACTAAAGAGAGGTAATACAATCCTTTTGGGGTCAACCCTTTGGGGTTATGGGAAGGGATCTCCAAGAGAGAGATATGGCGTCCTAGAGAGATGCGGTATTCTCATAACGTTCAGGCTTGGTTCGCTCCGCACTTTTAGAGAGAGAAAGTCTCTTGGTTGCTCTTAAGGTTATCTTTACAGTATTGGTGATAAAGAGAGAAGTTGATTAGCGACGTTGTTCGGTGTGGAGAACCAGTTAAGAAAGATACATTGGTAAAGGTTTAGCTAATGTTTAGAGAGAGGCATATCTCTTGTAAGTGATAACCGCAATCTTCATTATGCTAGTGGATTTTACCTTACCAGGGCCGTGGACATGGCCTTTTTTGGGTGAACTACAAAAATCATGCATCATAGCGGTATCATTTTGTGTTTGCTTTATTTTTCACTTTTTTTACGTCTAGGTGTAATGTTGTATTCACTCATCTCGCATCTAATCAACTATGTACACGATCTTGGTTAGGATCTTTGTATTAGGGTTCCTAGTTTCACAAGTACGGTTTCCCAAGGACCCTGCTATTGATATCAGAGCACAAGTGTTTAGGGCCAAGGTTTGTATTCTTAGCAGAGAAAAATACATGGCCAATTTAGATGAATACATAATTTGAGGTGGAGAAATTTGATGGTCAAAAGAATTTCAAGCTAGGGAATACATAGGCTCAAACCTTTTGGTCCAAAGAGGATAATGCAAGGCATTACTTGGAAAGGATAAGAAGTCAGAGTCCATGAGTGACGAGACTTGGGTAGAAATGGACCTCAAAGCTTTGGCTACTACCCATTCGTGTTTGGTGCATAGTGTCTTGTTCAACATAGTGGAAGAAAGACATCTAGGGGTTTGTGGGGAAAAGCTCTCAAATGTCAGTCAAAACAAGTCTCTCGCAATCTGGATTCTATTGAAAAGAAAATTGTTTAGCTTGAGGACGAAAGAAAAGGACCAAACTTTTCGATCACTTGAATGATTTCAAAAAAATCATTTGTGAACTTGAAAGTAAAGGGGAAAAAAAAAGATGAAGATAAGGTGGTAATGTTGTTGTGTTTGTGCACTACCGGGACACTAAGTTGCACCACAGAGGACTCACTTAGTCACTTGATTTGAATATTATTTATAATACATGGCTTGCCCATGAACTATGGAAGAAAGCATCTCTTGTAGAATCAGAATCCTCAAGGCAATGGGTCAATCAAGTGAGCAGGGTAGTTCACCTAGGGAACTTTCAAGAAGCAAGTTCAAGAGCTCGATCAAAGTTTGGCGGTCAAAATATATATATATATATATATATATATATATATATGTGCGTGTGTGTGTGTGTGTGTGTTGGGCATGTGGTAAGCCTAGCCACATTATTTAAAAAAATAATAAATAAATAAATACTAAGAGGGAAAAAGGGGAAATCCTTTGGCTCTTATTTGGCGACCATAGGGCAAGGTGAGGCCGATGAAGTCAAAGAATCAACATCCAGTTATTTTGAGAAGTATCAAAGTCGGAATCTTGATAGTGAAGCCAATGCATGACCATATAGATCATGGTTAGATATATATAAGCCACGTTAGAATGGATTAGCATTAATATGAAACAACACACTTTGACTAGTAGTACGGGCGTGGATGCCATAAAGATGTAGGATGGAATGGTTCGAACTTTTGAGAATCGAGGCATGTGAATAAGTCATTCCCACGAGCACAACGGATTTCCATAAAGATATATGATGCAAACGCCATAAGCATGAAGTAAGCAAAACATCATGCTCATGGTCATTATTTGGCCAGAGCGATTGTGGTGCTGACTAAGTTCTCTAGGTTCTAGAAGAAATGAACAATCAAATATGGTTGACAAGCAAAGTGCATGAGTTACTATCAAGGGGTGGTGGTGAAAGTAAATCGTCGAACTAACGCCATAAAGAACATCATGGCCATTCATTTATTCTAAAGGGACAGCTTTTTCATTATTCCAAGAGGGTTATATAAAAGGGACTAAAGGGTTTTGGGGCCCAATCCTTTGTTTTTCACCCTCAAGATGAGGGTTCCTTTCTTGGTGAACAAGAAAGAGAAGCATAGAGAGAGAAAGGAGGGCTTGTTATCTCCTAGGATCAAGAAGGCTTTTGAGTTAATTTTGATCACTCTTACACCATCATAGACAGTAAATCACAGTGTGGGCTACTGAAGAGAAAGATGATCTCTTGGGGGTGTCTTGGTGAATTGTAAGAGAAGTTTTCGTGAGAGCATTTTCATTAAATTATTCATTGAGAAGTAACTTTGTATCTCATGTTGTAATTTCCAATGTACTGGGTTTTTAGTTTAATTGTTTTTCTTTTACTTTTTTCTGGTTTAGGTTTAGGGTTCTTTTGGGTTTCTAGTTTTCTTTAGAGGTATTTGTATTTTGTTTTTTAGCTGTAGAGATTTCAAGTTCAGAATCAAAAGATTTAATATTGATAAAAACTTCTTAGAGAGCAAGTTAGGGTTCCGGGTTTTTCTTCAATAAATATATAACATTGGATCAAAAAAGAGAGAAAAGAGAAGAAGAATTCATTTTGAATCTTGTGAAGAAATCTTTTTGGGGTGGACTCTGTTCCAAACCTTGAGAGAGGGTATAATCTCCCATCCTCTATTTTCATCTTATATTTTTCTAATTTTTGTTATTTTCTTTCTCCTTCATCCCTACCTCTTAATCAATAACAATGGCTGCATTGTCATCATATCGTATTATTATACCGTTGTCACGTTTGAATTCTTTACATGTACGTACAATTACAGCTCTGATCACTTCTGATCTTTCCAAGGACATATTGGGTACTACTTCTTTGATTACAACAACAATAATGTCACCAATATGAGCATATCGGGAGTTACTAGCTCCTACAATTTGATTACACATCAATTCTCGAGCCCCGTTATTGTCCTCTACATTAAAATAGGTTTGAGCTTGAATAATTTTTTTTTCTTTTTTCTTTTTTTACAAAGTACGGGGGGGAGAGAAAGAATAATTGGCATCAAAGCCTACAAGATCCATCCAACACAATGACACCAAAACCTACTCATGCCATCAAATTATAGAAGGTATAAACAAAGCCTTAGAAGATATTGAAACGAGATTTGCGAACTTCGAGGAGAGATCATGATATAATCAAACGGTTGTAGTGATTGAAACAGACCATCCATTGATAAGAGGGAGCTCGCAACCACGAAGATCTGATGCCATGTTTCCCTCTAGAAATGAATCGAGCTTCACGGTCAAATCGAAGTGTCGATACTGAACGTAACAACAAATTTGCAGGCAAGATCCACAACCTAAGGAGCCCCCACATGATCTCAATATCAAGGTCGATCTCTGTAGAGTTTTTCATCGCGAGTTCGAAAGAAAAATTAAATATTCGACAATTCAGAGTTCTACTATAAGTTGCCCATAAAGTGTTTGATTAATTGGTTTATTGAATAAAATAAAGTAGCAAGGGAAAAGATCAGATTTCATTACCAACTTTTAAGGTCTCTGAAGGATATGATGAATTCAACAAGCTTGAGATCAAGCTTATCTCAACCCCAATAGAATAATGTAATGGGTTTTCTTTTTAATTTTTTTTAGTTTTATTATTTTTTCGATTTTAGGTTTTATGTTTTTTTGGGTTTTTAATTTTCTTTAAGGGTATTTGTGTTATTCTTTTAGTTGTAGAGATTTGCGGAGCAAATTTGGAAAATTTAAAATTGATTAGGATTTCTTAGAAAGCAAGTTAACATTTAGGGTTCTTTTCTTCTTATAAACATGTAACTATTGGATCAGAAAAAAGAGAAAAGAAGAAAAATTTATTTTCGATCATTTGAAGAGATCTTTTCGGCATGGACTCCCTTGTAAACAATGAGAGAGTATAATCTCTCATCCCTTTATTTTTATATTTAGTTTTCTAATTTATTTATTTTATTTTCCCTCTTCCCTACATCAATTGGATTGATGTAGGGATGAAAGAAAAAATACCAAAACTAGAAAAATAAAGGATGAGATATTATACTCTCTCTTAGGGTTTACAAGCGAGTCCACCCTAAAAAGATCATTCACAAGATCCAAATTAAATTCTTCTTCTCTTCTCTCTCTTTTCAGATCCAATAATTACATATTTACAGAAGGAAAGAACCCTAAACCCTAACTTGCTTTCTAAGAAACCCTATTCAATATTAAATACTCAATTTCTTCCCCTCAAATCTCTACAACTAAAAATAAAAAAGAAAACAAAAAATCCCTCAAGAAAACTAGAAACCCAAAAGAACGCTAAACCTAAAACTTAAAAAATAGTAAAACTAAAATATCAAAATAAAAAACCTGTTACATCATTCTCTTGGGGTTGGGAGAAGTTCGACCTCAAGCTTATTGAATTCATCATATGCGTTGGAGGCCTCATCAAGAGTTGGTGATGAAGTCCAACTGGGTTGGGAGAAGTTCGACCTCAAGCTTATTGAATTCATCATATGCGTTGGAGGCCTCATCAACAGTTGGTGATGAAGTCCAACTGATCCTCGGCACTTTATCTTCTTCAATGAACCAAATCATCAAACAATATATAGGCAACTTGTAGTGGAACTTTGGATTGTAGAACATTATTTCAATATCTCTTTCAAACTCCTGATAAACCTCTACAAGACTAACCCTGACATCGAGATCATGTGGGGACTCCTTAAGCCATGGACCTTGCCTGCAAATTTGCTCGTCACATTTAGAATCAGCACCTCGAATCGGTTGTGAGACTCGATTCATTTTTAGAAGGAAATTTAGTGTCAAAGCTATATGGTTGTGAGCAACATTTTTCTCAATGAACGTTGCTTTTAATCACTACAACCGCCGATTACTTCGTTGATCCTTCTTCAAAGTTCACAAATCTCGCTTCGAATATCTTCCATGGCTTTGTTTATACCTTCTAATTTGTGGAAATAGATCATCTATCATAGGAGTAGGTTTGGCAGCATTATGATAGAGGGATCTTGTAGGTTCTAATACCAATTGACGTAAAGATGAAAGGAGAAAGAAAACAACAAAACCAGAATAATATAAGATGAAAACTAAATAATGAGATATTATACCCTTGCCCAAGGTCTGTAAGGGAGCCCACTCAAAAAGATCTCTTCACAAGATCGAAAATAAACTTCTTCTCTTCTATCCCATTCGAATCCAATCGCTACATAGAATAAAAGAACCCTAAATCCAGACTTGCTCTCTAAGAAATCCTAATCAACATTAAATCTTTTACTTTTGCCCTTAAAATATCTACATCTAGAAAAAAAAATGCCCCTAAAAAACTAGAAACCCAAAAGAACCCAAACTTCAAATCTAAAAATAGTAAAACAAAAAAATAAAAATAAAAAAATACTACATCAATTTTTCTCTTTGATAGTTAATTTTACTTGTCGTCATGGCCCTGGATGTAGCACAAGTGGTGAACCACGTAAATTTGGTGTTAGCTATTATTATTTTATTTCCTTTTATGGTATGTGTGTCCAAGCAATTTATTCTATTTGATTTCTTGGGCATTTCCACAGGTTATTAAATATATATTAGTGCCTGAGTGTGTGGTTGTGGTGGCCAATTGATTTGGGTTAGGTCTCCGGCATGCTGCATGCCCAACAAAGAAAGTAATTTTCCCGACCTTTAACTCAAATTGGGCCGCAGATTTGCTTCTTGAAGGTTCCTAAGATGAATTACCCCGCTTAATTGAACAACTTCTTGTCATGAGCATTTCTAACTCCAATTCTACAAGAGATGATTTCTTCTAAAGTTCACGCACAAGCAATCTGCTACCTATTGTACTCAAATCAAGTGAGTCATCTTTGGTCCAACTTAGTGTTGTCACCATATTATCATAGTGTTTCCATAGTGTACACAAGAACATCACCGCCTCATCTTCATCCTTCATTTTATTCTTCAAAATTTTCAAGTTCCCATATGATATTGTTGAAAGTGTTCAATTGATAAAAAACATTCATTCCCTCTTTCATTCTCAAACGAAACAATTTTATAAAATGCAGTTTGTGAGACTAGTTTTAATAGACACTATCTAGCTTCTCCCGTAAACCCTTAGCCATTTTTTCTCCCACTATGTTGAACAACACACTATCCGTCATAGACGGATTGTAACCAAACTTTGGGGTCCATTTCTACTAAATCCTCATCACACACGGACTGCAGCTTCTTGTCCAATTGCAAGTAACACCTTATATTCCCCCCTTATTAGACCAAAAAATCATGAACATTAATCTTCCATAAATCGAAATCATTTTTACCATCAAATTTCCCCACCTCAAATCAACTACTTGTTATTTTTCCCAAATTAATGTACGAAACATAATGCTCTCATGCCACTTGTTGGGACAAAAACCCGACCACAACCAAATACCCAAGCATTGAATATATGATTGTGGTAGCCCACGGAAATACCTAAGCAACCATGTGCAATAAGTTGGATGGAGACACAATCCACAAAAGGAAATACAAGAACAAAGCACAACACTAAATTTACGTGGTTCACATCTAAAGCTACACCCATGGATAAGACAGTAAGTAAAACACACTATCGAATAGAGTAATGCCACATGAGATACAAAGTAACTCATAATGAAGAACCCGGTGAAAAACCCTCATCAAAACCCCTCTTTCAACTCATCGAGAGACAACCGAGAGATCACATCTCTCTTCCAGGTCCACCACCATCATTCACTACCTTGCAAGAATGAGCAAATCTAGCTCACAGGCTTTCTTGATCAAAGGCTACAGCAAGCCCCTTCCAAGAAAGAAACTTAATCTAGAGAGAAACAAAATACCGGGCCTTGAAAGGACTTCATTCCCTTTTATATAATCCATTTATATAATGAAGAAGGGTACCCATTCAGAAGTAAATGACTTAAACAATGTCCTTAAGAGCATTTGGTGATTATTATCACTTCCCTAACAATAGTTTCTCTTTTCTTACCAATTTATGAATTGGTTCAGACCATCTGAATTAATCAATGCCACACAAAGTCTAATAAACCAACTTCACAAATGTTACTCATACTAGCGAGCTTTTCCTGATATTCCAAAAGAATGGTTGTCCTTGATTGAATTATATTTGATACAAACTGGAAAAATTTGAAAGTGGCGTATCAAATTTTAATGATAGGTGCTTAGAGGATGAGATTCGAACACTGAATTGCAATGAACTCGTAAACTTGCTGCTAGGGAAGGTTCCTCCACATACAACACTTATTGTAAACAGCCACTCATTTTTGTTTCGTCCTTAAATTTTTTGCTTCTTCAAATGTTAGTGGCTTAGACCTGTACAGAAAACCACACATGTACATTGAATTGTACATTCTAAACAACGTAAAGAAAAATGCTCACATAAAAAAAAAACAAAAGAACTTGAATAGTGTATAATACCTGACTTTTAAGATGGAACAAAACTCGGAATGACAATGAATGCAGAAAGTAATCAAAAGCAAAGACTACACAATTTTAATCTGAGCTTTTGGGTGAAGGGAAAATCTGGATAAGAGTCCACAAGCATTTAATACTTTTAATTGATATGGAAAGTCAAGAAGGTCAAAAGGATTCCTTGGAGACTGCGCTTGAATATTAACAGTACGGGAAAGTCAAGAAGGTCAAAATAAGTAACCAACACAACAAAGCTATAGTAGCCCTTCCAATTGATGCCCAGCATCCAAAATCATATTCTATAAAAGGTTTCCACAAACCTGTTGACGAATAGATCTAAGGGAGGTGACATTCACAATGGAACATGTTAATGAATACAATATTCCAGCCATTTCATGAGAAGATAAGAATTTTTGTTCACTGCGTGCTTAGATGGATTTCTTTGGGTTAGTCTCTTACAGACTGGCATCCTAACCACTTTCATTAGCTCCTAAAAACTGATAAAATCAAGAACCAACAAATAGCATTTAAATAGTTCAGAGTAGTGGATAGCTCAATATTTAGCTCAAAAGAAAATCAGGAAGTTCTTCATTATAAAAAATAAAATAATAAATCTAAGCATGAAAGTGGAACTCACAAAAACTGCACAAAATAGGGAATAAATGTTTATCAAGGCAATCAATGAGAATTCTACATTGAAATTCACAAGTATCATGTTGCAAATTTCAAGGGGCAAAGGATTGCACGTCACTTCTATCCAAGTCCTTAGAAAGGCAAAGTATGAGGTGGATTCACTAACTCCATAGGAAGTTTTAGGGACTCTTTAGATTGAAAGGAATGACTATCACATGGGCAAATAAAAGAAGTGGCTTTTCATGGAGGCTCGACAAAATTTTCTCTAAGAGTTTGGAAAGAATTTCAAGAATTACAGTGTCCTTGAAACATATTCAACAAGAATCAAATGACCAAGCCGACCACTAAATACTATTTAACTTGCTCACAATAAATTGAAAACAAAGAACATCCTAAACTCAGAGCCTTTAAAGGTTGTGTGTGGCTTGTTACCATTTTGGGCAGCCATGTCATATACAGTTTTGGGTTCTGCATTTGTGTGCATAGCTTATGTAAATGCCACTAGGGATAAAAATAAAGTTGGTAAATTTTATATGATCAATGAGAACAACAGTTCACAAGCTAATAAACAAATAAACAAAGATTAAAGGGACTCTTTTTCAGTTCAGAACCCTGGTACCATTCCCTACAATTTCCTTTTCCCCCTATGCAACTTACTCCAAAATAACAACCCTAATTTGGCATTTGTGCAAAATATAGCATCAAGATCCAAATGAAGTGCATATAAATCAAAAAAAAATATTATTTAGCATAGCATCTTTTTTGCACAATAATTGTATTTGACCCTCAAAATACAAGAAGCAAACATTGCTTACATAAACCTATCAAAGAAACATATTTTAATAACCAGGAGAGAGATAGAGCAAAATAGAATAGCAACCAATAATTTACAAAAACCCGACCAATTAAGAGTGAGAATGGGAGAGCGAGACAGAGCTAGAAATGAATAATTGACACAAAAATAATAATAATAATAATAAAGATAGACTGATGCATCACTAAATAGACATGGAGAGAGTGAGACTCAAGTAACATAGAAAACAAGAGAGTGAAAGAGAGTCTATTGCATCAACAAAGAGAAAGAGAGAGAGACAGACATTCTAATGAATCAATGAAGACAAAGAGAGAGATAGACTCATGCAATATAGAAAGAGAGAGAGAGAAAGAGAGAGAGAGAGAGAGAGAGAGAGAGAATCTAAGGCATTCTTGAAGTGAGAGTGAGAAAGAGATGGAGAGGAAGACTTACACACTGGCATCCTCTCTACCCAAGAGCTTGACAGGAGTCCCAGATCTCGGAGAAACCAGGCTCGTCTCTGATAACTCATCCAAACCCATTATTCGACCTGGCCACCATGACCCATTTCGCCTCCTAACCCAAACCAGACCTCCAACAGTTGCATCGATCCCCTTCAAATTATGCTCGCTCTGACCCATTTTACCAAAACAATCTAAAACCCCTTATATTCTTCAAATAAAATTCTCCAATTTCTCAACCCATTTTCGATTTTGCGACATGCACTGCAAGCAAGCTCAAAAAATCATTACAAAAAGAAAAATATCAAATAGCATGAATTTCCCTAAGCTAGACCTAGATAAAACCTTATTTCTTAAAGAGGAGGTCTATAGCGATTAAAGAGAGAAACCCAATAAAAAATATAGTTTTCAGCCTGGTAAACGCAGACAGACAACGCTCATTCAAACTGTGGCCTAGAACAATAGTGGAGGAAGAGAGAGAAAGAGAAATCCACCACATGATTAGATGCCAAGGATCACAACGAACAAAGACATTATTTCTGAGCATTAATGAAAATGTACATTATCTCGTAGCAAAATTACCAGAGAGAGAGAAACACAAACAGACCAGAGCTGGAGAGAGACAGAGAGAGAGAGAGAGAGAGAGAGATTTCTAACGAAAACCATACTGTTGAAAGAGATATTGGTGTGGATTTGTGTCAAAAGAATAGTGATTCTCGAGAGAGAGAGAGAGAGAGAGAGAGAGAGTGAACAAATACAAATTCAAAAGAAATAAAAACAACAAATAAACAAAGAGCAAAGAGAATGAATTGGGCTTAAAGTACCTGGTATTATTTGTGATTTACAGTTCCAGGTGTAATGGCGAGTAATTGGCCGAGCTTCTCTCTAACGTTGCATCTCTCTCTCTCTCTCTCTCTCTGTCTCTGCATATATAATGCAAAAAAGAAAGAAAGAAACTGACGGACGGTTTGGATTCGACGAAGCAAACGAGGGTCAATTTATAGCAGCCGTACAGATGCTGTGTAAGTATTCCGGACCGTCGAAATCGATTAACCTTTCTTCCTAATCGTCATTGCTGGTTCACACGCGTGTTTGCTGGCATGGTCGCCCGTGAGAGAGAGCCTGGTGATCTTTGCGAGCACCCGCAGATACTCTCGGGGAGCATACTGCACATTTCTTCCTCCGGCCAAGGACCAGAGATATTACGCATTTTTCTTATTCCAACTAAGGACAAGATAGATATTTCTAGGCGTGTACAGAGGCGATAGGAGTGGGAATGGGTTGGGCCAGGTTTGGGTCGGGGTAGACATCAACCCAAACTCAACCTGAGTAGGTTTGGGCCTATTGGACTCGGACCCAACCCATCGGGTTGGATTGGGTCTAGGTGAATAAATGAAAATGTACTTAATATTATTTCATAAATTGTGTATTATATAATTAAATACTATTTACACGTATAATTGAGGGATTGTTTACAAAAAAAAATCATTTATTTTTTATACATGGAGATTACAATCATTCACATTTATTATATATCAAATTTGATGGCTTTGAGTAAGCTACGAAATGCAAAAAAAAATTTTGATAAAATATATCCATATCCCTTATTTTTAGATTTTATTTCTTGATAAACTCAAGGTTTCAAAAGATATCTTCTAACCCCCTGGCCACTTTAAACTTATTTTTTATGAGAAAAACATGTTATTTCTAAACCCAATCATTTCTCTCTCTTCACTTATATACTCCAAACTTCTCTCTTTCTCGCTCTTCATGCGTCTCTCTCACTCTCTCCTCCTGTGTTTCTCCAAACGCCTCTCTCTTTCTTCCCAGTAACCTCTCACCTCCATGAAATCCTCTCTCTAGAAGTTTGGGATGATGGCTTATAGAAAATATATGTCTTTTTAGATTTGTTTGACCTAAAAAAAATATTTAAATTAGCTCAAGGGGTTAGAAGAAATAAAATCTACAATTTTTATACCCCAGTATATCTTTTAAAATATTGAATCTATTGTAAAATGAAATCTAAAAATAAAGGGTATGGAGATATTTTTTTTTTTTTTTTTTTTGAACTTTGTATCTATTTAATGACCCTCTTACATCCACCCATTTTAAAATTTAAAGGATAAGAAGGATTGTGAGCTCTCGGTGCACAAAAGATAAATGGTCTCTTTGTAAACAATCACTATAATTAATTATTATTTATATATATTTTATACTAATATATATCAGGTCGGGTAGGGTTGATCTCAACACTACTTGACAGGATCAAAGCGAGACCCAAACATGACCCTGGTTGCCCCTCGTCCTCGTCGCGACCATCGGGACCCGATGGTGGGGGTCCGGTCTGAGGATGCTTTCTCAAAAGCCGCACGCCCATGTGGGCATGGTGGTGCAGCCAAAACCAGCAGAAATGAAAGATCTAGGGTGAGGTAGTACCTACCTCACATGGTGGGGGCGGAACAAACACTGACGTACGTGCCCTATTAGATTACAAAGAAAGCCCCACGACCTCTCAACTCAGTTTGGATCCTGCTCCCTTGCAACTCGTTATTTGCCTTGATTCACGCACCCTATGTAGACCTCAAGGTCGACTGCCTTTGGTTCGCCCTTGGATGGTTCTCTCTTTTGGTTGCGAGCTTTAGTGGTAGGTTTAAGAGGTTTGAAGAGGGGGTGGGGGGGTTGAATTCAGAGTTAAGTGGGGGCGAAGGCAAGGAAAGAGAAGAATAGATAGTAGAAGGAAGAAGAGAACCGTTTAATAATCTCGCAGCCTTCCAACGTTGCCTTCCTTAGGAGACTATCCCAGTTATCTGGAGAAAGGCATAAGGCTGAAGCCTATACATACCCTGGCGACAAGGCGAGAGGTACTACTCGCTTGGGAACTAAGCCCAAGCCTCTTGACCAATACTCAAGTCTCTTTAGAAAGCAGCGACGAAAGAAGGAGAAGAGATAAGAGATAAGAGACGATAAAAGGGAGGAATCACGCAATAATTTCGCAACCTTCCGATGTCTCCTCCCCTAGGAGGCTATTTTAGTTATTTGGATAAGGGCATTAGGCCGAAGCCTATAGATGCCCTGGAGACAAGGCAAAAGGTACTACTCGCTTGGGAACTAAGCCCAAGTCTCTTGACCAATGCTCGAGTCTCCTTAGAGAATGGTAATGAAAGAAGAAACAGAAAAAAAAAGAGATAAGAGGCAAGAAAAGAGACTGACCACTCAATAATCTCACAGCCTTCCAACGTCATCTCCCTTAGGAGGCTATTCCAGTTATTTGGAGAAGAGCACTAGGTCAAAGCCTATAAATGCCCTGGAGACAAGGCGAAAAGTACTACTCACTTCGGAACTAAGCATAAGTCTCCTTAGAGAATTGTAATGAAAGAAGAAGAGGGTCAAAGAGATGAGAGAGAAGAGGAGGGAGAAGAGAGAGAAGACGAGGGATAAAAGAGAAAAGAAGAAGAGAGAGAGAGAGAGAATGGAGGCTGGCGGTGTAACCGCTTGCCTCCTAGAGGGTGAGAGAGGGGAGAAGAGAGTGATAGAGAGAGAAGAAAGAGAGAGTGAGTGAGAGAGAAGAAGACAACGATATATATATATATATATATATATATATAGAGAGAGAGAGAGAGAGAGAGAGAGAGAGAGAGTCGGTATCTAGGGTTGAGCCAATGACTTGAGCACAGTGGCTAGATTTGTTCCCAATGGTCCTTGCAAGCTCCTTGGCAGAAGGGTTAAAGGCTTAGAGAGGGAAGGCTAATGGTGTATGGAGTATGGGATGTATGGGTCTTAGGTGTATGGGTTTGGTGGTATGTGGTGTATAGGTTTTGGTGGTCTAAGGTGTATGATTGGAGGGGGAATTATGGCGTATGGTTAGGATGGGTTATGGAATAGGGTAAGGTTGAGTTGGAACTATGATCTAGAATTTATGGGTTTTGATGGTCTACAGGTAACTCTCTCAATAATAAAATATTCTCTCTTTGATTTAAGCTCAAGTGCAGTATGGCTCAATATGTTATTAATTCAAACTCAAATAAAGAAAACTTACAAATGAGAAGCCCTTCGGCTTATATATAGTTGTCCAAAACATTAGTGGATACTCAAAAGTCAACCTATTTGAATAAAATACACTTCAATAAAATAAAAGTAAAATCCCGTTTTTGGGCAACCTTTTCCCCTACTTAGAAATGTGGAATGACAAAACCATCCCGCCAAAATGGGCTTTTGTCTTTCTCATGGTTCGGGGCCATTTTTGAGCTGTTCGAGCAACTTTTCGAGCAATCTAATGCCATGGAAGCGTAAATCATCTCGAAGCGATCATTCTGATATAAGATTTGAGGCTTGAATCGAAATTTTGTTTATGGTTCCAAAAATCCGGCCAAAGCCACAAATTTGAGATTTTTAAATCTTCGATCTAGCACACCTTGTCATGTTTTTTATTTTCTTTTCTATCACAAATCGAAGGGAAAGTTATTGTGATCATTTTGTAATGAAAACCCTTTGATTTGGAGCTCGTTTGTGTACTTTTTCATTTATGGAGGTCGTCGAATATCGGAATTCTGACAACCAAAAAATTGTGCCTTATTGCGAGCTTTAATTGGATGTCTTCCTAGCCTCTATTTCAATCAAATGATATGTGAAAATGAAGACCTCTGATTCACGATCACAACGGATCTAGATTTGAGCTTATAAGAGTTTGAAATCTTAAGATTTGGTAGTTCGGAGTGGCAACATACGCTGCACATAAGATTATGCATTTTTATGCTTCTAGTTAACTGTCTCTCTAGGATTTTTCTTTATCCGAGGATCCTCACCGAGCATGCTACCCACCAAAACATAGGTCTCGGAGAGGGGAATAACATGCTAAATTTGGGATCGATCTGCTTTAAGGCGGGAGAGAAACTTAAAAAATAGCCATTTTTTTGGAAAACACAGTTACTAACTGGTTCAATGGGGTTCAAATGAAAAGTAAAATACTGCCTCCTCAATTATTCAGATTGGGAAAATTAGTGCGTCAAAAATACGCACTAACAGACCCATGTTCAATCAAGATCGAGTGAATTTAGACCCGACCTGTTGGGTCTATTTTTATGGAAAATTGGGTTCTATTTGTTAAATAATGCTATTTTTGAAAAGCGTGATATATTTATTTATTTTGAGAGTGGGTTGTTACATTGAGGAGGTTACATTACCAAATTTGGGTCCAAAAACCATTACTCAAGAAAGTTTTAGCCAAGGGAGTAAATGTATGATATGCTCGTGCTGAAACATAAAATCTTTGGATTGTATATTATGAACTCATCTATCTTTGTTGAAGGTCGCAATTATTAGTAGCCATGAGATGTCAAATTGAATAGCTTGGGTATATCACACAGTACAAGATTTTTTTTTTTAAGCATTGAGTTTAGTCAATGTCACACTTATAACTGTCCGATTTGAAATATGATGGACAATAGTGATTGTGACCTCCTTGTATTTTTCTATAATCTTTTGGCTTTGTTGTTATTGGAACTCTCAACTTGTATAGTCATGTCATATTACAAAATCATTAAAGTGGTCAAGTGATCACATTAACACTAAGTGGTCAAAATATCCTATATCTATATTACATTATTAACCTAGAGTTAAGGGTTGGTACGGAGTCAAGGGTCGGCGTGTCACAAAAATAAGAAGGGACCCTAATTCTATAGAGATTGTAGGACACATTCCCTATCTCTAAGGAAAGAGAGATAAATAATTATGCACCTATTTAATACGATGGAGAGGAATTTGAGGGAGAAATAAAAAAAAAAATCAAACATATAAGTTTCCACATGCAGAGAGAGGAAAGAAGAAAAAAGATATAGAGAGCCGGTGACAGAAGGAAATAGAGAGAGAATCATTGAACATGCAAGTTTCCTTCTAAATTTAGATAAACATTATATCTTATGTTTCTTTTTAATTTAGATAAAAATGACATCTTTATATATACATGATGACACTGTATATTTTCATCTCTCTTTTTATGTTTATTTTTTATTATTGTATTTTTTTTATTATTGGGAAAGAGATAAACCCTTAATTTTTTATTATTGAATTTTTTTTATTTTTTTATTTTTTTTCATCTCTCTCCTTAAGTTTATTTTTTAAAATATATCTTATCTTATGAATTTGTTTTTTATTTTCTCTCCTTAAATTCATCACCAAGTAATTAATATCAATTATAACTTTTCTTTAGTTTTTCGTTTTTCTTTCTTTTTTGTTAAATTGAACTATTGGTGTTGGTTTCATCTATTGTGTTTAGAAAATCTCTCATGATTAGTATCCTTGCATAATCTGGTGATTTCTCGACATTGTGGTGGGCTTAATTTTGAACTATGGGATACTTGGTGATGCTTACCTTCTTATTAGTGTAGTGCTATTGTGTACATTAATTATTGGGAAAATATCCTATTATCTCATATTTTTAATTGCTATATTTCATTAAACCCAAGAATTGAAAATATTACTTTTAAGCAAAAAGACTCCATCTTTTCTATCTTCCAACCCCCTAAATATTTTTGACCATGTAATATTGACCTCAACAACTTATGAAATGATTCTATCTCTTTCTCTCTGTAAAACTCCATCTCTCTATCACATCATCGTCTCTCTATCAAAACTCAATTTCTTTTTAAAACCCAAACCCCATATCTCTCTCTCACATCATCGTCTCTCTCTCTCAAAACTCTATCTCTCTTTCTAAAACTCAAACTCCATCTCTCTCTCTAAAACCCAAAATCCATCTCTCTCTCTCTCTCTAAAACTCTATCTTTCTCACACACATAAGAAGGTGTGCTCGTGTTCAAACTCAAGCTAAACCCCTTGGCTGGTAAACTCATCGAGAAGCGAAGCGAGAGAGATGGAGTTTTAGAGAGAGAGAGGGATATGTAGTTTGAATAGGGCATCATTTTAGTATTTATTTGGGTAAAAAATTGATGGTCAAAATGGTTGAAGGGGTTGTAAGATAGAAAAGATGGAGACCTTTTACTTACAAGCCATATTTTCAATTATTGGGTCTCATGAAATATGAAAGTTAAAAATAGGGGATATGAAGATATTTTCCCTTAATTATTTTATCAAGTAAAAAAAAGCAAGGTGAACATCCATTTCTGATTGTTATTATGATAAAAAAATATGGCAGCATATTGTTATGACCAAAACTATCGTGGAATATTATTATGACCAAAATATTGGAAAATATTAATATGATCAATTGCCAGGGATGAGTGCAATCTTCTCTAAGGGACTATTGCAAAGTTGTACAGAGGTTATTGCTTTTCTCCATTAGGTGAACAACATACAAAAAACAATATACACAACCTAACGGACTACTGCAGAGTTGCACAAAGATAGAGATTGATTTCAGAGATATTTCTATATAATGGATTAATTTGAAATCAATATTTGGGACTAAACTATGTCTTACTTTTACTTATTAAAATTGGACTCTCCTGCTATATTTGCATTAATTTTTTTCATATATATTTTATTCTTTTAACGGATTTTTTAACATACAATAAGGAAAATAATTTGAAAACGAATTGATCATCAAATTACAAATACCAATATTACATACTATGCATGTGTGACGTTTCATCAGCAAAGAGAATAATAATTTATTTTAGTCGTTCAAAAATTTAAATTATCATATCATCTTTGCTCCAAATATGTTCAAGTTTCAAAACCTTTTATATTTAATTAGGAATCATAAGGGGTAGACATTTGTCGCGAAAACAAGAAGAGACCCTAGGTCTATAGAGCTTGTAGGAGACATTCACACCTTTAAGGAAAGGGATTAAACCAGAGTTATGATTAAGTCACAAAAATAAGAAGGGATCCTAATTTTATAGAGATTGTATAACACATTCCTAACTTAAGAAAAAAGATGTAGAATAAGTATTTATTTTAAGATAACTAAATTTGAAAAAGATAGAGAGAATATGAGTATATGCAAGAGAGATATATCTCTATATTGTTTTCATATCTTCACATTGTTTATGTATCTTAATTACAAAGTGAGAGAGAGGGAGAGAGAATGGGAGTGTGCACAAGAGAGATCTCAACATTGTGAACGAATTTAAGAAAGAGAGAGCACAAACAAGAGATAGAGAATGAGAGATTTCAGGAGAAATAAGAGATTTTCATGGAAGCTTTTGAAGAGCAAAGAAAGAAAGAATCTCTTAAACACGATTTTAGGAAACCAAGGTTTTAGTAAGATTTTATTTATAGAATGATAAGTGGTTAAAAATTTCTTATTATCTAAGTGGTGATTTACAATTCATCATTTTTTTTACTAATAGATTTCTTTGATCAATTAATATCTAATTAATCTGCTCCAAGTAATTGCATACGTGCAATGTATGTAATTCAACTAGTAATATTAAAAGTATAGATGTTTAAGTTTAGGGTGCGGTTTGTATAGAGTCGAGGCTCTAAACAATCAAAGTAGAGCCCACCTTCAAATCGTGTCAAGAAATGTGGTTTTAATACTTTAAATCTTTGTGATAACCTTAAAATATATTTTCATCACTAATTATAAAATTTAAAGCTTAAAAAATAGTGTAGATCGAGCATATCTATGAAAACTTGAAAATCTTGAAAATTGACAGTCTAACAATGTATTACAAGATGCACTATTTCCAAAACTTGAAATCCATGTTTTTGTTATGTCCATACATCTTGATGTCAATATCATCACTTGGAGGATATTTGGGGATCGAACAACCTCTTCTAATAAAATTTTTGAGGTAGGCTCTAATTTGTTTGTTTAGAGCTTGGGCTCTATATAAACTTCTTCCTTAAGTTTAATTTCACTCATGTAAGTCCTTAAAAATATGTTAAAAAAAATAAGAAGAAAAAAAAAGAATTGCCCATGTTTAGGTTAGAGAAACCTAAATAGGAGCATTTCAAAGTAAAATGGAACATGACGTTACAATGAAAAAATGAGTTTATAACCTTGAACAACCATGCGCATTATCATCATTTGGAAGAAGAATTTTGCTAAGCCAAAACATCCATGGCTATTATCATCACTTGGCACGAGCCACATAAGTGGAGCCAAATTATTAAAATGCCATTATTTCTTTGGGTTCTTGATGCAGGGAGAAAAATAATAAACTAGAAAAATAAAAGTTTGAGAGATTATATCATCTCTCTAGGTCTGCAAGGGTGTCCATCCTAAGATCTTATCACAAGATCAAACTCTTTCTTTATTCTCTAATCACTCTCTATAAAGAATGGACATTTTCTCTTTAAATACAAACTAAAAGAAATAATAAATAAAAATTAAAAAATAGAAAACTAAACTCTCTCTCTTTGTTACCTCTTAAAAACAAGTCTAATATATCCTAATTAATTCAACCATAATAATCCCTAGCCATATCCATCTTTTTTTTAAAAAAAACTAAGCTTCCAATTTTACCCCTTAAATATCTATAACTAAAAAAAAAACACTACAAAACTGGAAGCCCAACCTAAATAAAAAAAATTTAAATTAGTAAAATAAAATACTGATAATAAAAAAACCAGTGCATTATTCTCCCTTGGTTGGAAGAAGCTCGATCTCGAGCTTGTTGAACTCAAATTTGTTAGAAGCCTTCGTAAAAGTTGGTGACGGAGTCCCAACAATCTTCTAGATATGTTTCCTTCTTCAAATAAACAATTGATCCAACACAGTATGTAGTAGAAGTATGAGACACCCAGCTCTGGAATATTGAATCTTTATTTCTCTTGAAGCTCACAGGGTGGTATTTCACAACCTGTATGACTGATTTTAAAATTTTCTTCTTGATTGATTTTAAAATTTTATTGCACATTTGGGTTATTGACATCGTCTTTTGTATTGAGATCTACCTCTTCATATTCTTGTTCATCCTACTGCAATCTACTAAATAGATCTCGTGGACTTTGTTTTATTACTTTGCCGATACGTTCTATCAAGTCTTATTTGAGTCTCTCAAATTTTTAATCCAATCGCTCAAATATTTGATCTACGTAGAGATTCAAGACAATGGAATGATGCTCCTTGATGAACTCGGGGACCTCCATTTACAGACCTAGAGCTGAAGGGTCCAACGGAATTGGCATATGCATTAATGTCGTTACCAATTCCGTTAAAAAGTTGTTCCACATCGGATGATAGTACCGAGGAGCCGAATCGGGACCTAGATTAGCAAGTCTAGAACTTGAGGTCACCCACATTGATGACATTGTCAATAGAGCACTGACCACTTAGCCAAATGATCAAAATGCGCTCAAGACCAGAATGAGGTTGTCAACTTTGTTGACACTATTACCAAACTCGTCGAACTGATTTGTGCAAGAAAGCTTCACTGGACCCCAGAAAAATTTCCACACTTAAAAAGGTGAAAAGAAAACAAACCCTGACCAGAGGAACCGAACCTTTTAGGACCCAAAAATTCACAAAATCAACCAGAATTCAGTATCACAACGAAACCCAATGGTGCATGCTCGGGGCTACACCACATTTCTACTCTATGTCCATCATTGCATGACATTAAACTATTTAAGTGGCCCCTCAATGGCACGAGCCTAAATTGCATGACCAATTTATTTTCAAAATTTGTTTCCAAAACATCTTCTCTAAATAGCCCCAAAAAGGAAAAAGCAGTGCCACTAGGAAAAATTGGCACCATCCTTAAAACTTTTTTATAATTTTTCCTAAACCCCATATGTAGGGGCAGCCCCGATCCGGGTACTCTCAACATTTTTGTGTATGTGATTTTTCAAAAATTTTATATCTTTTATTTAAATCGTAACCCGACATCAATACATGTTTCTAAAACTTCTTCCTAAATTCAAAATTCTCCTAAAAATATTTAAGAAAATGAAGGAGTCAGATCTGCATCCGGTAATGATGCTGCGCACAAACGACCGTCTGAATCCTGAAAGGGGAATGCCATGTGAAAAACACCATCGACTAGAGACCTAAAATTACCTCAAACCTATACCCCTTGGAAACCAATCTTAAACCTAGGAAAACACTGGGCATGGGGTTGCCTATGATTTACTCCACTTTCCCACCTAAATCACTTCCACCTATCTTTCAAAAACACACATTTCCTCATAATTCTGGCACCACGACCTTAGCCAACAAATAAAGGGCATAGCAATCACCCCTTATGATGGGTTAAGCTCACCTCTAGTTCCTAAAGACAACAAATATCACAAGCCGACTGATGTTAGACTTCCGAGAAACGATGATGTTTTGCATCGCTCACGTGCCTCCTTGTTCACCTTCGTATTGCTCTAACTCTATGTCACAATTGTCTACTTCTTTGTGGTCCCATCTTGCACCTCACATGTGCTATACAAGCCACAAAGAGGGGTAATTGTAGACACCCGATCCCAATTGAGCAAATTGCACGAAAACGAAAATCCCTCAGAACAATCACCCTATGACCTAAACCATCCGAAACCCTAAAAGAACCATAGCCCAACACCCAGGCCACCTGATAGAGTCCGGAACTTTGGAATACAGCATCGGCGCTACTCCAAAGGAAGGGAAAGGTTTGAAGTTAGAAACCTCGAAGCAAGAACTACCAATCTAGGAGAAACTACATGGCAAATTGCATCAGCTACAGTACGAACTTTGCCGACCAAGCCCCAAAAGAGTTGAGAAGGCAGTTACCAAGGAAACAGATGTGGCAACCTCGTTGACACCTTTGGTAACAATGTTGACTTCTGATGGGCTGAAATTGTTGCCAATAGCCCAACAACGGAATGCGTAAATTGCACAAAATATTTTCATCATTACATATGTCGATGGCACCAAGTTCATTGACGCTATTGGCAGCAACGTTGCTTCCTGATTGATCGAGTTAACCGCCGATGGATTGACATTGGATTGTGGGAACTGAACCAGAGATTTCGCCATCATTAATTTTAACGACAGTCACAATGTCGTTAACAGGTCCGATGTTTTCTTATTGGTCGAAATCACCACTCAAACCAAGTTCCTAAAGAGGACAGATGGTAGCAGGATACACTCACGATCGTTTTACTAGAGTTAGCAACATCGTCAACACCATTGTCAAATTTGTTATCGCCAACGATGATGACGCATGCGTTACGTTTCTAACATGACACCACCCAAAATCATGTCAACCATAAAATCATTTACGCAACGCGTAGTGATGATAACTCAACAAAATTGTCAATGTCGTTGGCCAATTTACCAACAACGATTGTTGAGAACGTCTCAGATTTAATCTTGGGCTTCCACAGTGATTAAAGGTGACAACTGTCTATAATTAGGAGTCGACCGCTCTTCCCCCCGATTTTGGAATAAAAATTTCCCAATTACTATGCCCAAGTTTTGCTACTGAAAACCCAAATTTGCTAATTATTATGCCCAGGTTATGTGTCCCTAGACCAAGACCTAGCTTTATTCAAATCAGAACCCAACCTTAGACTCAAGATCTATCTATTCCTGAGCTGGAATCTTCAAATTTCCCTCATTTCTCTAGCCTAAACTATTTGCATTTGCCTTACTCGGTGGACCTCTGAAGGATTAGGAAAAGTCGTGACTTGAAATCCTGAACCATCTTTGGGCACCGTGCCAGGGGCCCTGGCCTCGAGTACAAATTCATTTTAGTCCGTCTCTCTATTTTCATTTCAGATTTTGCTTTTATTTTCAAAACCTCTTCGAAAGCTCCCCCTTTTTTTCAATCCCGAATTCCAAACTTCTGCTCAGATTTCAAATTCAACTGTTCCAAGAGTCGTCTCTGCTGGCCATTCGAGCTGAAGAGGCCTGACTTTTGCCCGAATCAAAATTTGATGGGACCCATCTCTCTACCTATCCGTTTCAACGAGTGTATGCCTAAAAACAAAGCGAGGACCGTGTAATCCCTATCGAAAATTTTGAGTATAAACAATGGTTTACCAATTTTTATAATTAAATTTATATTGAGTTATATAATATTTTAAATATGAAGATATTAGAAGTCCAAAACAAATGAAATCATGAAAACATGTCTTATTTCCATTTCAAAATATGTTTTATTCAATTTTCAAGAGCCCTGGAATCCGGTCGGTTGGGCCCAAGCGAAAGTGAACCCCTTTTATCTCCTTGAAACAGTCTCTCTCTCTCTCAAATCTCCCCTCCTCTTTCTCTCTCTCTCTCTTCACTTGCCACTCTCTAACCTCTGTAAAACTCTCTTGAGCTCTCTCTCTCTCTCAACTCATATTTTGGCCTCTCTCTCATTTAAAGCCAATATCCCTCCAAATTTCGATTGAAGCTGAAGCCTCCAAAATCCTGCGAAAACAAATCGAAAGTTTTGCCAATCAATCACTCTAAATTGAATGTGGATTTTAACTTGAAGCTTAAGAGACATCAAAGGTTTTTTGCAAATCAAAAGCGGTTAAAATTGGCAGTTTGAAACCCACACATTAAATCAGCTTAACCAGTTTAATATGATTATTTAATGTTCTCTGTAAAATGGATGAGCATTTTGTGCAGAATTAATTAGTCTAATGCTCATGCTCTATCACCGTTTTTTAAATAGTTTGGGCAACATGTGAAGTGAGTTCCTGCAACTTCACTTTGAAATTAGTAGATGTAAAACTACTCATTGCCCATTCTTGATGTATCTTTGATTAACTGATGACTTATTGTTCACTAGTTTTATCTTTACTATAGTGGCTCAGAGAAAAGTTATAATTCGTCTATTATACGTGATTTTTAAGAACTGTGTCGTAGCACAGTGTGGCTGACTTGAATTTAGCTATTCTCTGTTCGAATGGATTGGCTCTTATATGTTAAGTGATAATGTTGAGATGCTCTTCATTCTTATGGATTGGCTCACACATTGTTGTCAGATTCGTTTCGTTTCGTTTCGGTCGAAGAGGTCGAAATTTTTGAATTTTAAGTATACATCGAAGCGAAGCGAAGCCTGGTGCTGCTTCTTATGTCAGCTTCGAGCCGATTTGGCTGAAGCAAAGAAATATCCATATAAAAATATGTTTTATTTTTTTTATTTTATATATATTTATATGTAAATATATAATTTATTTATATTAAATTAAAAAAATTTGAAATCTTATCTCAAATTAGCCGAAACACTGAATTGTTTTGTTTTTCTCAACAAACCGAAAAAGATTCCGAAACGAATATGACAATATTGGGCTCACAGTTTTATGTGTAAATATATCGGGTATTTGGGTTTCTATGGCTCAAGGCATTTCAATAATTTTGCCCTACTTAAATAGCCTAGATGCTTCTACTTGTTCAGGGTTACAAACCCAAAAAACGATTTGCGATGAAAAGGAGTTCTAGGTTTTTAATCGAACATGGGCTTGGATAAAACCATCCTTGTGCTCGACCTAGTTACTTAGCAAAATGATGATATTACCTCTCTATGTTCCAGGTTGGGAGCTGCAAAATAAATATTTCCGATTTAAAAAAGTGATTTTGGGGCCTTGAACATGAGGGATAATACAAGGGTGTGGTTTGTATAATGTTGCGCAACTTCAAATTTATTGTAAATATAATTTTGGTATAAAAATTCTTAGGATGACTTAATAATCTATTTTTATTTTTAAATATAAAATCTTAAACTAAAAAATGCTTCAAAATATGTAGATCTACAAACACTTGAAAATGGACCGTCTAGGTAATTTTTTGCAAGATACACTATTTTTAATACTAAAAATCTTTTTTTTTTTTTTTCGTATTCATAGATCTCGATGTCAAGATAATAAATTGGAGGGTTTTCCAACATCAAAAAAACATTCTATGATGGATTTTTGAGGTGTACCTTACTTCTACATTTTAATGTTACAACCTTATATATACTTTTCTCATATAATCATCTTTTTTAATGTTGGATAATATAATCATTTTACCCAAACAAAATGATGGTTATACCTCGGCCGGCCCATGCAATCATGGTGTCTTTGTACATTTTGGAGAAGTATTTGATAAATGTGTGGACGTTTGTTCACCTTATTGTTCAAAAGTTTTAGAACACGTAAGCATATTTCATACCCATTTTTACCATCATCAACATCTTCAAAGTTTTTTTCTAACTATTTAGAATCAGCAACATAAATCTCGATCTGTCATTCTACTCTATTATAGGCTATATCCTCAGTGAAATCATAAATCCCCATATAAACCTTTTTCTACCAATGATCCATAAATTTGGAACACTAGAAATTATCTGGAGCTCTAAAACATGAACAACTCATGAAAAGGGGTGCAAGATAGATTATTATTTAGAGTTAATTTTTTTATATTTATTATTTCATTCTTTTATTCGTGATAACAATGTTTGAGAGTATAAACTTGTAGAGTTTAGGATCCAAAATCCACCCCAAGAATGGACTTCGGGAGGGTGTATTCCCAATAGCAAGGTGCATACTAGATGTACTTGAATCCTACCCTTACATTAAAGTATTTCCGTATATTTTATTACGAGGACGATAAATGTTCAGTCTTCTTTTCAAAAGATGAGGTTTTAATGTATCAAATATATTTTGGATACAAATTTTTATATGTCGATAACTCGACTATCATGATTATGAATTTTATATATATATATATATATATATAGAAGATACTACAAAATGCTTGTAGGCGAAAATGAACAGTGATTTCGTCGACCCTCATCACCATTCAAACTTCTTCGCACAGTCACTGTTGTCTGGTAGTGTTTCAATTTTCATTTTTTTTATTAATCGGAATAATCTGAAATTTAGAGTGTGCGTACATCTTAATGAGGCGCACCTAATAAAAATATGAAAAAAATAATTCGTACATTATAAATTGATCAAAATACCTCTGCAAAATTTCAGGGGTATTTTGATCAATTTATATTTTAGTAATTATTTTTTTCATATTTTTATTAGGTGCGCATTACTAAGATGTACATACACTCTAAATTTCAAGTAATTTGGATTTGTATAAAGAAAATGAAAAATAAAATACTACTAGACAACTATGACCATGTGATGAAGTTTGGATGGTAATGATGGTAGGTGACATCACTGTTCATTTCCGCTTATAGGCATTGACAAGAGTTTTCTTATATATATATATATATGAAAAAGTTTATGTAAAGTGAAAAACCCTATAATTGATCATCTCGACATCAAGATATATGAATATTAAAAAGAAGACATTTTTTAGTCCCAAACATAGTGCATCTTGCAACACATTATCTAGACCGTCCATTTTCAAGATTTTAACCATTTTTGGAGTTTAAAATATTTTAATTAGATATAAAAATGGTTTTTAAGATAATCCTAAAAAACTTTTACAACAAAATTACATGTTAAGATAAAATTTGGAGGTGCGCCTTAATTGGATTGTTTAAAGTTGCAACCTTATAGAAACCGCACCCATATATATATATATATATATATATATATATATATATATATATATATATATATATATATATATATATATATATATATATATATATATATATATATATTCTAGTCTTTATGAACCATCTATTTCTTGTTGTTATTTTTTATTTCACCTGCATCAACACGTATCATTAGATCGGCTGATTTTGGAGTTGCAAACTTATGAATCTAAAGTTGCAAATGTATTTGGATGTCAAATAAAAAGAATTTGATATTAAAACAAATGCAAGTTTTTAAAATACTAATTGAAAAAAAATTCAAAGCTTTTTTTATTGAAAAAATTACAAAAAAACCCCAAGACTACACCATCTGTGTAACTTACCCCAACTTAATTTTTTCTCTCAGTTTTTCCCTACAACAAACTTTTTTTGTAAACCCCCAACCCAAAAAAAAAGAAAAAGAGACTAAACTACCCTTAACACTAGTGCACACACCTCTCTCTAGCAGTAGAACCTGTGAGACACGACGTTCCGACAGTTGCAAAGGGCGCTCCGGCAGTAGAACTTGTGAGACACAACGCTCCGACAGTAGCGCTCCGACAGTTGCAAAGGGTGTTCCGGCAGTTGCAAATGGCGCTTCGGTAGTAGAACTTGTGAGACACAACACTCGACAGTAGCAAAGGCCGCTCCGACGGTAGCGCTCCGACAGTGGCAAAGGGTGTTCCAGCGGTAGAACTTGTGAGACCTCAAATATCGCCGAATTGATTTTTTGGTATGGAAATGGCATTTCCATCTAAACAAGGAACTTTTTACATTGGGGGGTTTTTGCATAGAAAGTTTATTGTAGGGAAAACAATGAGAGAAAAGGTTTGGATCAGGGTAAGTTGGATAGATAGTGTATATTGAAAAGTTTTTTGTAATTTTCTCTTTTTATATTTTTATAAAATCATTTGAATGTTAAAGTGTTTTTTTCTCTCCGATTCTCTCACTTACTGCAATCTCTTGTCAAATCTCCTCTTCCCAATATTCTTTCTCTCTTTTGCCACCTCAGTAACAACACTCAAAATCATTAGCAGCACCTGAGGAGTTTCTTAAAAGGGGAGAAATACTCTTCTCAAAATTGTGGAATCTTGTTTATTGAAAAAATTACAAAAAAACCCCAAGACTACACCATCTGTGTAACTTACCCCAACTTCATTTTTCTCTCAGATTTTCCCTACAACAAACTTTTTTCGTAACCCAACCCAAAAAAAAAGAAAAAGAGACTAAACTACCCTTAACACTAGTGCACACACCTCTCTCTAGCAGTAGAACCTGTGAGACACGACGTTCCCACAGTTGCAAACGGCGCTCCGGCAGTAGAACTTGTGAGACACAACGCTCCGACAGTAGCGCTCCGACAGTTGCAAAGGGTATTCCGGCAATTGCAAATGGCGCTTCGGCAGTAGAACTTGTGAGACACAACACTCCGATAGTAGCCAAGGCCGCTCCGACGGTAGCGCTCCGACAGTGGCAAAGGGTGTTCCAACGGTAGAACTTGTGAGACGTCAAATATCGCCGAATTGATTTTTTGGTGTGGTAATGGCATTTCCATCTAAACAAGGAACTGTTTACATTGGGGGGTTTTTGCATAGAAAGTTTATTGTAGGGAAAACAATGAGAGAAAAGGTTTGGATCGGGGTAAGTTGGATAGATAGTGTATATTGAAAAGTTTTTTATAATTTTCTCTTTTTATATTTTTATAAAATCGTTTGAATGTTAAAGTGTTTTTTTCTCTCCGATTCTCTCACTTACTGCAATCTCTTGTCAAATCTCCTCTTCCCAATCTTCTTTCTCTCTTTTGCCACCTCAGTAACAACACTCAAAATCATTAGCAGCACCTAAGGAGTTTCTTAAAAGAGGAGAAATACTCTTCTCAAAATTGTGGAATCTTGTTTACTTGTTCTTTTGATGGTCCTCAAAAGCTATCTATGCTGGAGTGTAGTTTGTAGCATTAACCGTGGGAGAGCAAGGTGCTAGAGAGAGAGAAAAAAAAGTTGGGTGTTGGGTTTACAAGGTTTAAGGGAGTTTTTGGAGAGAGAGAGATGGGTAGTACGATTAAAGGGGTTTTTAGAGAGGGAGACTTTAAACAATCAAATTAAGGCGCATCTCAAAAATTTCATTAAAAGAAGTTTTAGGGTCCAAATATCCTCAAATTGAATATCTCGACCTAAAGATGCATGGACATAAAAAAAAATGGATTTCAAGTATTAAAAATAATGTATCTTATAATACATTTTTGTAGCGTCAATTTTCAAGATTTTCAAGTTTTCATAGATATGCTACATCTATACTATTTTTGAAGCTTTAAATTTTATAACGAGAGAGAGAGAGAGAGAGAGAGAGAGAGAGAGAGAGAGAGAGAGAGAGAGAGAGAGAGAGAGAGAGAGAGAGAGAGAGAGAGAGAGAGAGTTGGGATTTTTGGATTTGTTAATAGGGTTTGAGAGAGAGAGAGAGAGTTGGGTTGTTCGGTCACGGTGTGGGGTTTGCATGGGTGAGAGAAGGCCTCACTTTGATCCGAAAAAAATTCGAGTCTAACTTGAATTTTGTTTTACGGTAACTTTTGCCTTGACACAACAATATTTTTTCTTTCAATAAAAAAATCTAGCAAAATCTTTCGGTTGTCAAAACAGTTTAAAGTCCGTTTCACATGATTGTTAGATTGCAATCCACAACTACGCCAATTTTAGATACATCCAAACTGGTACTTAATAATATTTTCAATGATTTAAGATAAATTTAATGCTCAGGAGAATCGGAATGGACTTCTTTACAAGAAACTTTTGGCAGGTAAGGCTCATATTTGTAAGGGCCGAAAATGTCGGACTTTGGGACCTTTATATGAGAGTGTCATTCTCCTTTGTACAAGAACGCTACTTTGTTTTATCATTTTCGTATGTAATAATTTTGTAAAAAGTATATAAAGAGATCATTTATTTTTAATGCAAGGAGGACTATGTTATTCTTGTCTGTCACATTTCAAACCGGTTGATTGTGTGTAATTGAATAGACTCAAAGTTTAAAAATAAAAATTTGAACTTTGTGATACACTTTAACTATTTAATTTAACATTTAATGACTATAGCAATTGTGACCTCTTTATAACAAAAATAAATCGTCACGTAATAGACAATCCGTTTTATCATTTAGCATTTGCATATGTGCAATCCGTTTTATCATTTAGCATTTGCATATGTGTTTGTGTGCAATGGATGTATATCGTTGACCATCATTTCCATGAGGGTTAATTGTCACCAATCAAGGTGAACTCAACTTTCCAAGGCAACCCAAACTACTCTAATTATACAAAACCTAGTTTAATTTGGAACCAAGTGGCTCCTTTTCTATTAGGTCTCTGTACGAGGTGCTTTTCACGAATCGATTCATTCAAAGCCACAACCACCTTGCAAAATTCTGGAGATGTAAAGCACCAAGCAGGGTGAAATCGTTCCTGTGGCTGCTTGGATACAAACGGCTGCTCTCAGGTGACAGATTTAAGGAGGTTGGGGTTATGCTTGCCGAGCGTTTCTTTTATTTGTAAAAATGTAGAAGAATCTATTAACCACCTTTTCTTGTAATGCCCTTTGTAGAAAGAATTTGGGATTGGTTGAGCACTATCATGTGTTAGTTGACTCCCCGTCCTGAGGGTATCTCAAAACTATTGCAACAGATTTGGACCTTACCATTTTCCTCTCTAGGTATCGATTAACTTTGGATTGACTATTTGGTCTTATCAAGGGAGAATGCATGCGTGTGAGATTAATGAAACGGAGCTTTGGGAACTTAAAATGGGAGTGGACAGTCTTTCCCCTTATCATCTTAAGGCGATTATTGAAGGAGATTTAGCAAAACGGCATCAAATGGTGCCCGTGGAACTTTAGTGGTATAATGGATGATATCATTCTAACATTGGGGTCCCATGTGCCATGTTAAGAGAAGCTTCAACATAGCAGTTGGTTGTCTTGCAAAAGCCGCTACTGCCTAGGTCGGGCTTATGTTTGATTGTATCCTTTATTTCTTTTCTCTTCATTTCTTTGTTTTTGTGTCCCTTTTGTTTTGTTCCTGTTGTACGACTTCATTATTTTAATGAAATAACTACTGTGCACTTCTCTAAAAAGAAATACCTAGTTTAATTTTACACTAGTGCTTTAAACATCGTGTCTTAAAAATTGTTCAGTTGAGAATGGGGCTAGGTCATGCTGGTAGTACCACCATGCCCAAGTTGAAAGTCTGTATCATTGCCATTCATTCTCACTAACGCATTAAAAAATTTGACTATTTTTAAAATATATAGCGTTTGTATTGGCCATTGGCTTACCATTTTTTTTTTGGTTGATGTGACTTCGAATTGGCCAAGTCGAATTTGGATCGAGAGGTGGGCAACTCCAAAGTTCAAAGAACCTAAGAGTTAGCTTCGCTTATCTAAAAAAGCCGTAACCCGATACTGGTCCCGCCTAAGCCGGGTCTCGGGGGGTTGGGCTGAAAACAGTCCTAACCTTTGGCTTATGCACAAAGTGGCCGCTCTCAAGACTCTAACCCTCGCTCTTGCACTGGCTACCCGAGCCCTTTCTCGTCACACCAAGTGACAGCCCCTAGTTGCTTGGCTTATTTAGTTTCTTAATTTTCTTAGTTCATTAATTGTACTCCAATCAAACTAAGCATCATCCTAATCAAAATTAGACTACGCAATTCAAGCCTAATTCTAATTTTTTCTTGAAATGTCGGTTTCGATGCCCATCATACACCTTCCCTAAACCTGATTAATCATAATGGTGTTGCCTAACTTTGTATGTTTGGCAGGTGCCGTTTAACCCTTCTCTCTCTGTTTGCACTTCATTTTCCAATGTTAGATTGACGTCAGATTTAGAGTAAGGAAAAATATCACTAATAATATATTATCTCAATGAATTTAATTTTGATATGTTGTTTGACAATGTCCCTCATAAAAGTATTTAAAATAAATTTATAGGCACATATTCCAATCCTAATCCAAAAGAAAAACCATCCAATCCTCTAAATCTCAAGTATACATACTATGACTAGCCCAAAATGAGCATGCCGCCAAGCAGAATAGCTTCTCACTTAGCCAGACTGATAATGGAGATAGACCCGGTTAGCAGTCATCCGACCTAGATTATCCCCAGCATTGCAGTTAATTCCATGTTCAATAAGGAGATTAACTATGAGCAGTTTTCAGAATCTTGATCGGTGGGATAGATTGTCCATCTCACATATCGGTATCAAATTGCTTAATAGCCGGTCAGGATCATTTTAGATTGGTGATCCGAAAAAATATTAAAAAGTTCAAAATAAAATAGGGGTTCACAGGGGATTTGAGGGACCTAAGAATATTAGATAATCTTTAAAAGAGAAAAAAAAAAAAATATGGAAGAGGGTTTTAGGTGAGGACTTAGTTGGTATTGATATCTTTCCAAAACCAGTTCAATCATGTTGTTTCCATATCTGGATTGGCACTCTTGATATTGACCACTAGATTTGGAAACACAGGCTAAGAGACCAAAAAATGCACCCCAAAAGATAAGGATGCATGGTACCACCCAAGACAGTAAATCTCTTCCAGAAATCTACAAAACCACCTCTTCTAGGGTTAACAGTCCTCATCCAAATTTCCACTTTAAGTCTCTAGAACCAGCGGACCCTAAATAATTGAGATAAAACTTGAATGATGATGATGATGAAGACTCTAAAATCAGATTTCCTCGTGGCAATTATTTATTTATAAATTTAGGTAGTTTTGTATAAAGCCATTTTAAACATGCATAATGCTTTCTTGGTCAACACCTAGCAAAGAGCAAAGAAGTTTCTCCCTCTAAAATCACAAGGCTCCTCGTCCCCGGCCTTTATGTTTCATACACGCCCGCGTGTAATAGTGGGAGAAAAATATCTTCTTATTCCTTTAAGTAATTTACATACAGACCTTAAATTTTTTTCTAAAATACGAAATGCTCGGTTTATTAATTAAAAATTACAAAAACCATTGATCAACCTGTTTTTTTTTTTCAAAATTACTTTTTGGTCTGAGGATGGAATCTTCAGGCTGAATATTATTATTATTTGTTTTAGTCCATATAATTGGAATGAAAATCGGAGGATTTTGACATGAATAGACCCACCTTTTTCAAAGTGTTTCTCTCGGTAAAATTCTAAGGTGTAAATGGGTCCCGACGAGTACACTCTCAGGATATAGTTAGATTGTCTTGAGTTCCTGTGTTGCACAGTCAAGAGACCCATATAAAACCACTGTTTCAAAATTACGGATATGTCTTTCCAATTAAAATGATACCATAAATATTGATCGGAAAGAAGCTTCTCTTTCACACTTCAAATTATCTTCCCATTAGTATAACACCAATAAATATCGATTGAAGCAAACTTCTCTCTCACTATAAATTATCTTTAACAAACTTCGATTGGATAAAATATATAGGAATAAAATTTTCTTAGGAATAAATTTTTTTGGCATCAACTAATTTGCTAACACTTTCGTCCTAAAATTTTGGCAAAACCTTCCCTTAAATGGACTCAATTTCTGTCTACATCTCTGACAAAATTCCAAAGTCCCCGTTAAATTTATGTAGGAACTATATCATTTAGAGGTTGATGACAAGAAACACTTTTAGTCTTAGCTAAATTTTTGTAGAAATTAGATCAGCTTTCGGAGGTTATAAAATGACACCAAAAATAATCATAAAAATTTCTTATACAGTGCAATATTAAAAAAAAAAAAAAATACGTACCTTGCTTCAAAACCTAAATAAAATACCAGTATTTCCTCAATAAAATGAGGTCCCACGAGCTCCCTGGAACTCTTCCGGTTCCTATGAAGGAGGCCTCACCTTTGTTTATAGGAGAGAGGATTCTTCTAAAACACCCAAGGTGCTGTACCCCTTTCAAACCTTTATATTAATAAAATAAGAACACCGCGTTACGTGGGGAAGGAAATAAAGATGAGTATTAAAAAAAGAGCGATTTACGTACAGCCCCTACAATAAATACTAAAATACGGTTGGCTCTCCTTACACCCAATTTACGTACCTTTCTTTTTTGAAAAAAATTGACCTGAGGATACAATCTTCGAACCGCATTTTAATATACATATATATATTTTTGTTATTTGTTTAATAGGGCACTTATCTTAGTTTTAGGGGCACTGCTTAGGCAGTTCGAGGTTGGAATCCTTGGACCGCCTCTGAATTGAACAAAGTTCTTGTTTAAGGCAGTCTGAGGTCTGAAATCTTCGACTGCAATATATTTTTTAAAAAACTTCAGTCCGAGGTCAGAATCTTTGGACTACAACTTATTTTTCAAGGTTAAAATCCTTGGGCTGCTATCGTTTTAATCATTCCAAATGCGGTCCAAGGTCTACATTCTTAGACCGTCTTTTTTTAATTTCAGTGAAAATCAACACGATTTGAGAATTCCATCCTCAAACCCTTTTAAATTAAGCTGTGATCTTCAACAAGGTCCAAGAATGCTATCCTCGGGCCTCCTGGGCAATGGCCTTAAAATTCGAGACAGTGCCCTACTAAAGAAATAATAAAAAAAAGAAGAAATTAAAACGCAGTCAAAGGTCCAAGGGGCAAATTTTTTTTAAAATTATCATAGGTTGGTAATTTTCAAATATAAAAAGAGCAAATCATATTTTAATATTTATTTCAAGGGCCGTAATAAATCGCTCTTAAAGAAAAAAAAAAAAACCTTTGATAAAAGATAGCCGTGTTAAATGAGATATGGCATTAAACCATGAACCAAAAGTGAAGGTACCATAAAATGGAGAGAACGAAAGAATGATGGTCGTCATGGACTACAAATTATCGAATAGTCCTTGAAGGACGACAAAGCATGTTCAGGTACATATACACAATGGTTGTTTTGAAAAGTGCCAAGCAAAAAGATAAAAGGGAAAATTTTGTATAGAACCCTAATTCCTCATATTATTTCATGGTAGACCTTCTTTCCGTTTTTTTTTCAAGTGTCATAAGGAAGTCCCTAAAGATTTCACCATACCCCTCATCTCTTATCTCCCTCTTTTATTTACTTTTGATAATAAAAATTAATCTCAAAAATATTTTTATATTATTTCAACCCAAAAACTTTTTATTTGGTGTAAAAAAAAAAAGAGGGTTAAAAAAGTTTTTTTAGTTGAAATGATATAAAAAGATTTGTTGGGAGCTAATTTTTATGATCAAAAGTCAATAAAAGAGAGATAAGTAAATAAAAAAGACAAATAAAAGATGGGGAGGTATGTTGAAATCTTTTAAGGTTTCTTTATGCTGTTTGAAAGAAAACAGAAAGAAAGCCTACCATGAAATAATATAAGGAATTAGAGTTCTATACAAATTTTTCTCAAAAATAACATGTAAATATTTGATAAAGCTGAGAAAGGACATATTTGTTCTTCTCCAAACTCTCATAATTCTGAACTCATATATTCACGCTTTCCCCCTCTTCTTCCTTCTCCCTATTCCTCTCTTTTCTCTCTACCCTCCTCAACTCTCTCTCATCTCTTATAGTCTTCTTTGAATACTGCGTTAGAGAGTGTGTGTTAGAGAGAGATTTGAAATTTTGAATACTAACTTAAAAAGAGTGTGATAGAGAGAGATATTTCAATACTGCCTTAAAAAGAGTGTGCTAGAGAGAGAGAGAGATTTGAATACTGTCATAGAGAGAGAGAGAGAGATTTGAATATTGCCTTTGAAAGAGTGTGATAGAGAGAGATTTGAATACTGCCTTAGAGAGAGTGTGATGTTAGCATGTATCTCTACTGCTTTAGAAGTTGAGAATAGGTTGGGGCCTTGGTGATAGCATTAATGAGCCCTACGATGAAATTTTTGATTTCATTCTCATGGTAGAAGTCCAAATCCCTATTTATACATCTATTATTATTATTATTTTTAACAAGTTCTTTTTCATGCATATTGAAAATTTTGAATATTGTTATATATTTTTTTTAGAAAAAAAAACCAGGAAAGGAAGTAGTGAGCACGGAAGAAAAAGAGAGTAAAAGTGAAATGTACACAAGAGATGCCTCTGTTGATTGGTATAGACGGCCAGCGATCAAGGCAAAAACAGGAGGGTGGAAAGCTGGATCTCTCTTATTGGGTAATGCCCATAACACACACACTCACTCTCTCTCTCTCTCTCCCTCAGGTTATATATGTATCTCACTCTCAGTATTTCTCATACAAATATTTGTCCAAAAAAAAAAATCCGTTACAAATACTATAATTAGAAACGTTTTCTCTAATTTTTTCCCCATTTACCCTCACTCCGGATATTGAAAATCTGAGCTCATACACCAATTGATGACTTTCTATTTTCAATATCCTTAGTTGTTTATTTTTAAAGTCATTTTTTAAAAAGAAAAACCGAAGTTACTTCGGATAATGACAATTTATAAGTCACACTTGAGTTGGAATTTTGAATATCCGAAGTTGCAAGAAAATGTTTACTTCCATGCAACTTCGAAGGTTCAAAATCCGAAGTTAAAAGTGACTCTAGATTTTCAATAATCCAAAGTAACATATGTTTTTCTTTTTTTTCCCTAAAAGTGGCTGGAAAAAAAAAAAACAATAATATGGCTAGGGATATTGAAAATCCGAAAGTCATTTGTAACTTCAAATTTCCAATCTCCAGGTGCGAGTAAAATTAAAATAAAAAAAATGAAAGAAAAAAGTGAAAAGTTTGTATAGAGCTGAGGCCCTAAACAATAAAATTAGACTCTACCTCAAAATTTTCACTAGAAGAGATTATTTTATGCCCAAATATCCTCAAATTGATCATCTCAACATCAAGATGCATAGACATGAGAAAAAAATGGATTTCAAGTTTTGGAAATAGTGTATTTTGTAATGCATTTTTGGACAATTAATTTTCAAGATTTTCAAGTTTTTATAGATCTGTCGATTTACACTATTTTTGAAGCTTTAAACTTTATAAATAAAGATGAAACTATATTTTAAGGCTATCACAAAAATTTCCAAAACCACATTTCTCGACACTATTTGAGGGCAGGCTCTAATTTCATTGTTAAGAGCCTAGGCTCTATACAAACCTCACCCTATACAAAAATTAGGAGATTTTTGTAATTACAATATCTATATGGGATATGTAGGTAAATTTCTCTATATCTCCCTCTCCATATATGGATGGGGATCGTATATGTTGTCAACCTTAAATAATTATATTAAGGCGCACCTCTAAATTACTAAAAGATGCAATGGCAATGATAGAAACCCTAACGAAGGTTTAAAAAATTTATTTTCATATTTAATTATAAAATTTAAAGTTCTGAAAATGGTGTAGATCAAGCAAATATATAAATATTTGAAAATTTTGAAAATGAAAGGTGATGCAGGGAAAAAATAATAAACTAAAAAAATTAGTAAAAGAATGGTTTGAGATATTATATCTTCTGGGTCTCTTTACAAAGAAGGGACATGTTCTCTTTAAATTCAAATTACAAGGATTAATAAACAAAAATAAAATAAAAATAAAAAATTAAACTCTATCCCTCCCACGTCTCTCTCTATTTCTAACCCATAAATCTCTCTCAAATTCATCATCCCAACTCATGGAATGAATTCACCCTAGTCCTTAACAATCTAACCATGCTAACCTCATGTTAAAACCAAGTACATCCTAACGAACCCGACCTTTGTCCAAATCTTTTTAAAAAATAAAATTTTGATTCTATCTCTTAAATCTCTAAAGCTAA